>NC_073268.2:85407500-85715000 GCF_029289425.2 Pan paniscus
TTATTCGGAGTGGAATGGGAAGCCATTGGAGCGTTTTGAGCAGAGGAGTGCATAATCCAAATGACTAATTCAACATAATAACTTTGGCAGCCGTTCAGGAAGAGTCTGAAGAAGAACACATATTCTTCTGGGCAAGAAGAGGTTGTTTGGACCAGTGTGGTTGAAGAGAGACGTGCTGGATAGTTTATATAGTTTGAAAGTGGTTTTAACAGGATTTCTGGCCAGGGGCGGTGGCTCGCGCCTGTAATCTCAGCACTTCAGGAGGCCAAGATGGGCGGATCACGAGGTCAGGAGATCGAGTCCATCCTGGCTAACACAGTGAAACCCCGTCTCTATTAAAAATACAAAAAAATTAACCAGGTGTGGTGGCGGGCGCCTGTAATCCCAGCTACTCCGGAGACTGAGGCAGGAGAATGGCGTGAACCCAGGAAGCGGAGCTTGCAGTGAGCCGAGATCGCGCCACTGCACTCCAGCCTGGGCGACAAAGTGAGACTCCGTCTCAAAAAACAAAAACAAAAACAAAAAACAGAACAAAACAAAAAAACAGGATTACTAATGGCTAAATGGGAAAGTGAGAGGGGTGAAGAATGTCTCTAAGTTTTCGCATGAGCAACTAGAAACATGGAGTTGCTATTTACTGAGATAAATTGGGTGACCATTTAATTCACTGTCAAATTACAACACTGTTGAGAATGAAAAGGGATGCCATACACTTGGGAAAACACCTGTAATCCAGGACTATCTTAGAAAACTTCTTCACCCTTGGGCTGTGGTTTTCAATCAGGGGTGACTTTGCCCGCAATGGGACATTTAGCAACATCTGAAGATATTTTTGGTTGCCATGACTAGGGGACTGCAGAGCACAGTCCTCTAAAACAAAGAACTGGCACAAAATGTCGATAGCGCTGAGGCTGAGAAACTCTGCCCTAGAACTAGGAAAGAGAATGAGAAGGCTAGGTTTGCTGAAATGAATGGAGATAAAGATCATTAAAATTGAAGAGAGAAATTACAAGGATGCTTATTCTTCATTCATTGATCATTTCTAACCAGCATACTTTCAAAAAGATATGAGGCCATTTAGCAAAAAAGGCATCTAGTCATGAATGTAACAAAGTATTAATTAAGCAATTATACATTTAGAAGAATTTATAGAGCCAATCAGCCTTAAGATTACAACTAGGGAAAGCTGGGTGTGGTGGCTCACACCTGTAATCCCAGCACTTTGGGAGGCCGAGGTGGGCGGATCACGAGGTCAGGAGATCGAGACCATCCTGGCTAATATGGTGAAACCCCGTCTCTAGTAAAAATACAAAAATTAGCCAGGCGTGGTGGCACGTTCCTATAGTCCCAGCTACTCAGGAGGCTGAGGCAGGAGAATTGATTGAAACTGGGAGGCGGAGGTTGCAGTGAGCCGAGATTGTGCCACTGCACTCCAGCCTGGGTGACAGAGCGAGAATCTGTCTCAAAAAAAAAAAAGGTTACAACTAGGGTTTTACTGGGAACTTCACTCACTTTCCTTCTTTCTTTCCTTCTTTTTTATTGCATAAAAATCACATAATGTAAAATTTACCACCTTAACCATTTTTAAGTATACGGTATAGTAGTGTTAACTATATGCACATTGTTGTACAACGCATGTCTAGAAGTTTTTTGTCTTGCCAAACCAAAACTCTATACTCATCGAACAATTCCCTTTTTTTCCTATGCCTAGTCTCTGTAAACTACCATTATACTTCTGATTTCTATGAATTTGACTACTTTAGATACCTCATATAAGTGAAATCATACTGTATTTTATTTTTGTGACTGGTTTATTTCACTTAATGTCCTCACAGTTCATTCATGTTGAGATATGTGACAGGATTTCATTCCTTTTTAAAGCTGAATCGAATCCCAATTGTATGTATATACATTTTCTTTATCTACTCATCTCTAGATGGACATTTAGGTTGCTTCCACCTCTTGGCTATCCGGAGTAATGCGGCAATGAATATGGGCGTGCAAATATCTCTTTAACATCTGTTTTCAATTCTTTTGAATATATACCCAGAAGTGGGATTGCTGAATCATATGGCAATTCTATTTTTAATTTTCGAAGGAAACTCCACACTGTTTTCTATAATGCCTACACCCTTTTACATTCTCATCAACAGTAGACAAGAGATCCAATTGGTCTACATCATCACTAGCAATTATTATTTTCTGTTTATTTTTTTTTTGTAGTGGCCATCCTAATAGGTGTGAGGTGGTATCTCATTGTGGTTTTGTTTTGCATCACTTAATTGTGGTTTTGTTTTGCATCAGCTATCTTTTCTTTTGCCAGAGGCTCAGTTCAGCTACAACATCATTGGTTCTGATAGCTTCTTGGATTCTCAAAGTATATAGAAAAGGGGGCTAAGGGTAACTTTAAGCAAAATGATTGCCATGATCGCCACACCTCTAAATAGAGTGATCTGTAATTGGTTTTACAATCAAAGTTTTTCCTATCAGTGACAAGTGGGTAAAGCTCTCAGGAAGAATAAGATCATCAAGTCAGATGGCCAAACTCATTCTTTTTTTTTTTTTTTTGAGACAGAGTCTCACTCTGTCACCCAGTCTGGAGTGCAATGGTGCGATCTTGGCTCACTGCAACCTCTGCCTCCTGGGTTCAAATGATTCTCTTGCCTCAGCCTCCTGAGTAGCTGGGATTACAGGCATATACCACCACGCCTGGCTAATTTTTGTATTTTTAGTAGAGATGGGGTTTCACCATGTTGGCCAGGCTGGTCATAAACTCCTGACCTCAGGTGATCTGCCTGCCACCTCAGCTCCCCAAAGTGCTGGGATTACAGGCATGAGCCACCATGCCTGGCGCCCAAACTCATTCTTATCCCCACTTCATCTTCCCTGCAAAGCAGAATGAACGAATGGGTGTGTGAATGAATAAGTAAGTGAATACATGAATGAATAAATAAATGAAAACACCTTTAACATTGGTAGCAGAACTCAAGAGACTGACTACCAGATCTCTGAAACTATCCTTTTCTTCTTTATCTGCTCGGACCATCTGTGAAGTTATAACTGAAACCTCACAATAGCTGACCTCAAAGCTCTCTTTTAGACTCAGTTTAGGTCCTTGTATTTTTTTTTTTTTTTTTTTTTTTTTTTGAGACGGAGTCTCGCCCTGTCGCCCAGGCTGGAGTGCAGTGGCGCAATCTCAGCTCACTGCAACCTCCGCCTCCCAGGTTCAAGCAATTCTCCTGCCTCAGTCTCCTGAGTAGCTGGGATTACAGGCACCCGCCACCACACCCAGCTAATTTTTGTATTTTTAGTAGAGACGGGGTTTCACCATGTTGGCCAGGCTAGTCTCAAACTTCTGACCTCAGGTGATCCACCCGCTTCAGCCTCCCAAAGTGCTGGGATTACCGGTGTGAGCCACCACGCCCGGCCAGCTCCTCGTGTTTTTATTCCCCTCTCCTTTCTTTTCTCCAACCAAATTTAGTCATTGAATAAGACAACTCCAACAGTCGGATATACCTGATTGAACATGGTAGTCCGTTAGCTGCTGGAATCTGAGATTGGCATGCCAGCTAACTATTAGCTATAAAGCAAATTATTTATTTTATTTATTTAATTTTTTGAGACAGAGTTGCACTCTTGTTGCCCAGGCTGGAGTGCAGTGGCACAATCTTGGCTCACTACAACCTCCATTTCTGGGCTTCGAGGAATTCTCCTGCCCCAGCTTCCCCAGTAGCTCGGATTACAGGCACGTGCCACCACACTGAACTAATTTTTGTATTTTTAATAGAGACATGGTTTCATCATGTTGACCAGGCTGGTCTCGAACTCCTGAGCTCAGGTGATCCGCCCACCTCAGCCTCCCAAAGGGCTGGAATTATAGGCGTGAGCCACTGCGCCCGGCCACGTTTTTTTTTCTGGTAGAAATTTCATGAAGGCTTAGATCGGCACCTGCCTCTGCCTCTTCCTCCTTCTAGTTTATGCTCAGGTACACGAGAGCGTTTACAGTCATTACATAACATGGTACAAAGCAGGGGTAGGGTGTTTACACATGCGGAACTCTGCCGTGCATCTGGAATGTGACAGAGACGAGTTTAGGCAGAACTGTGCCCCCAAAGATAGGAGAACTTCAGGGGAAGTTGGTGGAGAGAGTAACCAACCAAGATCTGTGTTCTGTTCACTCGGGTTAGATTTTATGAAAAAGAAAGAGAGCTATAAAATATCTGTGCTTCTTGGCAATACATGGATTTCTGTATTTGATTATTAGTCGGGTAGCTATGAAAATGTTAACATGAATATTATTTCTATATATGTTGCATGTGTTCTACAGCACAACACCATTGGCACAATTACAGAGCAAACAACTCCATGTAAACATTAATGGGAATAACAGAAGGAACAAAGATAACGCGGCTACTTTTGAACTTTGGAATCTCCTACGTTGCTAGTGCATGCTTAACAGCATGCAATCATCTTGGGTAGAATCATGAGGGTCCAAATGTGTGGCAATTCTACCCTCAGCCCGACACATCCACTCAAAGTAAAACAAAATAAGCAAAATGGCTATCATGTGCCAAAAGGATTAATATGTCATCCTTACTGGACCCTTTTCCTTACTTGCATTTGAAGAAATCAGGTGGCTCATTGCAGTCACACACTGATTCATGTTCCCATCCTGAAACTCAGACGAAAGATAAGAAACAGATCAACTGAATACCTGTTTTTCCAAGGATGAAAGATACTCATGTTCAGAAGCTGAGGTCCAGATCCTGCTTTCCCTCCATCTTCCCAAACACTCACTGTTTAATTACTGTTGTCGATGCTTGTTAAGAACTGCCTACATCCACTTTTGGAATCTCAGAATAAAATTCACATACACCGTGGGCATACTTCCTGAGACTCATCGTGGAGATGCTGTAAACCTAGCACATTTCATTATCTAAATGTGACAACATGAAAATAATTTTTTTTTTTTGCATTTGTAACATTCAAGAATGCTCATAACCTTCGGGGAAATAGGTCTTTGTTCCTGAGTATTACAAATGCATCGCATAAATTGTCTGTTCCGATGAATACAGAAATAGAACTAAGAGTGTGTACATATAGCATCTTGAAAAATGATTTCATATTACTTGTTATTCTGCTTCTAAAGCATTATACAAAATTGATTGAAGAGGAAACTGGAATAGAATATCATCCAGCATGGATGAAGGTTTCTGCTTAGTTCTTCATCCCCCTCATGACATTTGTAAAGTGCAGTTATTATTGTTATGTATTATTATTTTTATTTCAATAAGTTTTTGGGGGAACAGGTGGTGTTTGGTTACATGAATAAGTTCTTTAGTGCTGATTTCTGAGATTTTGATGAACCCATCACCCGAGCAGTGTACACTGTATCCAATATGTAGTCTTTTATCTGTCACCCACCTCTCACCCTTTCCCCTGAGTCCCCAAAGTCCATCTTATCATTATTATGCCTTTGTGTCTTCATAGCTTAGCCCCCACTTACAAGTGAGAACATACAACGTTTAGTTTTCCATTCCTGAGTTACTTCACTTAGAATAATGGTCTCCAATTCCATCCCAGTTGCTGCAAATAAAGTGCTGTTTTTAAGACACAAGGCTCAGTTCATTTTCTGGAAGGCACCCCAATAGATATTTGCTCAGCTCTTGCTGCAGAAATTTTTTTTTTCTTTGAAAGAATCTCAGTCACTGTGAACATGAAATCTTAAAAATACTCAATTTTCGGCTGGGCTCGGTGGCTCATGCCTGTAATCCCAGCACTTTGGGAGGCCAAGAAAGGTGGATCATGAGGTCAGGAGTTTGAGAACAGCCTGGCTAACATAGTGAAATCCCATCTCTACTAAAAATACAAAAAATTAGCCGGGCGTGTTGGTGAGCACCTGTAATCCCAGCTACTTGAGAGGCTGAGGCAGGAGAATCGCTTGAACCCGGGAGGCGGAGGTTGCAGCGAGCCGAGATCTCGCGACTGCACACCAGCCAGGGCGACAGTGCAAGACTCCGTCTCAAAAAAAAAAAATTAATTTTCTTCACTTATGATCTACTCAAAACTAGCACTGATCATAAATTTCTAAAAAATGTACTATTTGAAAGTTAAAGTTAGATTAAAATTAAAAGATTTAAATTAAAAGGGGTTAAATGTAACAATTTTAGTCAAGTCAAAAATTTAACTTTAGAGTCTATAAGAACCCAAGAATATGATAAAAATATTATGGAAAGAAAGCAATAGAGCATGCTACCTGTAGGTTGGGTTTTAAAGTCTTTTTGAATATATTAAAGCTTCAATATAAGTCTATGAATATCTTTTTGAAATCCTGCAGATTCTTACAGGATAGCTTTCACATCTGGATTTCTCTTAATATTGATAAAGGAAGAAGAGTTATTTTCTATGTATGTTTTTTAACTCATTATGACAGAAGGTAAATATTTCAGCTAATACAAAATTATCTAATTTTTCTTTGTTTTCTGGTTCTTCTTACCTCTAATCCCAAACAATCCATGCGGATCATTCTGGATAGATAATAAACAATTATTTTAAACACATATTCAATGAATAAATCTTTAATAAGAATTTCTCCATTTTAAATAATAATAAAATATCCTTAATACATGCCTAAACCTCTCTGTTATTTATTCATCAGGTAACCAGGCCACTAGGGAAAACATATTTTAAAAATATGCCTAACAGCTAGGTGCAGTGGCACACACCTGTAGTTCCAGCCGCTCTGGAGGCTGAGGCTGGAGGACTGCTTGAGCCTAGTCGTGTGAGACCAGCCGGGGCTACATAGCAAGACCCCTATCTCTAAAAAATAAATACATACAATGCCTAACATAAATTTTTTAATTGAACCAATTGGTTAATTAACAAGTTAACTAGTGAAAAGGCAGCAACCACTAGTAATGGTTACAAGGAAAAAATTAATAAAAAGTTAATGGGGTAGCGCACGGTGGTTCATGCCTGTAATCCCAGCACTTTGGGAGGCCGAGGCAGGCGGATCACTTGAGGTCAGGAGTTCAAGACCAGCCTGGCCAACATGGCAAAACTCCGTCTCTACTAAAAATACCAAAAATTAGCCAGCTGTGGTGGCAGGCGCCTGTAGTCCCAGCTGCTCAGGAGGCTGAGGCAGGAGAATGGCTTGAACCTGGGAGGTGAAAGTTGCAGTGAGCCAAGATCATGCCACTGCATTCTAGCCTGGGCAACTCAGTCTCAAAAGAAAAAAAAAAAGTTAATGGGTGTAAGAAATATATAGCCAGAATAAATAAAATGGAAGAATGTTGAATCTTAAGGTCCTAATGTACTCAAATGGTTGGAAAGACCAAAATAATGTCATCTATATCTGTATCTATCTATCTATCTATCTATCTATACACGCATATATGTGTATGTATGTGTGAATATATATATACACATATATACACACATATATACACACATATACATACACACATATATACACACACACACATATATACACATATATATACATATATACACATATACATATATATACACACACATATATATATAGAGAGAGAGTTTTTTGAGACGGAGTCTTGCTCTGTCGCCCGGGCTGGAGTGCAGTGGTGCAGTCTCAGCTCACTACAACCTCCGTCTCCCGGGTTCAATCGATTCTCCCGCCTCAGCCTCCTGGGTAGCTGAGATTACAGGCACCTGCTATCATGCTCCGCTAATTTTTGTATTTTTGTAGAGACGGGGTTTCAGCATGTTGGCCAGGCTGGCCTTGAACTCCTGACCTCAGGTGATCCTCTCGCCTCGGTCTCCCAAAGTGCTGGGATTACAAGCGTGAGCCACCACGCCTGGCCAGTATATTTTTTTAACAGGGGAAACCACATCATAAACACCGATCCTTGAAGCTGGGCAACTCTTACCATCTCTCATTAACCACCACTACGCCCCCTGCTGTTCACTTTGTTAATCTACGACATTATATGGCCGAGGGCCTATATAATGCATGTCCAGGCTATTCAGCTGTCCTTTAAATTCATTCCACACTGTGGAATGGAATTGTTTTCTCCAGATGGCCTCCATTTCCTCTTCACAAGCATCCAACAGTGTTTTGATTTCCCTCAATTAAAAAAAAAATGTCTTCTCCCTTTCCCTTTCATTAAACTAAGCATTTCTATTAATATTTCCTCACATTGGTGTTAACAGCTCTCTAATTTCAGAGCTTTCTTATCTCTGGTCTTAAAATATTTTCTTTTATCTGCCAGGCGCGGTGGCTCATGCCTGTAATCCCAGCACTTTGGGAGGCCAAGGCAGGCGGATCACTTGAGGTCAGCAGTTTGAGACCAGCCTGACCAAGATGGTGAAACCCTGTCTCTACTAAAATTACAAAAATTAAGCTGTGTGTGGTGGTGCACGCCTGCAATCCCAGGTACTCAGGAGGGTGAGGCTGGAGAATCGCTGGAACCTGGGAGGCGGAGGTTGCAGTGAGCCGAGATCGGGTCACTGCACTCCAGCCTGGGCGACAGAGTGAGACTCCATCTCAAAAAAAAAAAAAGAAGAAAAGATTTTCTTTTATCATTTGGTAGGACACATGTTCTTACATCCTAATTTTCTTCCATATCAAATACTATATCTTTGTTCTCAAGAAAGAAGCCAACGTGTGGAAATTTAATACCAATAATAATAGCCAAAACCTCAATAGCTAATAGCTCTTAAGTACATATGCACCAGGCACTATTTTGTACCCGGCACTCTTTTTAGTGCTTTTAGTGTAATTAATTCACTTAATCTTCTCAACCACGCCATAGGGTAGGTACTATTATCATCAACTTTTTGCAGGTGGGGAAACTGAGGCATAGAAAGTGATTTGCTTAGCTTGACATGACAGAACTAGCAATTTGGGAGCTGGGAGTCCAACCCAGGCAGTGTGGCTTCAGAGCCTGTGCTTTGATCCCCTCACAACTATGGCCAAACTATATAGCTACAGTGTAGTCAAATTACATCTATGGACAACTGAAGAAGATAATGGAAACCAGAATGGGTGATGGAAGCAAGTGCCAGCATTGTGTCAATTTATCTGCTTCTACGGAGTACAGTACAGGAAAACAAAATCTTCCAAGCATATGTTCTTCGTATTTGACACTTTACTAAATCTCTACCAAAGTCTTCAAAATGGAAAAGCGGAGCTCCAAATTCACATTCGCTTGAATTTTTATTGTATATAATGCTTCACAGTATTATAGCCTAAATCACAATGAATAGTATCGCATCAGCTGAAACGTCTTAAGTCTTAACCATCATCTAACTGTTCAGCCGAATGAAAACAATGATGATCATAAGTGGAGCTGAAATAACAGAGAAGCTCAGTTACTCTGAGATATGAGGCAGGGACAATTTCCCATGAAATGAACCTAATTTTTTCCCTTAATCTGAAATTGATTACTTTGCTTTTTTGTTATATTAATTTGGTATTCAAGGTATAAATTATAAGAAGATCAAATATGCTTTAAACTGAAACTCTTATCTTTCTTTGTTAATATCTGACCATATCTACTAATTTACATGAAATAGTTGCTTGTAATTTAATATGATATACTGTCATCTGGATATTTGCTACTTTTTCCAGCCTAAACTGGTTTCAGTAAAGCACTTGACTTTAAGGAATACTCATCGTATCTAATCTTCTATTTTTTTTTTTCTTTTTGGAGATGGAATCTAGTTCTGTTCCCCGGGCTGGAGTGCAGTGGCACAATAATGGCTCACTGTAACCTCCTCCTCCCGGGTTCAAGCAATTCTCCTGCCTCAGCGTCCCGAGTAGCTGAGACTACAGGCACGTGCCACCACACCTGGCTAATTTTTGTATTTTTAGTATAGATGGGTTTTACCATGTTGACCAGGCTGGTCTTGAACTCCTGACCTCAAGTGATTCTCTGCCTCAACCTCCCAAAGTGCTGGGGTTACACGTGTGAGGCTCCGTGCCCGACCTGACTCTTCTATTTACATAAACTTTAAAAAAGATGTTATTTGTAATTGACACATAGTAATAGTACATGTTTATGGGAAACAGCGTGATGTTTCAATATATGTGTACATTGTATAATGATCAAATCAGGGTAGTTAGCATGTCAAGCACCTCAAATCTTTATCATTTCTTTATGATGATAACTTTCAAGATCCTGTTTTATAGCTATCTTGAAATATATACTATATTAACCTTAAAGATACGTAGGATAGGTATTAAATACTAAAATCCCTTCCCAAATCATATGTGAATGGGAGAAAAAACTAGCAAGCACCCTTAGAATAATTTTTTAATGCAACATTTGTAACAAATGGTGTTGTAACATTTGTTATAATAAATGGGTTTCAAATATAACATATGAAACATTTTATTTAGAAGGACACTTGAAAATCACTATCAGCCAATAAATTCCATATTTTAGAGTTACCTACTGTCCTTGAAAAAACCATGGCTATTGGTTATGTAAAGACTTGCATGTAAAATAACTACACTTCTTTGTAGAACACAAGATTTATGTGTCTGGGCTGTGAGATGTACTAATATGTTGGTAACATCCAAATAGCTTAATCTTATTTTAATCATATTTTTAAAACACTTTTTGCTCTGATACTTAATTTTAAATATAACAGAGAATAGTCAGTAATGATTTGTTTCATTTTACCTCGATATTACTTCTAGATCAACGTTATATAAAATCAGGCCACTTAAAATTGTGACAATGATTCTCAGTTTGCAAACTAAAACAGTGTCTTTAGCCTACCAAATGAAAAGCCGAATCGACTTGACTCCTCCAGTGTTGATGAACAGATCAACAGTATCTATAGATAAAGGAATAAATAGAGCAATGTAATTTACATTGAGGCTGCCATTTTGCTTACATTTTGTGAGTTTTAGTAATTTTATTTTACTTATTTATTTTATTTTATTTTTTTTTGAGACAGAGTCTTGCTCTGTCACCCAGGCTGGAGTGCAGTGGTATGGTCTCGGCTCACTGCAACCTCTGCCTCCTGGGTTCAAACAATTCTCCTGCCTCAGCCTCCCAAGTAGCTGGGATTACAGGCATATACCACCATGCCTGGCTAATTTTTGTATTTTTAGTAGAGACGGAGTTTCACTATGTTGGCCAGACTGGTCTCAAACTCCTGACCTCATGATCCACCCACCTCAGCCTCCCAAAGTGCTGGGATTACAGGCATGAGCCACTGCATCCAGCCGAGTTTTAGTAATTTTTAAGGTCCTAGCTAAGTAAGTAGTTAGATGTCATAAGCAATGTATATTTGCTATTTGATACTTTACTATCTCTATCAAAGTCTTTAAAACACAAAACTGGGACCTAAAATTAGTAGTACCATACTTTCTTTCTTGATTCTATAAGAATCAAATATATATTGTGGACTGACTTCAGTTTCCCTAGCTTCAAACTGGGAGGCACTTTGGTTGGCTACCTCATTAAGATGGGGTCAGAATGAACGCAGGCATGCCTTGTTTTATTGTGCTTTGCTTTGTTGCACTTTGAAGATACGGCATTTTTTTTACAAATTAAGTTTTGTGGCAACCCTGAGTGGAGCAAGTCTATTGCCATCATTTTTCCAACAGCATATGCTCACTTTGTGTCCCTACATCACAGTTTGGTAATTCTTGCAATGTTTCAAGCTTTCTATTCTTATATCTGTTACAGTGATCTATGATCAGTGATTTTTGATGTTATCATTGTAATTTTGGGGGGACATCTTGAACCACCCCTGTATAAGACATTGAACTTAATCATAAAAGTTATGTGTGTTCTGATGGCTCCACCAACCCACTGGCCATTCCAGTCTCCTCTCCCTTTTTTCTGGCTTCACTATTAACTGAGACATGACGGTATTCAAATTTGATCAGTTAAGAACCCTATCATAGCCTCTAAGTGTTCAAGTGAAAGGAAGAATTGCAGATCTGTCGTTTTAAATCAAAACCTAGGGGCTGGACACTGTGGCTCAGGTGTGTAATTCCAGCACTTTGGGAGGCCAAGGCGGGTGGATCACCTGAGATCAGGAGTTCAAGACCAGCCTGGCCAACATGGCAAGACCCTGTCTCTACTAAAAATATAAAAATTAGCTGGGCATGGTGGAGCGTGCCTGTAATCCCGGCTACTAGGGAGGCTGAGGCAGGAGAATCACTTGAACCAGGGAGGCAGAGGTTGCAGTGAGCCAAGATCGCACCATTGCACTCCAGCCTGGGCAACAAGAGTGAAACTCCATCTCAAAAACAAAACAAAATAAAATAAAATAATAAATAAATAAAAACCTAGAAATAATTAAACGTAGTAAGGAAAGCATGTTGAAAGCTGAAGTAGCCCAAAAGCTAGGCTTCCTGCACCAAACAGTTACCCAAGTTGTAAATGCAAAGGTAAAGTTCTCAAAACATATTAAAAGTGCTATCTACTCCAGTTCCAGTGAACACACGAATGATAAAAAAAAGTGAGTGGTTCACGCCTGTAATCCCGGCACTTTGAAAGGCTGAGGTGGGTAGATCATTTGAAGCCAGGAGTTCGAGACCAGCCTGACCGACATGGTGAAACCCTATCTCTACTATAAATGCAAAAAAAATTAGCCAGGTGTGGTGGTGCGTGCCTGTAGTCTCAGATACTTGGGAGGCTGAGGCAGGAGAGTTGCTTGAACCTGGGAGGCAGAGGTTGCAGTGAGCCAAGATCGTGCCACTGCACTCCAGCCTGGGCAACAGAGTGAGACTCCATCACAAAAAAAAAAGAAGAAGAAGAAGAAGAAGAGGTGAAACAGCCTGATTGCTGATGTGAAGATAGTCTCTGAGTGATCTAGATAGAAGATCAAACCAGCTATAGCACTCCCTTAAGGCAAAGCCCAATCCAGAGCAAGGCACTAACTCTCTTGGATTCTATAAAGCTGAGACAGGTGAGGAAGCTTAAGGAGAAAACTCTGAAGCTTTAAGAGGTTGGTCCATAAGGTTTAAGGAAAGCAGTCATCTCCATAACACAAAACTGCAAGATGAAACAGCAAAGGCTGATACAGAAGCTGCTGTAAGTTATCCAGACCATCTAGCTAAGATCATTGATGAAGATGGCTACACCAAACAACAGATTTTTTGTATAGATGAAACAGCCTTCTATTGGAAGAAGATGCCATCTAAGACTTTCACGGCAAGAAAGGTGAAGTCAATGCCTGGCTTCAAAGCTTCAAAGAACAGGCTGACACTCTTGTTAGGGGCTAAAGCAGCTGGTGACTTAGGTTGATGCCAGTGCTTAGTTACCATTCTGAAAATCCTAGGGCCTTAAAAATTATGCTAGGGTTGGGTGCGTTGGCTCATGCCTGTAATTCTAACACTTTGGGAGGCTGAGGTGGGTGGTGAGCCCAGGAGTTTGAGACCAGCCTGGGTAACATGTTGAAACCCTGCCTCTACAAAAAAAACAAAAACAAAAATTAGCCAGGCATGGGTGGTGGCATGCACCTGTAGTCCCAGCTACTTGGGAGGCTGAGGTAAGAGGATCACTTGAGCCCAGAACGTTGAGGCTGCAGTGAGTTGTGATCACACCAGAGTGAGACTGTCTCAGAGAGAGAGAGAGAGAATTATGCTATATTTACTTGGCTTGGACTCTGTTAATGGAACAACAAAGCCTGGATGACAGACAGCACATCTGTTTATGGCATGGATTACTGAATATTTTAAACCCACTGTTGAGACCTACTGCTCAAAAAAATACTTTTTTTCAAAATATTACTGCTCATTGACAATGCACCTGGTCACCCAAGAGTGCTGATGGAGATGTACAGAGATGAGTGTTGTTTGCATGCCTAACACAACATGCATTTTGCAGCCCACGGATCAAAAAGTAATTTTGACTTTTTAGTCTTATTATTTAAAGAATACACTTTGTACGGCTACAGGTGCTATAGACAGTGATTCTTCTGATAAATCTGGACAAAGTAAGTACATTGAAATCCTTCCAGAAAAGCTTCATCATTCTAGATGGCATTAAGAACATTCATGACTCATGGGAGGAGGTGAAAACATCAACATGAACAGGAGTTTGGAAGAAGTTGATTCCAACCCTCATGGATGACTTTGAGGGGTTCAAGACTTCAGTAGAGGAAATAATTTCAGGTGTAGTGGAAATACGGAGAACTAGAATGAGATGTGAACTCCGAAGATAGGACTGAATTGCTGCAATCTCACGATCAAACTTGAATGGATAAAGAGTTGCTTCCTCTGGAGGAGCAAAGAAAGTGTCTTCTTGAGATGCAAACTATTGTTAGTGAAGATGCTGTGAACATTGTTGAAATGACAACAAAGGATTTACGATATTACATCCACTTAGTTAATAAAGCAGCAACAGGGCTTGAGGGCATTGACTTCAATTTCGAAAGAAGTTTCACTTTGGGTAAAATGCTATCAAACAGCATCGCATGCTACAGAGAAATCTTTCATCAAAAGAAGCCTATTGAGTCACACATTTCATTGTTGTCTTCTTTTAAGAAATTGCCACAGCCACCTCAACCTTCAGCAACCACTACTTTGATCAGTAAGCAGCCATCAACATCAAGGCAAGACTGTCCAGCAGCAAAAAAGATTATGACTTGCTAAAGACTCAGGTGCTCATTAGCATTTTTCAGCACCAAAGTATTTTTTTTGTGCTGGGCATGGTGGGTCACTCCTGTAATCCAAGCCAGTCTGGAGGCTGAAATGGGAGGATTGCTTGAGCCCAGGAGTTTAAGGCTACAGTGAGCTATGACCATGCCACTGCACTCCAGCCCAGGTAACAGAGCGAAAGCCCATCTCTAAAAAAAAAAAAAAAAAGGGCTGGGCACGGTGGCTCACGCCTGTAATCCTAGCACTTTGGGAGGTCCAAGCGGGTGGATCATCTGAGGTCAGGAGTTCGAGACCAGCCTGGCCAACATGGCAAAATCCCATCTCTACTAAAAAATGCAAAAATTAGCTGGGCATGGTGGCACGGGCATGGTGGCACATGCATGTAGTCCCAGCTACTCGGGAGGCTAAGGCAGGAGAATCTCTTGAACCTGGGAGGCAGAGGTTGCAGTGAGCCAAGGTCGCACCATTGCACTCTAGCCTGGTTGACAGAGTGAGACTCCGTCTGAAGGAAAAAAAAAACGGTCTTTTTTAAAAAAAGAAAAAGTATTTTAAAATTAATGTGTATACTTTTTTATGAGCACAATTCTATTGTACACTTCATAGACTATAGTATAGTGTCATCATAACTTTTCTATGCGCTGGGAAACCAAAAAACTCGTGTGACTCACTTTATTGCAATATTTGCTTTACTGCAGTGGTCTGAAACCAAACCCTCAATAGCTCTGAGGTATGCTTGCATTACGATGTTCACAAATCCTTTAAAAATATTTTACACAGCATATTTTAAATAGCTACTGTTAGAAGCCCCTATTGTACTAAAGAATGGATTTTTTTTTTTTTTTCACGGAGTCTCACTCTGTCGCCCAGGCTGGAGTACAGTGGTGTGATCTCGGCTCACTGCAACCTCTGCCGCCCAGGTTCAAGTGATTCTCTTGCTTCAGCCTCCTGAGTAGCTGGGAATACAGGCGCCCACCACCACGCCCAGCTATTTTTTGTATTTTAGTAGAGACAGGGTTTCACCACCTTGGCCAGGCTGGTCTTGAACTTCTGACCTTGTGATCCACCCACCTCGGCCTCCCGAAGTGCTGGAATTACAGGCATGAGCCACCGCGCCTGGCCCCAAAACAATGAATTTTTAAAAGTTAAAAGCCAGGCATTATATTTTTTCTTAAAGGATTATCTGAGTATTAACAAAATTCATCCAAATGTCTATTGGAAACCTGTATAATCTTAGATCTCATACAAATAAGTTTAAGAAAATTATGCACAAAATTTCCTACATTTTTCTTTGAAATTTCCACAAGCATCCCAAAATTTATTCATCGTGCCAGATGGTGTTACCATACTCCACACAGTTTCTTTATATATAGTAGCATCCGATTTGGCAATATGCCCCCAAAAATGTTTAATAAATTCATTTTGATATTTATTTGGGTCAAAAAACAAACCAGAACCAAAAAAATAAATAAGGACCTATAAAGTGGACATCTTCAGTTATCTTTAGCAAACGTGCAGGGTTTCTAGGTTCTCTTCATTTTCCATCTAAATGCCAGTAAGGTAAGGCTGCCAGAAAGGGGTTCCAGGACACACTTCCAAAGAATTCTGGTGGCCATAAAGTACAGTCTAATGTCTCTGCCGTTTTACTTCTTATACTGTCTGATACAGAATCATTAACAAATGTACAGGATGTAGCTCATGCTGCTGCGCTACGAGGTTAGCCATAATCTTTATGGATAATAGGAAGCCCCATTTATAAAATGCCATTAGTGTTCATTATACTCTCAAATAGCTACTTTCCAATACTACACAGCCACATAACACTGATTAAATATTACCCAATTGTGTGATATGTTAATTAAAAAACAGTTAGAACTAGGCTAGGTGCAGTGGCTCATGCCTGTAATCTCAGCACTTTGGGAGGCTGAGGTGGGCAGATTGCTTGAGCCCAGGAGTTTGAGACCTGCCTGGGCAACATGATGAAACTCCGACTCTACAAAATGTGTGTGTGTATGTATATATATAAATTAGCCAGGTATGGTAACGTGCATCTGTAGTCCCAGCTACTTGGGAGGCTGAGGTGGGAGGATCACCTGAGCCCAGGAGGTCAAGGCTGCAGTGAGCTATGATTGCACCACTGCACTCCAGCCCGGGCGATAAAGTGAAACCCCATCTCAAACAAAACAAAAAAATGAAACAAAAATCCCAACAGACAAAACTGATTGGTTTTTTGACTTTGGTCTGCAGATACAATTATTAGTCTACCAATCTCAAAAGAGAATAAATATTTAAAAACCAGTAGTATTTTCTACTTATCTGCCATATGTTGTTAATTATAAAACATTCACTCTAGATGCAAATCCAGATGCAACAGCTTAAGAACAAGTTTATTTCTTATATTGAGGATCTGATTATTTCTACACAATTGTAGTTCAGACAACTTCATTTTCTGTGGACTTTTAAACTTTTTCTATAACTTGCATATGTCACTTACCTAAAAAATTTCCCAGAATATTTTATAGTTTTTAAAAAAGTGCAGTAGTTCAGTATGACCTGAATTATTCAGTTCTGTGACTGAAGCTGAGAACCATCTATTAATATCAATGTGAACAGACCAAGGAGCCTTGAAGGGTACAACACTTTGTCCTATATCAGTGTTTCTAACTCATCCTCAAATAGTACAGCATTTATTGAATTGTCACAGTGTATTGGCCAAGGTACAGGGTTGTAAGGAGATAAACAGATTTGCTGTGGACTTTGTAAGTCCTGAATTGAGCTTGTCCCATTAACAACTAATATAAAATGAGCCAGAATGTTGCTAGATGACTCTTAGCCTGAAAAGGACACATTTCCAGGGCACTTAGGAAAAGTTACCTAGCTTAATACTAGATTAGATCGTTTAAAGTTAGGAAGTAGGAATCAGAAGACACATTTTTACATCTGCAGTCAAGATGGTTTCAGGTCACAGATTTTTCCATCTTGCGAAAGTAAAGCACCCTGAGGTGATGATGACAAACTGGGCTGTTGGGACAACCCACTTCACAGCGTCATCGTAAGGATAAAATGATATGGTGTGTGTGGAAAGAGACCGTAAACTGTAAAATATTACAAAAATGTTATTAACATTACTCATGGTGTATAGCAGGGTTTCTCAGAATTTTAAGCTTCTCTGACCAGAAATCATACTTTTACATTTTTGTAACCTATACCCTATCATTATTGTAAGTCTTAAGAAAAGGCTTAAGACTGAAGACTTAAAAAATGAAATATAATAAACTGAGGTGTTTCCCTCTTATTTCTTTTGGTCCCTGAGATTAAAAAGCAGATTTGTGAGATATGTCTTTTACAGCTGGCATTTCTTTGGCTGAATTCTATATTTTGATTTTTCCTAGTCCTTCTCTAAATACATAGACCGACTACTTAAATGTACCAGGACTTGGACATCCTGAGAGATAGGTAAGAAAAGTAAAATAGGTGGAAATTCCGATATATACTCAAGGAAAACTGAGAAATCCTTTTGTCTGTTTATAAAATTTTATTTATTTATTTTATTAACTTGTTTTTTTTTTTTAAATAGAGACAGGGTCTCGCCATGTTGCCCAGGCTGGTCTTGAATCCCTGGGCTCAAGCAATCCTTCCACCTCGATCTCCCAAAGTGTTGGGATCACAGACATGAGCTACCACACCTGGCCAATCCTTTTTTCTTATGTTGCAAGATTCATGACTTATGACACATTTGTCAGTAACTCCAGTTTATGGAAACATGCAGTCAAGACCAGTTTGTAAAGCAGGGATCTACACATTTATCCTGTAAAGGACCAGACAGTAAATATTTTAGACTTCAGGGGCCGGATGCTCTCTGTTGCTAATATTCAACTCTGGGGAAATACAAAAACAGCCATAGACAGTACTTAAATGGATGGGCATAGCTGTGTTTCAATAAAACTTTACTTATGGCAGGGCGTGGTGGCTCATGCCTGTGATCCCAGCACTTTGGGAGGCCAAGGCGGGTAGATCAGCTGAGGTCAGGAGATCGAGGCCAGCCTGGCCAAGATGGTGAAACCCTGTCTCTACTAAAAATACAAAAATTAGCTGGGCATGGTCGTGGGCACCTGTAATCCCAGCTACTTGGGAGGCTGAGGCAGGAGAATCGCTTGAACCTGGGAGGCCAAGTTTGCAGCGAGCTAAGATCGTGCCATTGCACTCCAGCCTGGGTGACAGAGCAAGACTAAAAAACAAACAAATAAACAAACAAAAAAAACTAAAAACAAAAACAAAAAAGCCTTTACTTATAATAAGAGCCAGTGGGCTGGATTTGGACCATAGGCCACAATTTGACAATTCTCATTCTAAAGGAATTCTCTCTGCTCTCTCTATAACTTAATCAATGTTCACTACACACCCCTCATGTCACTGGGCATCCATCGATCACCCTGCGCCCTCTGTAGCATATTACCTTTGAAAGCTGAAGTGGTAGCCACAGTGAGATTCTTCAATTCTTTAAGTTTGAAAAAGAAAATACAGTATAAACACGAGATTATGAAGTCATCCTCTCGGGGAGAAGTGGTAAAGTGAGAAACTAGGACTCTGGGTGACCAATGTGCAATTCTTTCTCAATGACCCCATACAAGACAAGCCAGTAATTAGTTAAATATGAAATTGATTAGGTGAGTTACAAAGGAGTTCCGAATCTAAGTGTAACTGAAACTTTACAGAGAGAGCACAGCCATTTATTTGGCTTTCTGTAGAGCTCTGGTGTCTTCAGATTTTCTGAAGCCAGGCAGGGCAGGACCGGCAGAAAATGAGTGAGTGTGGTAAGAAAGAGAAAAATATACACAGATGTGTGATATGTATATATATATTTCCATATATATATATATATATATATATAGTTGGCTCTCCATATACAAGGATTCAACCAACTGTGGATCAAAAATACTCAGAAAAAATTTCCACCTGTACTGAACATGTACAGACTTTTTTTTTCTTGTCAGTATTCTCTAAGCAATATAGTCTAACAACTATTAACATAGCATTTACATTGTATTAGGTACTATACATAATTTAGAGATGATTTAATGTATATGGGAATATGTGTGTAGGTTACATGCAAATACTATGTCATTTTGCATCAGAGATCAATGGATTTTGGTATTTGAGGGAGGCCATGGAACCAAACCCGTGGATACCAAGGGACAACTGTATCAGGAAAGAGAAATTGATTGATTAGGGTAGAAGAGAAAAATATATGCTGTTTGTGAGATTAGACACCATTCCAATTTCCTCTCTTAACAGAACTTGAAATTTTTTGTGTGCCCTGTATTACTCAATCTAATGATTCAGCGTAGTTCACTACTTGCCAGTGCTTTAATACACAGATGATATGCTGACACTTTTAAAGGGTGAATGCTAGGCTGGAATAATGTCTATTCTTACTTTCCCAGAACATACATCTTGTTGTCAATTGGCTCATGCTGACATGCCTGTCCAAGATGCAATGTGGTTTGGAGGAAAAGTATGTAACAGCATCACACTGGGGCTCTAAATGGCTATTTAATTACTAAGAAATGTCGAACATTCAGTTTATACATTTTTTAATTCAATGAGAATGTCATCCAATAAGGACTCTAGATAGTTCGTTGGCATTTCCATAAGATATATTAGGCACTGTTAATTATAAAGATTTGTTGACAGTAATTTGAAAATCTAGAATCTTAATAGGAGTTTCAAGAAAGTATTAGCCAAAATGTTTTTAATGAGATAATTAAATAAAAATTCTTAGGCCGGGTATGGTGGCTCACGCATGTAATCCAGCACTTTGGGAGGCCGAGGCGGGTGGATCATGAGGTCAAGAGATCGGAACCATCCTGGTCAATATGGTGAAACACTGTATCTACTAAAAATACAAAAAAATTAGCTGGGTGTGATGGCGTGCACATGTAGTCCCAGCTACTCGGGAGGCTGAGGCAGGAGAATCGCTTGAACCCAGGAGGCAGAGGTTGCAGTGAGCTGAGATCACACTACTGCACTCCAGCCTGGCGACAGAGTGAGACTCCGTCTCAAAAAAAAAAAAAAAAAAAAGAAATTCTTCTTCTTAGCAAATCTTTATGCTGGTGTTTCTTTAACTTTTAACAAAGAAGGCTAAGATAAGCTAACAGATAATCAACCTATTTTAGATGAATTCATTCAGTAGATAATAAATCCATGCAAACATCAGATAAACAAATATTGGTTGAGCACATATTATATGCATGACAAATGCCAGACCTGGGGCTACATGATGTTGATGAAACTGTCCCTGCTTAAGCTTAGAGTCAAGGGCCAAATACAGACAAGCAAGGTCTTCCCAAAGGAGTAGGTTAGGAAGGTGCAGGGAACACACCATTTTGTAGAAAAGGTAAAATTTGTAGTTAAGTAATGTTACTGAGAGATAATATCAGATATATGGCACATAAGAGCTAATAGATGCCACCAGAATTTAAAAGGGTGGATACTCTTTAATGGGACAGAGGGATGTGATCAAGGACATCTTCATGGAAGAGATGAGCTAGAACCTCAAATGAAGAACAGAGTTTAGAAAACAGAGATGGCAGTGGAGGCCAGAAAAAGGCAAAGTCATAGAACAAAGTCATTGGACAGTAGGCACTAAGGTATAGAAGTGGTGCCATGTCAATTCATGGCTCATTGGGATAAGTAATCCTGTTTGGACTGGATTGCTTAAACAAAGGAATCCTATGGTGGATGAATGAGACATAAGGCTAAACAGCTATAGCCAGCCATATAGTAAGTTGAATCACACTGAGATTTCTAGAATTTCTGCTGGTAATCATAGTTCATTGTGACACTTTAGTGCAGTAAAAAAAAAAAAAACAAAACTGTACTTAAAAATATTTTACCATCACAACTTGCCATCCAGTCCCTTAAATGAATCCTCCACCTGCTTGTCCCCCATATACTTCACTATATATAACACACCTGTAATATGCAATGATTTTCTAGAGTCTGGAAAAGTAGATATTTAGACTTGAGTTCTTAGCTTGAACTTTGGTAGCTTCCTTTCTCTTGTTTCTGACATCTAGTAGACACTGTTGGAAAACATTCATAAATGTCATGTGCAGATTTGTATTACTACTTTGAAGGCAGTATTTCAAATGGTAATATAAGTATTTCTTGTCTCATCTTTTTTTTTTTTTTTTTTTTTTTTGAGACGGAGTCTCTCTCTGTCACCCAGGCTGGAGTGCAGTGGCCCAATCTTGGCTCACTGCAAGCTCTGCCTCCCGGGTTCATGCCATTCTCCTGCCTCAGCCTCCTGAATATCTGGGACTACAGGAGCCCACCACTATGCCTGGCTAATTTTTCTGTATTTTCAGTAGAGACGGAGTTTCACCCTGTTAGTCAGGATGGTCTTGATCTTCTGACCTCATGATCCGCCGGCCTCGGCCTCCCGAAGTGCTGGGATTACAGGCGTGAGCCACCGCGCCTGGCCTGTCTCATCTCTTAAGAGACGTTGTTATGAGAGTCATCAGTGGCTTGCCAAAGCAAGGGATCAGGAAGATGTTTAGCCAGTGTATAAAATAGAATGTGTGATCACAATTCCCTTCTCTCTTTAAATCATTAGTGGTTTTAATCAAACAGGTGAGTTGGGTTTAGAGACATGGAATGTTAAAACTGGAAGAGGCCTTAGTCTGAGTCTCCTTATTTTATAGTGGAACTAAAAGAGGCCCAGAGAGGTAAAATGACTTGCCTTAGGAGACACAGCTAACTTTTTCTACAGCCAGAATTAGAATCCAAATCTCTTAGATTCTAGTGTTTTTCCTATGTCAAAATATCCCATTACTAAATCTCATTAGCTTTAAATTAACTTAAAAGTAGAGCGTTTAGGCCAGACCAGGTGGTTCATGCCTGTAATCCCAGCACTTTGGGAGGCTGAGGCGGGCGGATCACCTGAGGTCAGAAGTTCGAGACTAGCCTGGCCAACATGTGAAACCCCGTCTCTACTAAAAATACAAAATAAGCTGGGCATGGTGGTGCACACCTATAATCCCAACTACTCGGGAGGCTGAGGCAGCAGAATTACTTGAACTTGGGATGCGGAGGTTGCAGTGAGCCGAGACTGCACCACTGCACTCCAGCCTGGGCAAAAAGAGTGAAGCTCCATCTCAAAAAAGAAAAAAGCAGAGCATCTAGTAACTTTCCATGGTATGTAGCAGGGTTTCTCAAACTCAGCACTATTGACATCTGGACCAGATAATTCTTTGTTGTGGGGCTTTCTGTATGCTATAGTATGATTACCAGTATCCCTGTATACCAATATACCCATTAGATCCCAGTATCACACTCTCTCCCCCTATTGTGATAACCCAAAATATTTCCAGACTTGCCAAACATCTCTTGGGAGGCAAGATTACCCCCAGTTGAGAAACACTGATATTCGGATATTAAGTCGCAGGTACTGTTCCTGGCCTGTGGAATATATGTGACACCTCCCCGACCTCCTCCTCCCTGCATATGCCTCTAGAATAATTCCTTCAGATGCCAGTCTGACCTAACCTAAGGGCCTCCTTCCAAGGATCTCACACCTCGAACGTGACAGCACAAGGCTCTTTCCAGGCGAGGTGCTCAGGTTTCCCTGCCAGTGGTAACTACCTTGTTGGAATCCAGGGTGATGTGTTACAGAGGGTGGCTGAAAAAGTCCAAAGGACATGCCCGCTGAGTCTTCAAGGACAAGTCAGAAGGAACTAGGAAGAAAATGGAAAATGCTTGCTAGACAGAGAGCATGTACCAGGCTGAGTGCGGTGGCTCATGCCTGCAATCCCAGCACTTTGGGAGGCCGAGGTGGGTGGATCACTTGAGGTCAGGAGTTCAAGACCAGCCTGGCCAACATGGTGAAACCCTTTCTCTACTAAAAATACAAAAATTAGCTGGATGTGGTGGTGCACACCTGTAATCCCAGCTACTCAGGAGGTTGAGTCAGGAGAATTGCTTGAACCTGGGAGGTGGAGGTTGCAGTGAGCAAAGATCATGCCATTGCAACAGAGCAAGACTGTCTCAAAAAAAAAAAAAAAAAAGGAGAGAGAGAGAGAGCGAGCATGAGAGCATGTACCTAATGGCAAGGAGTGAGAAAAGCTGCCTTCTCCTGACTCTAATGTCAACATACGATGAGAAATGAAGCTGGAGATAAAGCAGGGCCCAGGTCTTGAGGAACCAATTATACCATGCCATGGAGTTTGGAATAGATCCTGAGGATATTTAGAAACTGAGAGGAGAGTGCATCTGACTTGCATTTTAGAAAGATCTGAAGTACAGAAAATTACAAAGATTGGTGCCTGTAATCCCAGCACTTTTGGAGGCTGAGGCAGAAGGATTGCTTGAAGCCAGGACTTTGAGACCAGCCTGGGCAACGTAGCAACTCTGTCTCTACAATAAAAAATAACAAAAATTAGCTGGGCATGGTAGCTCACGCTTGCAGTCCCAGCTACTTGGGAGACTGAGGCGGGAGGATGTCTTGAGCCCAGGAGTTTGAGGCTACAGTGACCTATATGATCAGGCCACTGCACTCCAGCTTGGAAGACAAAGCAAGACTCTTCTCCCTAAAAACAAACAAACATAGCTGGGCTTGGTGGCATGCACCTATAATCCCCGCTACTCTGGAGGTTGAGGTGGGAGAATCTGGGAGGTGGAGGCTGCAGTGAGCTGAGATCATGACACTGCACTCCAGGCTGGGCGACAGAGTGAGACTCTGTCTCAAAAAATTAAAAAAATAAAATAAAAACAAACAAACAATTAAAAAGATGGGGGAGGCCAGGCGCGGTGGTTCACGTCTGTAATCCCAACACTTTGCAAAGCCAAGGTGGGTGGATCACTTGGGGTCAGGAGTTTGAGACCACCCTGACCAACACAGTGAAACACCGTCTCTATTACAAATGCAAAAATTAGCTGGGTGTGGTGGTGGGTGCCTGTAACATCAGCCATTCGGGAGGCTAAGGCAGGAGAATCGCTTGAACCTGGGAGGTGGAGGTTGCAGGGAGCCGAGATCGCGCCACTGCACTCCAGCCTGGGTGACAGAGCGAGGACTCATCTCAAAAAAAAAAAAAAAAAAAAGATGGGGGATTTAAAACAGAAGCATGGGCCACCTGAAGATGAACACTTGATGTGCATATAAAAGGAGACACCTGCCAGAATTCACTCCTGCCTTCTTACGCCACAATGGGGAGGATTCTCCTCCTAGTACCAATGATACCACGAAGACTGGCAGGAAGAAGAGCACAGGTACCTCCTCTTCCACCACCCACGTATGTGGGAGAGGAAACTTTTGAACACCAAGGCAGGAAGAAGAACTTTTTCTTCTGGGAACCAAGACTTCACAGAGAGGTTGAGTTCCCTGTCATCCCAATTTCCTACTTGAAATTCAGGATACATTTTTCCCAGCAAGAAATATGATACAAAATTTTGCTATTTTTAAACGGATGATTCAGCCAATTTATGGATGAGAGGTGTTTTGTGTATGCATGTGTGCTTGTGTGTGTATATTAGCTGCTGAACATATTGTTGGTGCTATGGGAAAATGAATTGCAGATTGACTTTCAAGCTACAATCCATTTGCCAGCTGTGGACTCTGCACGCCTATGCAGAGAAAGTAAGAGCAGTAATGACAGTGGCAAAATGCACCAGACAAGTTGTGATTAGAACTCTTCCATAAAGAAGGGAGTCTGGGGCTACTTAAGAGCAATGCAGCTGACCACATAAAATGCAAATTGAAGCAAGCTCTAGGTGGCTGTTCAGGCCCTGCCTGGGCTAAGCCAGTTTACAGAAAGCTCCAGTAGCTATCCCAGGGCCTGGCTCCATCAGTGTTTGGGAAAGTGAACTAGATTTTCACACGTGTCTCCTGGTTAAATGAGACTTAGGAAACCATGGTGGTTTGAGGGGGTGCTGAGCTTGTGTGTATACGATAGGAGGGAAGGGACAACATGGATTAGCCTAGAAGGACAATAAAAGAGTTAGAAAGTCCTTGCACCTGTGTTCACAGACCAGAAATGCCTTCCTCTTAGGGGCAGAAGCTAATATGGAGATTAGATTGCCTTCACTAATTCTCAAGAATGTCAGTAAAGGGGACCAACTTAAGTAAATTAATGTTAGTCTCACAACCTATTGCATATTTAAGATTTGATTTGCTGGTTTGCAGCTGAAATAAGACGGCTTCCTTCCCTCTAATGCATCCCTTATGCAGATGGTCCTGGCTTCCAGCATCCTAAATACAATTCCAATAGTTTTCATTAGAGATCATCAAATCTAGCTGAATCTTCTTTCAAAGTGCCTCTTTTTGCCTTTCACTACTGACCTGACCTATCTCTAGCCTCTCCCAGTTCCAACCCACCTTGATTGCTGAGGGCAAATTTACTTTCTTAAAACAATGCTTGGATTAAGTTACGCCCCTTTGCAAGACCCTTTCACCTCCCCGCAAGTACCTGCAGAATAAAGTCCAAACCTCTAGCCCACCTTTTAAGGCCCTGTGGAGTCCTCACCTGTAAATTCCCCCCCGCCCTCACCACTCCTGCACACAAGGCAACAAGGTCTCCTTGGCAGCCTCTGAGTAAGGTTGTCCTTATTTCTGCCACAGTGCTTTGTCCACGCCTCCTTGAATTCCTCAATTCCTCCCTCTGTCTTAAAAGAACATTTCTGAGTCTGTCTGCTCCATGAAGTATAAGTCCGAGCTCATTTTTGCCCATGCCCTGCTCACTCCTCTCCATTCCTTGCAGTGAATTGTTCTAAGCATCTCCGGCTTCCTTGTGAAAAAGGTGATGCCGTTCTCCATCAGGGTGCTGTGTACCCACTATGTGTGTGCGGTACAGAATGAATGAACACCCCAGGGCCCTAGAAAGGCGCCTGGCACATCCTGGACACTGAACAAGTATCTGTTAATTTTAATGAATAAATTCAAGATATTCGACGGTATTCATTTCCACCCACTTTCCCCCTAGGCCAGGGACTCTCCTCCCAGGTGAGAAAAAATCATCTAGGTACCTTAATTTTGATAAAGTTAGCGTTGATGTATAAAAAGCAGAACTTCCTCTGTAACCCTGTGAGAAATGAGAAGCCTCCAATCTTCTTCCCCACACCTACCCCCTATTGAGTTTCGGGTTCCTTGGAAATAACTGACCTGGATCGTTTCTGACAAAAATGAAACTTTGCATCTTCTCCACAGAGCAAAGGTAACCTTACCTCTAGCCAACCAAATCATCCATACATTTTTCATACTAGAAAAAATGTTTTTAAAAATGGAGGTGTGGCCGGGCGCGGTGGCTCACGCCTGTAATCCCAGCACTTTGGGAGGGCGAGGTGGGCGGATCATAAGGTCACGAGTTCGAGACCAGCCTAGCCAAATGTTGACAACCCGTCTCTACTAAAAATTAGCCGGGCGTGGTGGCGCATACCTGTAATCCCAGCTACTTGGGAGGCTAAGGCAGGAGAATTGCTTGAACCCGGAAGGCGGAGGTTCGCAGTGAGCAGAGATCGCGCCACTGCACTCCAGCCTGGGCGACAGAGCGAGACTCACTCTCGGAAACAAAACAAAACAAAAAAAAAACAGAAAAAACAAAAAAAACCCCCAAACAAACAAAAAACGGAGGTGTGAGGGTAAAACGTCTACAGGCAAGAACAGCACAACAGGTGCTGAGCTGCAAAATCAACACACTAAACTCCCAAACAGACCTTCTAGACAAGCTAAAAGCTCTTTAGCTAACCTAATATTCTTTAGCTGTTGTTTCAGAGGCTTTTCGAGAACAAAACTGCCGCCCCGTCTTGGCCTTGCCGCTTTTCACCCATCACTCTACTGAGTGTGTGTCTGACTTGTTTATCTGGACGCAATCTTTGTCGCACCCAGTTATCTCGCTCAGCGACCGGGGCCACCACGTTTCCTTAAATCAGAGCCCGGTGGACTCCGCCGGAGAACTACATTACCCAGCGGCCTTCGCGCCCTTCGCAGGAAGGACGTCTGCGCACTAAGATACTCAGTTCCAAGTTTGGAGCTTTTAGCTGCCAGCCCTGGCCCATCATGTAGCTGCAGCACAGCCTTCCCTAACGTTGCAACTGGGGGAAAAATCACTTTCCAGTCTGTTTTGCAAGGTGTGCATTTCCATCTTGATTCCCTGAAAGTCCATCTGCTGCATCGGTCAAGAGAAACTCCACTTGCATGAAGATTGCACGCCTGCAGCTTGCATCTTTGTTGCAAAACTAGCTACAGAAGAGAAGCAAGGCAAAGTCTTTTGTGCTCCCCTCCCCCATCAAAGGAAAGGGGAAAATGTCTCAGTCGAAAGGTAAGAGGCTGTTTGCATTAGTTGCAAAAATGCAAAGGGTTGTGCATGCATTTATGAATGCATGGATGCAATTTTCGCCTGGCGAGTGCATTTTTAAGTTTGAGGTTTTCCACAGCTCAGTTGCATTTCCTGTTTAGTATGTGTCTTTTTTTGCAGACACAGAGAGTTCCTGTAAGGCAGGGCTTGCAGTTCAGCTGTGCATTGACGTTATTTGCATTCTTCTGCTAGGATTACTGAGCTCTTTTTGCCTTTTGCACAGTCAGGAGAGACAGAGCAGGTTGGTAGCGTCTAAATGTGCAAGGCTTTATATAATTGTAAAATTCTTTACTATGCACAGATATTGTAAGTAATTTCGTATGCAACAGGAATAGAAACTTTTAAAAACTCTATAGGTGAAGATGAAAGGTAAAACTTGAGTTAAACTACTAGGAAATTAATGTAATCTTATATTCTTTGGGGGAAATAGACCGTTGCGGTGCCAGTATTTAGCTAAATTTCCATTGATATCGCCTTGAACATTAGGTAACTTTTGATTTTTAAAGGAAGTAAAGGTGAAGGGTGAATAACAGCATATCACAAAAAAGCAGACGAGTCTTGCTCTTCTGAGATTTTGCACTTTACACCAATTGCTTATTGGCTCGCAAAATTTAGAAGCAGCAGTGAAGACCTAATGTTTTATGTCTGCCCATTTGGGGGATGCTTTGCATCTTGGGGGAAAATATTGGGGGTAAAACTGTACTTTTAAGCATTACAGTAGTGTGAAGGGACTGCACTGTTTCATTGACAAGCATAATGAAATATTTTAAGTGTGTAACTGCGTGTATTTAGTCAGCTGTAATAGGTTGGAAGTTCACGTTATGGTTGTTTTCTTTATGTTCTTTTATTTTCTTTTCTTAATTTTTGTTTTTAAACACAGTTGTATTTTGCAGGCTTAATGCCACTCTGGCAAGGGGATTTAAAAAATTCCTGATATGACATCAAAGAGCAGACTAGGTGCTGTCAGGTGCCCCTGGGACCCCAAGTCACTTGTTTCAGAACAATTGTTTCTTTACCATAGAGAAAGCATATGCCATATGAGAAGTATGGGATGATGAAGAGAGGTGTTAGATACTATTGAATTAGGCTACCCAGGGCACTCTTTGAGTAAGACATGGTGAAATTAAAGGGTCTAACAAGCTTTTTGCTATTTTTTTGGGAGGGAGTGTGGGGAGTTGTTGCACCGCTTTTTAATTCTACCTGATGGGAGTCATATATCTCAGCAGCCCAAGAAGGAAGTAGTAATCTCAAGCATTCAAAGTAGCACTCTGCTTTTCTTTGAGTATTAGGGGAGAATGGAAATCTGAAAAGTTAAGAGTGCTGAAGAACCTAGGAATTGACATATCAGGTGGAGATGTTCCTCAAGTGGGGAAAACCTAAAAATCTCCTTATTGAGTAGAGAAATAATAGTTCAGAAGAGGCAGCCCATGCTTTGATGTATTAAAGAGATGGCATTTAGTTACTTTGTATTTGGTAAACATTCGTTCATTCATTCAATTCAGTTTAATATATGTGTAATATATTGTGATATGCATGTATATACATATGTATGTGTGTATATATATGCATGTATATGTATGTGTTGTGTGTGTATGTGTGCACATGATTTAAGGACACACAAAAATATTTAAAATGAAGTTTTTCCTTCGGGTTGGTGAAAACGAGAATGTAAGGAAATCATTATAATACAAGATAATAGGACAGGTATTGAAGAGAAATGGTGCTATTGGAGTTTAAAAATGGAAGTGATTTATCTATTTGGGGGATAGTCAGGAAGGTTTATGAAGAAGGTGGTGTTTACTGTGATCTTATCTTTGGACTTTAGGGTCTAAACTAAATCAGGCTCCTTTTTGCATATTTTTGGGCTCACTATGAACGTAGCTCCCTCTTAGTAGAGCCAGTTTTTGAGTTGAGAAGCCAAAGGAGATATTAGCACTGCACTCTTCCCTATGGATGTGTTTACAATGGATCAGGTACTGGTGGTCCTTCAAATCAATCCCCATTTACCCAGATGAGTTTTCTTAATTGGATTCTGCTTGGAAAGTACATCTGGAATGAACATGGGGTTCTTGTCCGAAAGGAAAATTATTGGTAGAAAGAAGTGGGTGATCATTTTGGAAATGGCAAAAGAGCCAGCCGCCTTGGCCTGGACTTTAAATGTGGAATTGGCCTTATTCAGCTACGCTATTCTCAAATGGCCAAAATACTTTTTGCAGTACCAAACTTCTTTTTTAATATTCTAACCAAGGAAATGGGAGGAAAAGTGAAAAGTGGATACAATCTCATAGTATTGAAGAATTTAACAACATGTTCAATTCAAGGACCTTTACGAACTTTCTAGATCACTATAATTCGGTTTAACAGACCTCTAATTTAAGGCACAGCAGAGGCAAAGGAATTACAGACTCTCTGGAAGCTGGAAGGACTGGGTTACTGCTCTACAGCCTTACCAACAGTGAGATTCCGAGAAAGAATTTCTTAAAAAGAAATTTTGTTTTCCACAGTTGTAACTTTAGGTGGTATGCTTTTCAGCTTGTTTATATTAGCTGTCTGGGGTTGAGTTGACATTTTTCAAATATTAAAGCAGTAGAATGCCTTTTGAGGAAATCTGAAATGTAAGTTAACAGGAAGGGCACCCAGAAAGTGCAGGAATTCCTGCACACTACAGGAAGACAAGCTACAGGAAAAATGTGTCATCTACACTACCCGGGAGAGAAAAACTATTGTTATCAGCCATAATGATCTCCGGAGGGAGGGAGAGAAAGAGGGAGGTAGGGAGATCTGGCATCCCCTAGTTCACCTGAAAATACACAAAAAGTTTGACCCTGTTAAAATACACTTTTCTCACTTCTCCTCCTATTCACCTTTAAAAAATATTAGTTTATTTTAGTTCTAGAGAGCAATAAGTAAATCATGTAAGAAATGCCTATGAGGCACAATTCAGAAGCATATAGCAGAGTGGTAGGAAAGGTCTTAACTCTACTGGGGTTCTTTGCTTCTGTAATTCATTCCACCCTGGGAAATGAAATGTGTAAATTTCTTGTTCTCTATAAATTCCTTTGTTAGGTTGTACCAGACGGACTTGTCATGCTTAGCCTGTAATCTGAGCCAGTATGTTTTATAACCCCGTACATCTCAGGACACAAAATCAGAATAGGTAGCTTGGGTTTCCTGAGCTTGCTTTGTATTAGCATTGCATTCAGTTCTTTAGAGCATGCGGCCTGTTAACTGTAGGGGGCTTCAGGGGTCTCTGGGTGGTAAATTTAATGTTGGAGAAAAGAGCTGAGATTCTCTTGTCTTTGTTTTTCAGATTAGTGTTGCTTTAATGACTCCCCAGTATTTTAAAATCTGAAAGATCTACAAGGAATATTTTTAAAACTTAAAAGAAATTTCATAAATAACCCTTGTTCATTATAGAAACATTTCATAGAAAAGGAAAAATAAGAATGACTAGTTACTGCAGTCTACACTTTGGCATTTATTCTCTTGGACTTTTTTTTCTATCTGTGTATGAAGCATCCAAAATGTGTGTAAAACTAAGTCTATTTCGTTCCCTCTTGTTTCACTTACCAATATATGGCAAAATATTCCCAAGTTTATATATTTCTACATTCATAGTATCCTCTTCCATTGTATTTATTTAAATAGACTCTTAATGTTTATTAACTTTCACTATTGTGAATATTTCCGTGATGATCATACCAGTTCCTACATTATCATGCATACTATGCCCTTAGATTAAATTCCAGGGAGCAAAACCACAGGCTTTGAATGTCCAGTTCTTCTTCACTCTCCATTCTCTTTTCTTCCTTCTGAAAATAGCTTTTTATTATTGCAAAAAAAAAAAGACATATGCTAATCAAAAAATTCAAACCAAAGATAAATTCACAATAAGAATATAAAACGCACTCAAAGTCATACCACCCAGAGCTAATTACTGTTAGTTTTTTGGGTACTATCTCCATATTTGTATGTACATGTTATTTTACACACTATATATTGTATTTTGTAACTTGCTTTTTTATACTCTACCATATATCTTGGATATCTTTCTGTAGTAGTACACATAAGGTTACCTATTTTTTAACAACCGTGTATTTTAATTTGTAAGAATGTAGCCATTTACTTAATGTCATATTGAGTTTTCAAACAGTTTCCATTTTTTTGCACAGCTATACACAGTACTGTAAGGAATACCTGGAACATACATCCTTATACATTTGCCCAATTATTTCTTTAGGATGATTCCTAGAGGTGGAAGTCCTGGGTCAAAGGGCATGTATAGATATATTGCTAAATTGCCCTCCATAGAGGTAACACTAATTCTCATTTCTACCAATAATATTTAGACGTGCCCATTCTGTCCTTTCAAGCATAATGGTAAATATTGCCAAGTAAACTGCTCTTCAGGAAGATGGTTCCTTTCTTCATCCTGGGTATAACAATTTGAAAAAATCTTTGGCAGTTTGATGAAAGCTATTAATATTCTACTCTAATATTATTAGTGATAAGGCAGTTGCATTTTTCACTTTTTTTGACATTTGTGTTTCATGTGCCCAAATTTCTTTTTTTCTCATGAAATATATCCTTAAAATTTTAATTTGGGTGGCCAGGCATGGTGGCTCACGCCTGTAACCCCACTTTGGGAGGCCGAGGCAAGTGGATCACCTGAGGTCAGGAGTTCAAGACCAGCCTGGCCAACATAGTGAAACCCTGCCTCCACTAAAAATACAAAAATTAGTCAGGCGTGGTGGTGCACACCTGTAATCCCAGCTTCTTGGGAGAATCGCTTGAACCTGGGAGGTGGAGGTTGCAGTGAGCAGAGATTGTGCCACTGCACTGTAGCCTGGGTGACAGAGCCAGACTTCATCTCAAAAAAAAAAAAATTAATTAATTTGGGGATCAAATTATTTTCAAAGTTAGCCAGAAAATAGCAATATTGTAGAGGTTAGGTAATCCTGGATTGATAGTTGGGTTCTGTGTATCTAAACAATTTAATTCCTTGATGAGTTCTAATTTTAATTTTAACCTAATGTCTTAAGCTGCTATCACATATTTTATAAACTCATTTTATTTATATAGTCTATAGCTATCCAGACCTATATGAAAATAATAAGAAAAATGTAGTGATCTGATTAAATTCCAGTCTGATAAATAGCTTACTTTTGGGCATTCCTGCATTTTCAGTTATCTTTTCAGGCAAAATTAGTTTTTCTTTAGGTTTATAAATAATTCTTACATAGCACCTGGTTGTGTTATATGCATTGTTGCAGAGAAATTTAATCTAATTTTTTTTAGCTTCCTGTGCAATGCCTAATCACAAAAGGTGGTTGACTTAAATTTCCTACATTTGTTAAAATAATTAAGTCTAGAATCTTTAAGATTCTTGTTAAGAATCAATTTTAATGACCTCACAAGTCATATAAGTCAATCAGATTTAACATATCCTTAACATAGCCTTAATAAATGCGCCTATTTATGCATCCTGATATTAAGTGATAGAATTTAGAGCTGTGAAAGTTTTATAGTCCAATCACTTCATTTTACAAATAAGCTAACTGAGGCCTTGGAAGTGAGTGACTTTCCTGAAGACAGTAGAGTGGAGTCACAGGGAGAAGTTAGATCTACAGATTCTCTGTCCGTAAGTTCTTTTCACCAAACCACACGTGAACACTAATAATCCACATTTATAAAATTTTTTTTTTCTTCAGAATCTTTAGTATATTTCACATTTTTAGCTTTGCTTGTTTTTGTTGGGAGCAGTCTGGCAAGGGGGAGCTGATGGTATAATGAGCAGGGGTTATTCTTCTGTGTCCAAGAAATGGTGACATGTGAATCATGGTGGTGGGGTTTCTTACCAGTTCTCTGCCAAAGGATATTTTGCAAATGCTCTCATTTTGATTCCCAGTGCCTACATAGTACAGCTGCAAGTTTTAACCACTGTAATGGTTGTTTGCCTTTTATGGGCTGTCTTGTTTGAAAGCCCTTGCTGGGTAACTAAACTTTTTCTTATATATCTTTACATCTCTGACTCTTATAGCATTGTCCTTATAAATAATAGGTGCTCAAAAAATGTCTGACAATGAAAGTATTTTTCATCAGTAGGGATAAGCTCTCATTTGCTCCTAAGTTTTATGAAAGATTTGGGGTAATTAAATTACAATGCAGTTTTCTTCTTGTGCTTCTTCTTTGTTTGCACTGATATTCCCATTATGTATTTGCTTAATTATTTGGAAGTTGCAAGAACAGCATGAAAAGCAACTTATAATGGCTGGCGAAGTGTCATTTCTCCTACCTAAGCCTTCTGAACAGATTTAAAGGTTGCACGATTCTCTGCTAACTTTCTTTTTAAAAAATATGAGAAGATGAATTGTCCAAAGAATCCCATCCAATAGAATTGAAGTGATTTCTGCATCCTGTGCTGGTTTTAGGAGCTGGTTTTTAAGTCTATGAGGCCTCTGAAGGATTGTCAGAGACAATCCTTTTTTTTTGTTTGTTTGTTTGTTTTTTTTTTTTTTTGAGACAGAGTCTCGCTCTGTCACTCAGGCTGGAGTGCAGTGGTGCGATCTCAGTTCACTGCAACCTCCGCCTCCTGGGTTCACGCCATTCTCCTGCCTCAGCCTCCCGAGTAGCTGGGATTACAGGTGCCTGCCGCCACCATGCCCGGCTAATTTTTTTTGTATTTTTAGTAGAGACGGGATTTCACCGTGTTAGCCAGGATGGTCTCGATCTCCTGACCTCGTGATCCGCCCGCCTCGGCCTCCCAAAGTGCTGGGATTACAGGTGTGAGCCACCACGCCCGGCCCAGAGACAGTGTTTTTAACAGCTGGCTGCCCTCTAACAAAACAGGGAACTCCGCAAGGATCACCTCCCAGTGAAATGATTCTTCACTTCCTCCTTGACCACCTCCACTGCCTCTGCCCAGCCCCTTCCTCCCTGGCTTGTTCCCCACTCTGTCTCCTTTGATGGTCTTCCTGAGTTGGCCCATGCGGTTCAGTATGTAGTCCATAATCTCCCTCTTTCTGACTTGAGGAGGATATTCAGGTTATAATCCCCATACAATGAAGTCTATCAGAAATCATCGTAATTTTTTTTTTTTTTTTGAGATGGAGTCTTGCTCTGTCACCCAGACCGGAATGCAGTGGTGCAACCTCAGCTCACTGAAACCTCTGATTCCCAGTTTCAAGCAATTCTCCTGCCTCAGCCTCCCGAGTAGCTGGGATGACAGGTGCCCGCCACCATACCAGGCTAATTTTTGTATTTTTAGTAGAGACAGGGATTCATCATGTTGGCCAGGCTGGTCTCAAACTCCTGACCTCAGGTGATCCACCCACCTCAGCCTCCCGAAGCACTGGGATGACAGGTCCCCGCCACCATACCAGGCTAATTTTTGTATTTTTAGTAGAGACAGGGATTCATCATGTTGGCCAGGCTGGTCTCAAACTCCTGACCTCAGGTGATCCACCCACCTCAGCCTCCCGAAGCACTGGGATTACAGGTATGAGCCACCACGCCTGGCCAAATCATCGTAATTTAGTCAACTCCACTCTGAGTTGAAGCATTAAATAAGCATTTGCAGCATCCCTGTCATCTGTTTTACTTTCTGGTCTGTACATCCCTCCTTAAGTCAGATTCTTGAGATCAGTCTTCTTTGGACAGACCATTAGCCCCAGGTGGAGCTGCTGATCACAACCCCTCCCTGTACCACTGCCAAGGCTGTTGTCATCATCACTTACCCTAAGCCAGTTACTTTTCATATAGTATGCTTTAGGATGTCCCATAAACACTGTGGACAAAGGTGGTGTTATTATCCTTAATTTACGAGTGAGGAAATCAATTGTTGTTAACCAATGTGCCCATGGCTGGATAGCCAGTCGGTGGCAGAGGCAGGATGGATGTCTGACTGGAGGGCCTGTGCAGCAAACTGCAGCTCCTGGGCCAAATCTAGCTTCAGCTGTTTTGTTTGTTTGTTTGTTTGTTGTTTGTTTGAGATGGAGTTGCGCTCTTGTTGCCCAACTGGGAGTGCAATGGCGCGATCTTGGCTCACTGCAATCGCCACCTCCTGGGTTCAAGCGATCCTCCTGCCTCAGCCTCCCGAGTAGCTGGGATTACAGGTGTGCACCACCACGCCCAGCTAATTTTTTGTATTTTTAGTAGAGACGGGGTTTCACCGTGTTGGCCAGGATGATCTCGATCTCTTGACCTTGTGATCCGTCGTCCTCGGCCTCCCAAAGTGCTGGGATTACAGGCGTGAGCCATCGTGCCCGGCCAAGCCTCAGCTGTTTTTAAGTATAGCCCGTGAGCGAAGATGGTTTTCCCATTTTTAAATGATTGAAAAAAAAATCAAAATCAATGTTTCATGACACATGAAAATGATACGAAATTCAAATTCAGCATCGACAAACAAAGTTTTATTGGAACACAGCTATGGTCATTCATTTATATGTTTTCCATGGCTGCTCTTTGCTCGACAGCTGTCGAGTTGAGTAGTTGCACCAGAGCCCCTATGTCCCACAAAGCCAAAAATATTTGCTATCTGGTCCCTTGCAGAAAATGTTTGTTGACCCTTTCCTTTATGACTTTATTCCATCGAATACTGGGGTCTCTTCATGACAGAGCTCCCAGAAACATTCCTCTCTGGCTTTAACTGGAAGTTGTTAACCTGGATAACTACTGGTCTGCTGCTCAGCCAGAGACCTCTTGGGCCCAGCCCACAGGAAATGTCTGAGTGGTGTCTCTCCTAGTTATAAGAATTGTAGGTCATTGCTCATTTCCTCTGAACTAAGTTACCCGTCTCCTTTTGCCCGTCCTGGGGTCTTTTCCCCTTAGTTGTGTTCTTCCTGTTTGCTTTATATTTCTTTTCTTTTTTTCTTCCCTTCGATGAGAAGCTGCTTATTAATTCTTCCCTGAGACTCTTCATCCTCCCCTTATTGAGCCCACATTTCTTTAGAAAGTATTAGGTTGGTGCAAAAGTAATATTGTTTTTTGTCATCACTTTTCATGGCAAAAACCACAATTACTTTTGCACCGACGTAAGAAATCAAAAATAACTCTCCTGCTACCACCATTGCCTGGCTTGTTGGTTATTATCATGACCCAGCTCAGAGGTTCCATCATTTCTTTTGTGTCAACGTGAAAGCCTCCCTGCACGGGATCAGAGAGGTTTCCAGTTGTCATCTCCTGCAAAGTTTAGAGCTGTTTTCTTACATTAACCCCCTAACCCCGGGTGGGCAATTTTCTTTTGAGGACGAATATTCTTTGTGCTCACAGAGTCGCTTACATCGTGGATATTGGGTATATTTAGGAGAGAAGGTTTTGATAGAGGGTCTGAAAATGAAGGGAGGTGAAAGCTACATGTAGACAGAGGAGCTTTGGTAGAATGAGCCCAGATTTGTTCACCACATCCAGAATGATGTAAATTTAAGTCACGTACAAAGAAGTGCTAATTTCTACCATCCCAGATGGTATCACTGCTGTGATTCTTTCTGTGCTCCAGATACTGTGCTTAGTGATGAATGTGAATTCTATCATTTACTCTCACTATGGATCAGTGAGGTGATATCCCATTTTGTAGATCAGCAAACTGAGGCCGGAGAGGTTAAGAACTTGCCTCAGTTACCAAACCGATAGTGGCAGAGCAGAGGTTTTAGCCAAGGTCTGTCTGACCTCAGAATCTGAGCTCCTGGCGACTCCACTTGAGACGTCACTCCAAAATAAAGGTATGAAATCCATTACACCAAAGACATGGTCGAAGAATGAAAAACGAGTGTATTCTGTAGGAATTTGGATAGATTTGGGCATACCAGGGCCAAGTATGGTAATTAAGAAGGGCTGACCTGTGTCTAGCTATTTATAGGTTCTTTTTGACATGTCCCTTTATATGTCTTTTGATCACAGAGTACAGAGTCTGACTCATTTTGACTCTTAAGGTTGAGTTCCAAATAGAAACTGCCCATTGGTTGAAGGAGGCTGATTACAATTGGCCCACTGATAGTTACTGGTCTGGATATACAGGAATGTTATATTAAAATGTAGGTAACAAATATCGCTTCCATTTGCTGTTCTGTAGGTTGTATCACACAGAAACTAAGCCGACTCAAACCTTGTGTGTTTCCTTACACATCTAAGTTAAATTGTATTAAAACAGTAACAGGAACGTGGCCAGTGTGGCAGCATACCTAAGTGTGGGGATTTTGCAGCCCCTTTTTGGCTTAGTGACTTTTTTCTTCCTGGTTGTTTCTATGTAAATGTAACAATTTCCTTGAAATGATGAATGAACCCACATCTCCAGTGTTTTCCTCTTGTACTGGACAGAGTGGAGGAAACTGGAATTGCCTGTTTTTGTGGCAGAGGAGGTAGATGGGGATGGAAATGAATTTCCTTTTAAAGCAATGAATTCTTTTTCTGTTTGTTTTTTTCTGAGACGGTGTATAGCTCTGTCACCCAGGCTGGAGTACAGTGGTGCTATCTCAGCTCACTGCAACCTCCGCCTCCCGGGTTCAAGTGATTCTCCTGCCTCAGCCTCCCAAGTAGCTGGGATTACAGGCGCCCACCACCACACCCAGCTACTTTTTGTATTTTTAGTAGAGATGGGGCTTCACTGTGTTGGCCAGGCTGGTGTTGAACTCCTGACCTCATGATTCGCCCGCCTCGGCCTCCCAAAGTTCTGGGCTTACAAGCATGAGCCACCGCACCCGGCCTAAACCAATGAATTCTTTCTCGGCTTTCTCTCCAGCCAAAGCAGAACAGCTATACCTATGCCTCAGTTGTTTTTCATGATCCCATGCCGAAGCTGCGGAAATAGATGGTCTGGTTGTTGAGTGACAAGTTATTTATTCCCTTCCTTTATTCTCCCTCCTCCAATTTCAAATGGGATGAGAGGAGATAGCTGTAAGTGTAGGGCTAGAATCTGAAGAATCAGTGGGAACAGAATAGTTCAGAGTATGGAAATTAGTTTGAAGTAAATGTAGAGATAACCTTTTTGTGATATTTGTAAACCTTGCGAGGCAGTCTTCACAGTTTATTTACCCCTTCCTGTACCCGAAACACCTTTGCCATTTGAAAAAAAAAATCACAAACTCTGGATATACCTAAAAAGAGGACTTGGATAAGGAGTTTGTTTAGATCAATTCAACAAAGGTTTTTGTTTGTTTGTTTGCTTTTTTCATTCAGGGTCTTCTATGTGGCCCAGTCTGGCCTCAACTCTTGGGCTCAAACATCCTCCTGTGTAGCTGGGATTACAGGCAGTGCCACTGTTCCCGGCTCAACGAATACATTTTTGATCTATTGTTATGTTTAGGACATCATGCTGGGTGGAAATAGACAGAAATGCATTTGACTTTACTCTTCCACTGATTAGCCATGTGGCCTTGGAAAATCTACTTAACCTCTAGCTTCGGTTTCCTCACCTTCTAAATAAAAAGACTGACACTCATTCACGAGGTCTTTATGAAGATTAAGCAAGGTCATATATGTAACATGCTTTGGCCAGTGCTTGGCATTCATTTATTCAACAAATATTTATTGAGTGCACTTTATATTTGAGGTACTTTGCTATAGTACTCTCTCTATAAACATACATTTGCTTCACTCTTCCTTTCCTTCCAGCCCTTAAGGAGGTTATTGTCTAGGAGGAGGTAAGAAAAGCATAAAAATGTGTAGAATCTAAACTGGAATCCTAGATTAGCTTAAAAGAGATACTATTGAGTGGGAAAGTCCTATGAATAAGAGAGAGATCAGGAAAGTGTTGACAGGTGTGGAGGTATCAATGTGATTTTTAGAATCAATGAGGAAATTAGATCCAACATAGGTACGGGAAGGACTCTTGACTTCTAGTATCCAGTGGCACAATAGGACAATAAAATAGAGCAATTCTTTAGAAGGATTAAAAAAAAAAAAAGAAAAGAAAATGCCCCAGCAAAGTATCTGAAGCTTAAGAGACCTTACTTGTGTTTTCTAAGAACTTCCTTTTTCTTACCAAGATTAATACTGTAGCTATTGCTTGTGATTGCAATAGGTGAATAAATGGAATATATCATATCTCATACTTTTAGGTGTTTTTTGGATTGTGGAAACTCCAGGAAATCTAGAGGTTAATAGTTAAACAAGTATATCATATCAACCAGGTTTATAGACACACTGTAATTATATAAGCAAGCTGTTGGTTCAATAATCAACGTGTAGCTGGGTCAGGGAATATTTTCCAGAGCTTGGCCACGGCTGTAATTTTCATTTTTTATAACCTGCTAACATGCCAACCTGCCTTTTCCATTTCTTTTTGTTTTTCTCGAATCATCTGAAATCAGTGTAAGAGAAGGAAACCTGTTCAATGTACTTTTGAATTCTCATTTTATTTACCTCAAGTAAAATAGTGTTCTGGAAAGTTCTTCGTATTACCAAATTGACTTTCTCAAGCATGGTATTAGATATTAGCAAGGGAGTTCATAATTTATTTTCTATTTTTAATTTCAGAAAAATACAGTTCTAAGAGATAAAAAGATAAACATATAAAAATAAAAAGGAAGATAAAAATACAGGATAAAAGATAAAATATTTAATACAATTAATAGATTAAATACATTTTTTCTTTTATTATTTTGGTTTCAAAAACAGAGTGACATATAGCTCTGGGGCTCACAGTGGGCTGTTTCTCTGTGAACCTAGCATTTAATCACCTTCTTTCCCTCAATAACTCCATTTAAACAGAGTCAGTACAGTGTGAAGGAGGTGAATTGAGTCACCCCTACTCAGATTCATGTAAGCCACAGGGCAGTTTTGGCCTCACTTTGCTGTGTGGTTAAAGGTAACATATGACCCAGCCAGGTAGAAGACCTGTCAGCCATATCATCTCATTCAAGTGGCCTGCAAAGTCTTCTTGCTTGGGACTTTGTTCCTGAATGAGCCTCTATTTTTGTAAGGAAAGTAGAGGAAAACAATGCAGATTTAATTCTGAAATTGGTTTAAGAACGGGATTGAGAAATTTTGATATATTCAGTCTGGAATAATTGTTTTCCATCCCGAGTTTCATTCTTTCTTTTTGATATAACCCTATCTAAGGACAGGATAGCTAGTCAGTGTTGAGCAAGACATGGCAGGTAGAGGACTAGCTGTCTCTGGATTGCATTTAACAAGGATTATAGAACAACCAAATAAATTACCTGTACCTCACTCTGTGCTAGATTGATACAAAAATGAACAGAATCCTCTTACTACCCTCAAGAAGCTCATATTCTAGTGGGATGTCTATGTTTGCTAGAGCTACTGTAACAAAGTACCACAAATTGGGTGGCTTAAACCACGGAAATTAATTGTCTCGCAGTTCTGGAGGCCAGAGGTCCAAGATCAAGTTGGCGGCAGGGCTGGCTCCTTCTGAAGACCATAAGGAAAAATCTGTTTTGTGCTTCTTCCCTGGCTTCTGGTGTTTGCTGGCAATCTCTGCATTTCTTCCCCTGTATACTCATAGCCCAGACTTTGCCTTCATGTTCACATGGCATTCTGCCTGTCTGTGTCTGTATCCAAATTTCCCCTTTTTATAAGGAAGCCAGTCATATTAAAGTTAGGGCCCACCCTACTCCAGTATGACATCATCTGTCATCAAGTAAGATCCCATTCAGAGATGCTGAGGGTTAGCTGAGGGTTAGGACTTCAGTATTTTAATTTTAGGAGGACATAGTTCAACCCGTAACGTGGCAGGCAAACATGGTCAGCAAACTAATGATACTCTGTGTGAAATGCATGTAAGTTCTGGTATAAGATACGAGTAGGATACCAAAGAAGGTGGGTGCATAACTCAGCCTGGGAAGATCAGGAGTCTGTTGGTAGAGGAAGGACCTTAAGTTGGTATAGCAGAACTTGCAGTGTGGTTCTCAGGAGAATAAGGAAGTAAAACAAGAGACTTCCCATCTGGTCCTTGAAAGGACAGACTACCTGCCCTTTCTTCTGTTTTTTTTTTTTAATTGTTAATGACAGACTGGATAGTTCTAAACTGGGGTGTGTTAAATTAGAGAACACACACACACACACACACACACACACACACACACCACATGTTGTTGTATTGATTCCCAAAACTGAATTTGTGTTTAGTGGTAATGAGACCTACACAACACTCCCTGTGGTTGTCACAGGCAGCTTTGATGTATAGATACAGAGACAGGACTTGGTGGTTGGGAGAAAGGATCATCCTTCCCATTGTAACAAATGGTCCTAGTCCTACTGGGACAAAGTTTCAGAGGGAGAGAGTGGGCTGGGCTGGTGGCTCATGCCTGTAAACCCCAGTCAGGCTGGAGGCTGAGACAGAAGGATCACTTGAGGCTAGGAGTTTTGAGACCAGCCTGGGCAACATAGTGAGACTCTGTCTCTACAAAAAGTGAAAAAAAAAAAAAAATTAGCAGGGCATGGTGGTGCATGCCTATAGCCCTAGATGCTTGGGAGGCTAAGGTGGGAGGATCACTTGAGCCCAGGAGTTCAAGTTTGCAGTGATCATTCCACTGCACTCCAGCCTGGGCAACAGAGTAAGATCTTGCCTCTAAAAGGAGAGTGAGAGAGAGAGAGTAAGAACCAAGCCATGGCAAAGCTTATTTTTAGATAAGGCCTGTAAGTCTTAAAAAAAAAAGTATTCATGTGTTACCAAGCTCTTGCAATATTGATTATTAACAAAGGTCTTTTCAACTATGTGTATATTTCCTAGAGCTAATATGCAGCTTTATTTTCTTTATGTGATCTGGGTACCTTTAGTATAAAATTATGAGTAAAATATCAGAAGCTCTTTCAGTAAGAAAGGGCACTAAGGAAAGAAATTGTTAGGCATGTTGTGTGAGGTGGTTGGGGGTCAGGTCAGTGGAAAGGAACTTTTCCAGCTGAGAGCTGATGTCCATCATCCATCAGATTATCCTGCTGGGGTGTTGATGGCAGCAGGCTTCAAGTGTGGGGGCCAGGTGGGCAACCCAGAGAAAGTCACAGGAAGGTGAAGCCGGGGCGTGGGGCCTGGGCATCCCTTGGAGCTAGGTGGAGGGATAGTCGTGGGACAGGTGATCCGAATAACAAAAGAACAGGTGAGCAGCAGAGGCTCAGCAGAAAGTCAAGAATTAGATGAGTCAATGTGGAAGGGGAAGAAAGAAATAATAAAATAGGCCGGGCACAGTGGCTCATGCCTGTAATCCCAGCATTTTGGGAGGCTGAGGTGGGTGAGTCACTTGAGGTCAGGAGTTCGAGACCAGCCTGGCCACCATGGTGGAACCCCCGTCTCTACTAAAAACATATTTAAAAAGTACATTAGCCAGGCGTGGTGGCACATGCCTGTAGTCTCAGCTACTTGGGAGGCTGAGGCATGAGAATTGCTTGAACCTGGGAGGTGGAGGTTGCAGTGAGCCAAGATCGTGCCACTGCACTCCAGCCTGGGTGACAGAGCGAGACTCTGTCAAAAAGAGAAAAAAAAAGAAAGAATAAAATAGAGAAGCCAATTGGAAACCAGGAATCAGAGAGTGAAAGGATTCAAGAAACTATGCTGCAGAATCCAGGCAATCATGTGAGCTTTTATTCCATATTAGTTCTGCCTGTAAGAAATGATTATACATCTCTGATTCTTTCAGCTTCAGCAGCAGTCTTTGTTCATCTAGCTATTTTGTGAAGATGCACTCATAAGAAGCCTGAGTAGGTAGGGTGTAGAAGGACACACAGAAAAAGAGCAGCAGAAACTAGTTTGGGGCTTGTTTCAAACAAGCCCGGACTTATCTTCCATGCTGAGTACCTGTACACAGCTCTCTAAGTGGGACCAATGGAGTCAGAGGAAAACAGGAAGCAGTGAATCAGCTGGACTGTCAAGCCACTTTGTTTAAGACAGAAACCAGCTACTGGTTTTCTCTGTCAGGTTAGAGGGAGCACGCAGTCTAATGTGAACAAGCAACCCTCAGCTCTGGACTTCTACATTCAAGGCAAAGCTGGATAGAAGAAACGCAAGTGCTAGAGGAAGGGTTATACTGCTATTCTATTCTAACAATGTATCAGGGGGATGTAGAGCGACTCACTCAGTCTTTGGGAAAGCATTTGGCCCGTATCAAGAACCTGGACAATTTTCATACCCTTTGATCCAGCATTTTTATTTATGAGAATCTAGCCTATAAAAGTGATTATTGAGTGCTTACCGTGTGCGAGGCTTTGTGATAAGCACTTTGCTAATTAGGTCTAATCCTTCTCAAAACCTGGGCAGTAGGCAATATTTATCTTCTTTTTACAAAGGAGGAAGTTGCAACTTTGGTGCATAACTTGTCTCAGATTATACCGTTAATGGGTGCAGAGCTGGGATTTGAATCTAGTTTATTTAAACACTAAAGTTCATGCTTCTTTTCTATACCACTGCTGTGTCCAAACAGTGAAAAATAGAAACACCCTTATTGTATAATATACAATTATACTATATTGTATATTATACATATAATTATGTCTTATAATTATATATAATAATTATAATAGTAAGGGGATAGCTTAAGTTATCAAATACTCACTTGATGTAATAGGTTGTGAGGAGATGGCAGTACCATTAATGGAAAGATGCCTGTGACCCAGGAGGAGTGGATATAAATATATCTGGACTATGATTACAAATAAGTGCATGTGTTTGTGTATTTATGTGTATTTTGTTTTACCTTAAGTAAGAGTCTGCGTTAAGGAGAATTTCATGGAGTCCAGTTGCAGGAGGTATAGCTAGGCCTGGTAGGAGCTAAGTAAGGCATTCTCTGACTCCCTCCCTCTTTCTTTATCCGGTCTATCCCCTCCCTTTGCAGGGTCCCTCATTCGGCTTTTCTCTGAGGGTCTTCTCTGCTTTCTGCCTTTCTTGTGGACCAGGCTTTTTGCTCACTCATCAATCAACATGCACATAGTTTAAAAGACTCACCTTCTGTGACTTTCTTGCATCTATATGATGTGTAGTTGTTTCAGTACCCACCATATTTTGGCTAAACTTTCTGGTCTGAGATGACATTCTCTGTCTTTCAGAAAAAAAGAGAAAAATGGGATAATGTGATGAGGAGTGGCTGCCGGATTGGCTGGATCTGAGTCAGGTGTTCACCCCTGTGCATATGAGGCATTACCCCCTGGCTCACTACCCACTTGGAGGTGCTGTAGATCCAGCTTCTCTGGGTAGGGGTCACAGAAGGAACAGTCAAATGGCTGATGTCATACGCAGACTGAAAGGAAATGCATTAAGCAAATGAAAGGAATGAATATGGTTGGTTAGACTGATATTTAAATGAAGCTTTGTAGTGTTGTGACCTGTGGCGTTTTACATCATTCTTTTAATACAAACTCTGCATAAGGTTACGTACTATTGATCATTAAGAACTTGATTTTTACTCCAGATATATCATTTAACCCATCATTCCCATTACTGGGTATATACCCAAAGGAATATAAATCACTCTATTATGAAGATACATGCACAAGTGTGTTTATTGCAGCACTATTCATAATAGCAAAGACTTGGAACCAACCCAAATGCCCATCAATGATAGACTGGATAAAGAAAATGTGGCAAATATACACCATGGAATAACTATGCAGCCATAAAAAGGAATGAGATCATGTCCTTTGCAGGGACATGAATGAAGCCGGAAACCATCATCCTCAGCAAACTAACACAGAAACAGAAAACCAAACACCACATGTTCTCACTTATAAGTGGGAGCTGAACAATGAGAACGCATGGACACAGGGAGAGGAAAAACACACATCGGGGCCTATCGGGAGGGGTGGGGGAGGGAGAGCATCAGGACAAATAGCTAATGCATGTGGGGCTTAATACCTAGGTGATGGGTTGATGGGTGCAGCAAACCACCATTGCACATGTTTACCTATGTAACAAACCTGCACGTTCTGCACATGTATCCTGGAACCTAAAATTAAAAAAAAAAAAAAAGGATCTTGGTTATTACAGATGCATCTCCTTGGATTTGCTTATATTCTTTGTGAGGGGAAGAGACTCAGACCATATACACTATGATTTGTTCTGTTGCTGATTACCTTTATAACAAGACCACTGGAACAGTAAAAAAGGCTACAATACCCTCTGGTGAACAAACTGAGGCAATGCTCTTGAACCAAGAGAACCAGAAAAGGCACATTGATGCTCTCTAATGGTTAAGTGACAAGTACAAGCTTAATTGTCCAATGATGTAACAGTTGCCCAATGATATGTGGTACAAAGAGTCAGGGCAAGAGATATCAGGCAAAATCTAAAGACAAGACTTCAGAATCATGGAATATTACACATAGCAGGGACTTTGGAAATCAGCTAGCCCAACCACCTCATTTTATAGATGCAGCAATTATGACCGAGAGAGATTATGTAACTGGAAAGGCCAAGGTAGCGGTAAGCCAAGTGTGGAACACAGATCTTGTAAAACTCATGCCTGGGCTCTTGTTAGGATCTCAGTGCATCTTGAAGCTAAGTCAGACTTTGACTCTCTGGGGAGCCCTTATAGTCTTCCTATAAAGACAGAAACTAACTGCTGAGGCTTTAAGATATAAAACAAACAAGAACACCAGGCATGGTGGAAATCAGGACCTCTGTTTATTCAGTCGGTCATCTGCTGATTGAGTGGGTCTGTTCAATCGTGCATGTAGCCATTCCTCTATTTATTAATTCCTTGGACATGTATTAGCTGCTTCACTGTGTGGTTCACTGCTAGGCATGGAGAGTGTAAAAAGAGATGATTCCTACTTTCTAGAAACTCACATTCTAATGGGGGACAGATGTCTCTGCCAATGTTTGTGATGTAATGATACCTCAAAGGGAAAGTGATTATTAACTGCTTGGATCTTGAAAAGTGAATGGGAGAATCAAGGATTGGGAGTGGACAGTCAAAGCAGATACAGCTTTGGTCTGTGGGGCAAGTGAAATGACACGAGTATCTAGAAAATTTTAAAGTTTTGTATGGTTGGGATGTAGGGGTCACCTAGCAGACCCGTGAGAGATGAGACAGGAGAAATAGACAGGAGCCAGGGTACAGAAGGCCTTGCAGTTGAGGAGGCATTGATTGCTTGACTTCAATATACTATGAAGTGCTGCCGAGAGAGGGTTTCTTCCAGCAGCTAGATTAGCATCATTTTGTATTTTAGACTCAACTATGCATCTATGTCCCTTAGCAACAGGTTTTTGTTAATATTCTGAGCTCAGAATGGAATGGATAGCCAAATTGGCTTTGAAGAGCTTTCCTCTGGTAAATCTACCCCTAAAAGGTACCAACCTTTACAGAGAAGAGAGTTTGCATGGGTTGATTAGTACTGAATGTAGTTTTCTTTAACTACCATTTGATGACTCAACTCATAATGACATTTTGTTGGCATTTCTCCAACTTGCACTTGCCTCTGTTCAACAGGGCATGCCTTGAGGTCTGATTATACGGTTTCATTCATACGACATGTCTCCCCCTCTGCTTTTTGTAACTTAACATTCCTGCTTGCCAAGAACGAGGGAGCTTGCTGGCTCTCCCCATTGGCCTCTTCCATGAGGTCATGTGAGTGCTGCTCACTCACATTTGAGTGCCTGCCACTCTGGAGGTTTTACAGAACAGAAAACTCAGCCTCTGTGTTCTAGAGCTGGAGCTTCTGGGCCTTTGGAAGTCAGTCTTAATCTCTGAAACAGGAGAGTGCTCCAGGGTTCCGGAGTCTTACAAAAGTGCAGGAAAATGCACCGAGGTTATGATAAAATGCAAAGCCACACCTAACATGGGCTCTTCCAAATTTCATAAGCAGTTCACATTATTTTTTATTTTTCCACTTTCTTTTTTTTAATCTTGAAATTTCCAAAGTCTGTATCCACAGCCTTGCATAGTTCTTAGCAACAAACTTAGCAACAAATCAGAGAAAAAAATTAGTTATCTACATTTTTAACAAGATCTGTGATCTCCTCCACATCCTCTAACCGCCTTGGGCCTCAGTTTTTTTGTCTGTAACTGGACGGTCACTACATACTATTATTTAAAGAATTACCTAATTTGATTAAGAAAATCCATTAAGGCCAAAAAATGTGAATACAGAGATAGGGTACAAAAGCAAAAGTGTAAAATTAAGATGGGTGAATGCTAGCGGATGAAATATCTCAAACATTTTACCTTTCCTGCACTCCAGTTGGGCTCAAGGATATCATCCATGCTTTTGTTTTTGGTCGAAGCTTGAAAAAATGAATGACTTAAACCATTTTCTAATAGTAACCTGAATTTATATATAAAACTGACCCATGTTTGTTTTCCAAAATGCATTTTTCCATTTTCACTCTGCTAGGAATAAAAGATAAACAATGGAGATAGAGGAAGAATGGCCTTTGAATAAGAATTGTAAATGCGGCTGGGCGCCGTGGCTCAGCCTGTAATCCTAGCACTTTGGGAGTCTGAGGCAGGCGGATCATGAGGTCAGGATTTCGAGACCAACCTGGCCAATATGGTGAAACCCCGTGTCTACTAAAAATACAAAAATTAGCCAGGTGTGGTGGCACATGCCTGTAGTCCCAGCTACTCGGGAGGCTGAGGCGGGAGAATTGCTTGAACCCGGAGGTGGAGGTGGTTTTGAGCCGAGATCGTGCCATTGCACTCCAGCCTGGGTGACAGAGTGAGATCCTGTCTCAAAAAAAAAAAAAAAGAAAAGAAAAGAAAGAGTTGTAAATGGTAGAATGTAAAATTAAGAAAGGTTGTGAAGTTTTCAAGGAAAGAACAGCATTGGCTTTGTGAGTTGGTTTAGATCTGATGTTCGTAAAAGTTAAAAAAAAAATTTTCTTTTCTTTTTTAGACAGAGTCTTGCTCTGTCACCCAGGCTGGAGTGCAGTGGCATGATCTCAGCTCACTGCAACCTCCACCAGGTTCAAGTGATTCTCCCGCCTAAGCCTCCTGAGTATCTGGGATTATAGGCACCCGCCACCATGCCTGGCTAATTTTTATATTTTTAGTAGAGATGGGGTTTCGCCATGTTGGCTAGGCTGGTCTCGAACTTTTGACTTCGGGTGATCTGCCCTCCACGGCCTCCCAAAGTGCTGGGATTACAGGCGTGAGCCACTGTGCCCAGCCAAAAAAACAATAATTTCAAATATGTTCCAATCATTTGGAATCGATTTAAAATAAAAAAAAAAAACAAATGTGCTGCCAGCATTAGATTGTTAGACTGCAAACAACACTTTAAAAGAAGTGAACAGCTGTCACACTTCTCTGTCCTCTGTAGAGATTTAGCTTTGGAAAGATAACAAGTTTGTAAATTAACAGATCTTATCTAAATTCCATCCTTTTCCTGGAGCTTCTGCCATCCTAATCCCTCCCCCTCCAAGAGCACAGCCCTTTGATTTACTTGATCCAAAGAACTTTTACTTCCTTTCGCTCACTGTTGGATATGCTAATAGGTAGGGTTAAATGAAAATTGATAAAAAAATACTATAATTATTTTTGTTTTATAATAGTGATGGTACAGTAAATATTTTTTATATAGTTTTACAAAAATACCTATATGGGAGTTTGTGCTTTGGTTATTTAAACCTTGGAAAGAATTTTAAGAATTTTCTATCTTGTTTACAATGTTTTATCCTCAGATTCAGGCTCGGTGCCTGGCACGTAGTAGGTGGTCAACGAGTACCTTTAGAATAAATAAATTATTTTTATCAGTATCCAGGGCGAGCCTTATGCAAACTTGTAAAGTGGACTAAGTTGGTTTTTGCTAAATTCACCCTCCCTTTTCTAGTCTTTCCTCTTCCTTCTTCTCATAGGAGAATATCTTGTCACACCTGCAGAATCCTCATGTGTCCTCTATATAGTTGACCCTGAACAATGTGAGGATTAGGGACACTGACCCCCCCATGCAGCTGAAACTTTGCATATAATTTTTTTTCTCTCTCTCTTTCTTCTTTTTTTCTTTTCTTTTCTTTATTTTTTTTTAGACACTGTCTCACTCTGTCACCCAGGCTGCTGGAGTACAATGGTATGATCTCGGTTCACTGCAACCTCCATCTCCCAGGTTCAAGTGATTCTCCTGCCTCAGCCTCCCAAGTAGCTGGGACTACAGGTTGCTGCCACCAGGCCCGGCTAATTTATTTTTATTTTTAGTAGAGACGGGGTTTCACCATGTAGGCCAGGCTGGTCTCAAACTTCTGACCTCAGGCGATCCTCCCGCCTTGGCCTCCCAAAGTGCTGGGATTACAGGCGTGAGCCACCGTGCCTGCCTGTATATAACTTTTGGCTCCCCTAAAACTTAAGTGTCAATAGCCTACTGTTGACCAGAAGCCTTACCAATAACATACACAATTGATTAACATATATTTTGTATGTTATGTGTATTATATACTATGTTATTACAATAACCTAAGCTAGAGCAAAGAAAATGATATTAACAAAATCATCAGGAAGAGAAAATATATTTACTAAGCGGAAATGGATCATCATAAAGGTTTTCATCCTCATCGTCTTCACATTGAGTAGGCTAAGGAGGAGGAGGAAGAAGAGGGGTTGGTTTTGCTGTCTTGGGGTGGCAGGGGTGGAGAGGAAGGCAGGAGAGGCAGACACATTTGGTGAAACTTTTATTGAAAAAAAATCCACATATAAGTGGACTTGTGCAGTTCAAACCCCTGATGTTCAAGGGCCAACTGTATATGTATGTATTTTTATTGTGGTTAAACACACATAATGCAAAATTCACCATTTTAATGATTTTAGAGTATACAATTCAGTGGCCTTTTGTTTATTCACAAGGTTGTGCAATCATCACCACTATCTAATTCCAAAACACTATCATCATCACAGAAGGAAGCCCTGTACTTATGAAGGTGTTGCTCTTCAACCCTTCTTCCTGCAGTCCCTGGAAGCCACTAATCTACTTTTCTGCCTCTTTGGATTCACCTATTCTAGATATTCCTATAAATGGAATTATACAATGTATGGCCTTTTGTGTGTGACTTCTACCACTTGGCAAAAAGTCTTCAAGGTTCATCCATGTTGTAGCATGTATCAGTGGTTCATCCCTTTTATAGCTGAATAATAATTCTGTTGCATTGCTTTACCACATTTTTCTCTTTATATTTCCTATGAAAACCTAGTATCTAGAGAGCCGCTGAAAAAGTAGCCAATAAATTACACTTACGTGTAGCTAATAGAAAGTGAGTTGAGAACTCATCCAGGGGAATGTGCGTTGCTCCTGTGGTGAAATCTCAGGGATGAGGAAACCTTTCCGAGGGGGACAGGAGACTTTCTGGTGCCACATGAATGGCTGACTTGTTGTAAAGCTAAGTCTACCAATAGCTATGGGACTGGAAAAAGCATTGCATTGAGTAGATGGACACACAGGTTTTGATTCTGGTTTAGATGTTAACTAATTGGGTTGCCTGCATTTCCCTGGGTCCAATGTTTCTGCTTGTTGTTTTGGTTACCTTGGGTTTGGCTTTCTATCAGGCCTTCTGCTAAGCTAATTTACGTGCATTATCTCATTTAATTCTTCACAAAAAATTATATGGAAGTCATAGAAGACTAAATACAATAGCTGAAGTTTTACTTTCAGTGAATTGTGAGGGAGAGATTCAAACTCATGTCTGACTCTCTTTAGCCTGAGCTCATAATCACTATATGGTAGGAGCTGGCAAACTATGAATCTCTGCATTTTTTTGTACATCCTCTGAGCTAAAATTGTTGATACTTTTCTTTTTTTTCTTTTTAAGATGTGGTTTTGCTCTGTCACCCAGGCTGTAATGCAGTGGCACCATCTTGGCTCACTTGGCCTCCCAGGCTCAAGCCATCCTACCACCTCAGCCTCCCAAGTAGCTGGGACTACAGGTGCACCACCACACTGGGCTAATTTTTATTTTATTTTATTTTTGTAGAAATGGGGTCTTACTATGCTGCCCAGGCTGATATTGAACTCCTCGGCTCAAGAGATCTTTCCACCTTAGCCTCCCAAAGTGTTGGGATTGCAGGCATGAGCCACCACGCCCAGCTGGTACATTTTAAAATGCTTTACACAAGTCAAAAGAATATTTTATGAACCTGAAAATTACATGGAGTTTAAGTTTCAGTGTCTATAAATAAAGTTTTATTGGAACACAGCCCTACTTGCATAGCTCTGTGTTTGTACTGCAATGATAGAGTTGGGTTATTGGCACAGAAACTCTGGTTCAAAAGCTCTAAATATTTACTATCTGGCCCTTTAAAGAACAAATTTGCCGGTTATCATTCATAAAATGGAGGCAGAGAAAGAATTAAGTCATTCCTCAGGTCCCTTTCAACTTAAATGTTCTGAGAATTGCAGAGAAAATTGCTTACATCTTCTGTTTTCCTATGAGGTCTCCATCTCTCCCTGCCCTCTCTCATTCTCAACAGTTGAGTTTGTCTCTTTTCTTAAAAAGATTGAGTCTATCTAAAATAGATGACTCATCTCCAGTCATACATCCATATGCTGACTTCCCATCTCTCTCTCTGTATGTGTCCTTTCATCAATTCTCGATTTCCTCTATTCTGAGAAATAACAATATTATCATTTATTAGATGCCTGAGATTTCTAGCATTCTACAGAGTTGTGAAGAAGGTTCAGAGATGATAAATGTAAGGTCAGGCTTATTATTTCCATTTCTGGGATGAGGGAGTTGAAGGTTGGGGAGGTCAAATTGCTTTTCTAGGTTGTGTCAATTAGTAAGTTGTGGTGCCAGAGTTTGAACACGTCTTTCTGATCAGAGGGACTTTACTTCTCTTGTCTGATGTTATCTTTGCGCTCTGTGCACCAAAAGCCATCTCCTCCACACCACACTCCACCCTGTTCTTCTGTGTATGCCCTCTTGATTTCTTCCCTTCTTTTTCTAATCATTTCTTTTGGTATTAAGTTTGCCTCCTGAGAACAACATTCCCTTAGGCCAGCTCGTCTTCTAGCTAAAATAGCTACTTTAGCTACTAAGAATAGGAATAGCATTTCTTGAGCCATTACATTCACACACCAGACACTGTGCTAAATACTGTATAAGTGTTGTCTCATTTAAATTTCATAATAGTTTTACGAAGTTGCTACTATTATTACCATTAAAAAGGGGGGAAAACCAAGCCTTGGAAAGGGTAAGAAATTATCCAAGGGCATATAGTTGGAAAGAATCTGAATAGAGACTTGAACCCTCTGTACTTTCTTTTTTTTTTTTTTTTTTGAGATGAAGTCTTGCTCTATCACCCATGCTGGAGTGCAGTGGCATGATGTCGGCTCACTGCAACTTCCACCTCCTGGGTTCAAGTGATTCTACTGCCTCAGCCTCCAGAGTAGCTGAGATTACAGGCACCTACCACCACACCTGGCTAATTTTTGTATTTTTAGTAGAGACAGGGTTTCACTGTGTTGGCCAGGCTGGTCTGGAACTCCTGACCTTAGGTGATCTGCCTGCCTTGGCCTCACAAAATGCTGGGATTAAAAGCATAAGCCACCACGCCTGGCCTAGACTTGAACCCTCTGTACTTTCCAATCAGTATGCCTTACTTCCCTATCCCTACCCCAGCCTCACCCCATATAACTCATCTCCTCTTGTGACTTACAGTGGTCCCCTCTGGCTTCTTCCTTTTCAAAACCACCCATTCTGTTCTGCATCTCATAGTGTGATACCTACTTTCTCTTTAATACTAACATTGCTTTCACAGCTCACCTGTGACTTCTTTTATCATTTCTTTTCACTTTAGAGAACTTCTTTTAGCCATTTTTTTTAAAAAACAGTAGATCTGCTGGTGAAAAATTCTCAGAGTTGTTCTTTATCTGAACATTTCTTGATTTTTCCTTCATTTCTGAAGGGTATTTTCTCTGGCTATAGAATTCCGGGTTGACAGGTTTTTTTTTTTCACATGAAAAATGTGCTGAATCCTTCTAGCCTCCATTGTTTCTGATTAGAAATCTATTGTTACTCAACTTATTTTCTCTGATACATAATGCACTGTTTCTGGCTACTTTCAAGATTCTTTTCTTTAGTTTTCTGGTTACTATGATATGTTTTCATTAAATTTCTTTGAGTTTATCCTATTTGGAGTTTGCACAGCATGAATCCATAGGGGCACATGTGTGAGTGTGTATATATATGTGTGTGTGTGTGTGTATGTGTGTGTGCAGATAATATATACCTTTCTCAAATGTCAGCCATTACATTCATGTGTTATGTGACTATAGGTATAGTAAACATATGGCATTATACTCTTATGGGGCCGCCATTGTGTATGTAGGACAGAAATGTCATGATGTGGGGTGTGACTGTATTTTTTTTGTTTGTTTTTTAGTCCCTCAATTAACCAATGAAGATTGTATGTCTTTGAATACTTTTTCAGCCTCAAATTCTTTCTCTTCTTCTTTTGAGATTTCAAATGTTATGTCTGTTGTTATAGTTTCATATGTCCCTGAAGATTTTTTTTCAGGTCTATTTTCTCTCTATTTTTCAAATTGGGTAATTTCTATTGATATGTCTTCAAATTTATTGATTCTCTGCTTTGTATCTTCCATTCTGCTCTTGAGACCATCCATTGAGTTTTTAAATTTTGGTTGTTGTATTTTTCTAGTTCTAAATTTTCCATTTGATTCTTCTTTATATATGCAATTTCTTTGCTGAGATGTCCTCTTGTCATTTGTTTCAGGCATATTCAAATGCTCGTTGATGGCTGCCTTAAAATTCTTGTCAGGTAATTCTCACTTCTGTGTCGTTTCAATATTGATTGTTTTTCTTATTCAGTTTGAGATGTTCCTATTTCTTGGTATGACAAGTGACTTTTGATTGAAATCTGGACATTTTGTGATATCCGATTCTTACTTAATTCTTATGATTCTTACCTAAACCTTATGATTTAGAAGATCTCCTCTGACACTAACCTGGTGGCTGAAAGGGGGTGCTGCCTCCTTACTGCCAGGTGGGTGTAGACATCTAGATTCTCCACGGGGCCTCTGTTGACACCTGGAGAGAAGGGACTCCCTGTTACTGATAGGTGGGGGTGCTTCAGGCTTCCTCCTAGGCCTCCACTGACAGTTCTCTGGCTGGGAGGGAGAAAGGCACTTGGTTTCTGCTCCCCATCTGGCCTCCACTGATGCTGTAGAGAGGGTGGTTTTGCTACCACTCAACGGTGGTAGAGGTCTTGATTTTTTACTAGGTCTTATCTGACACTCTCCCTGTGGGGAGAGGAAGTAACTTTCTTCTGGACATTTTCTTTGATTTGTGCTATCTGTACTTATTGAAAATCCATTTAGTTACCTTTTTATAAACACAGTGCTATTCTCACTTTCCTGTTAGTTTGATTATTCCTTCTGTTACCTCTTGACTCCTTCTTCATCTTCTCCCTCCCAAATGTGGACCCTTCCCAGAATGGCTTTTCTCTTGAGGTATGCTGTTGCTCTAAGAGCGCTTCACTGTTTCCAGACCTCTGGATTTTACCTCTCATGATGGCAACTTCCAGATCTTGCTCCCTAGATCTTGCCTCTCCTTGGATCCTTAATCCTGATGGTCTCCCTCCTTGAAAGACACTTCTGACTTCATCTGCCACCACTTCATACTTGATAACTATCACAAAAAATGCAGTTGTTTTGCTTTCTTTATCCCAGTTTTGTTTCCTTCTCAATTTCCCAACCTCTGTCCATAATAGCATTGTTTTCATAAGCCTGTGGACATTAAATCATCTGGTTTCTTTCTTTTCATTCACAATATATATCACACAGTGAACCACAGGGATGGAAGGGGGAAATCCAAAAGTAACTAAATTGCAGTTCAATGGTACAGAAAGACAAACCTAGTTCCCTTTGTCCCTTTGTCTTTCAACATGCATTACCTAAGGTGTGTATTCAGGGCAAAAAGCACAAGTTAAATCTGGTTCTGCCAATTGTAAGCTGTGTAACCTTGAATACTTGACTTAACTTCAGTAATCTCAGTTTCCCCATCTGTAAAGTGGGGATGGTGATAATAGCAACTGCAGAGGTTTGATTCAAGGATGAAATAAGTTTATTTATGTGTAATACCTAAACATATCTGGCATCTAATAGAGATTCAGTAATTATAGCTCTTGGTCTTCTATTAATATAAAACAGTGTTTTCCATCCTATTGCTCAGTCCCAAACCCCAGAATTTTCCTGCTTGATTTTCCAAGGTGTTTTATTGTCTCTTCCCACCCAGACCATCCAGTTTATATTCAGCTTGTTTTTCACACCCTAACATGCATTCTTTCCTCTAGTCAGCCTCTTATCTTTATTTACCTTGAATTTATTGTACCTCTCTCATACCTTATGTTTATTCTTAGAATGTCCATTTCCCCTCCTTCCCCTTCAAATCCCATCCATGCATTTGTCAGCCCTCAGCACAAGTGCTGGAGTCTTCTGTGGCTGTTCCCTTCTGTCCTGATCTCTTCCTCTGTGAACTTCCTTTGAACTTGGAGTAACCAAGCAATAGACCATGGCAGTGTAAGGCGCCATGGAGGCTGTGTAGTTCTTCCCATTTGGCCAGGTTACAAGCTTCAGGAAGGTTATCCGACCTGTTTGTGGTAGTATTAGACCCTACCCTCTCTACGTCATATAAAATATTCTCTGAATCCTATACACTTTGTTATATTATTGACCATTCAGTTGATAAAAATCTGAGCGGTTATTCTACGGTAGTTCTCTGAGGTAGTTACTGAAGAAAGAAAGATGGGTAAGGACCAGTTTTATGTACTTGCATAAAGTTTGTGCCCTAGGTGCCACACTTGTCTTACCCTAATCCTTGCCCTAGTAAGACTTTCACTTGTCTTGGGAGCTCATCACTGGGGTTTAGGGTAAAGGGGTTGACTGACACTCTCAAAACCGAGGGAAGCACAGTGGCCACAGTAGAGATTCCGATAACGCAGAGAAAGTAGTGATAAGTTGGTAGGGGGAGAGGTGGAATTAAGAAAGATTCACAAAGGAAGGGCTTGTTGAGCTGTATTTTGAAGGATAAGAGTTCTCCAGAAAGAGGAATGCATTTTAGTCACAGTGATAGGCCTGGGAAAAGCAAAGGAGGCATAAACATGTCCTGTGTGGGGTATCAGTTTGTTGCTACAACTGGGATGTGTCTGGGTGTATTGTCCTTAGGATATTGAAGGACAAGAGATGATGAAGGGAATGACCAAAACTAGATTTTTAAAGATTATTTCACTAAAAAGTCCGTGCTCTTCTTCTAACATCCCATTCTGCTTCCATATAAAAGGTCTGAGTAGGGTTGGTCCTAAAATATTTTAGATGATCTAATCTCCTAGGTTTGTCTTTCTGTACCATTGAACTACAATTTGGTTACTTTTGGGATTTCCCCCTTTCATCCCTGTGGTTCACTGTGTGATATATATTGTAAATGGAAAGGTTGAATGGAGTCAGGAGGTTTAGTGGCACCTCACTGGGAGGTTTTAGGATAGAGCAGGGTACTCTGCTGGTCCTGGTTGATTTCTTGGCCTTGAGGATGATTTCTGGGTCAATGAGTTTTTTGTTAAAAGAAACGGATTCTTGCCAATTTTGGCAAGAAAAAGAATCCATCAAAAGAATTTGGTGTAGCTCACTCCACAGGGCCAGAGAACTAGAATAAGAGGCAATCCAGCTGGAGTGAAGCCCCGAAACATATTGAAGGAAGGGGTCTGGTGCAATATAACACAGCTACCACCAGTTCAACAAAACTGCTGCCAATAAAGCCTCCCCAACTGGATGGGGCTGCTGCTATCATTGTCAAGTCCCAAAATGGATCCTTTGCAGTCTCTCCATGTCTGCATCACTGGGGACTGATTCTGAGGTGGCAGTGGTTGCCCAGGGCCCACACTTTAGCTGCAATGAATGCTGGGAGATGAGTATCCAGCACTTTTAGCTCCTATAAGGGATAGCAGACTCTGCCTCAAGAGGTGGAAGAGTCACCAAACATAAAAGGGAATGAAGATGGCAAATGCATGACAAACGTCCACTGAACTCTCCAAGTTGGCTATTGCATACATGCCACTAACTTTCATTTACTGGAGACTTACTGGAAATCCAAAGCACATTTTATTTTATTTTTATTTTTATTTTTTGAGATGAAGACTCACTCTTGTTGCCCAGGCTGGAGTGCGGTGACACGATTTTGGCTCACAGCAACCTCTGCCACCCGGGTTCAAGAGATTCTCCTGCCTCAGCCTCCCAAGTAGCTGAGATTACAAGTGTGCACCACCACGCCCGGCTAATTTTTGTATTTTCAGTAGAGATGGGGTTTCACCATGGTGGCCAGGCTGGTCTCAAACTCCTGACCTCAGGTGATCTGCCCACCTCGGCCTCCCAAAGTGCTGAGATTACAGGCATAAGCCACCACACCGGCCCCAGAGTACATTTTCATCAGAAAGAAATTTTACCAACTCCGAGGTAGAGGAAGGAAACTTGACTCAGGGAAGTTAAGCAGTGGAGAGAAAACTCTTGGGTCTTAGATTACTTCCTGACCTCAAAAGCAAAAGGGCTGGCTCAGCCTTAGCTAAGTCTGTCTGTCAGTAAGCTAATTCTGGTTCATTTAACAAAAGTGAAATTGTAAATGTGGACAGCCCTGCCTTGATTTGTGAACAATTTTCAGAAATCAAAGATCAAATCATGGATAAATGTTGTTTGGTTCATATTAAAAAGTTAACAAAGAAGAATACATATTTTTCTTGTTTTGTAGATGAGAAAACTTCTGCATATTTAAAGGAAGTAACTTGTTTTGGGCTTACATGACTACCAGTTGGTGAACCCAAGGCTAGGACCGAATCTCTCCATTTTTTTTTTTAAATATTCTTCTCACTGAACCATGAGTATTTCCCTATAAGAATTCTCTCTGGGTAACAAATGAATTGCTTTTAAAGCCTGCGTCATTAAGAATACTAAAAGAGCTCCTGATTTATGTGTAATAATTGGGTTGACAGGACATACACACTACCTTTATTTCTCCTTAATAGTTATTTAGATGAGAGATATGGTGCATTTCTCTAATCTGGCTTGGAAAAGTAAAGCTTGTGCAGGTCTCTTTTTCTTATTTTGAGATATTTATACTATCAGCTTCAGTTTCAAATGTATCAATCTTAGGTTTAGTTCCAATTTACTTCAATTTATTAAAATATGTATTGAACACTGCATAAGAAATCAAATGGGTACACATACACCTAAGGAGTTAAGGGTTTTAAGCAAGAAAAGAAGTGCTTATTTTTTACCCTGCAATAAAGGTATTTTGGGTATGCAGCATGTTGTTTTACCAGCTGCTACCTTAGCATTATATTTACTTTTATTGCTGTAGTCTCTTCTGGTGATTAATAGACACCGGGATGGGGGAGGGTGGATCTATCATTTGGCCTAAGAATATCAAGATTCAAGCCAATAATTGACAGTTTTCCATTAAGCAACAGAACTCTAGCATTCTGCTAGGGAATGGGAACACAATACAAGGATACAGCCTGGATTTACATTAGTCAACAAATTTTTTGAGTGACACACAGAAAGCCTAAGCTATACTAAATGCTAAGAGATTGAATTGCTGGATTAAGAATCATGTTACTCAGGCTAAATCAGAAGTAGGACTGGCTGAGCTAAGCCATTTTCTGTACCTCAGTTTCTCCACCAATGTTGATAGATACTTACTGTATTCCAGAGCTCTCATGTGTATCAGCTCATTGCTCCTTCACTACTAACCTATTAGGTATGTGTTGTTTCTTCCTTTCACAGGTGAGGAAACCAAAGTTCAGGGAGGTTAAGTAATTTTCTCTGAAGTCACAGAAGTAGTTAATTGCAGAGTCGGGACGCCAACTTCGATCAGGGGCACTCCAGAGCCACTCAGTCTCATTGCTTCTGCTTACCCTGCCTTTTGGATATCATTTGAGTACCCCCCACAGACGCCAAAGTACATGCACGAACGCCTCCTCCACCCTTTTACAATTGCTGTGCTTTGAGCTTATTGCAGAATGGGTACTGGAAAACACAATTGCTAGACTTAAGAATAAGGTTTTTTTTTTTTTTAAAGATATTGAATTATGCAATTATCTGAAGTGGTCATTCATTGGACCACTTGATGTTGTGGGTGATTTATATAACTTTGTATTTTATTATAACCTTTGTTTGTTTGTTTTTTTTTTTGAGACGGAGTTTCACTCTTGTTGCCCAGGCTGGAGTACAATGGCATGATCTCAGCACACTGCAACCTCCGCCTCCCAGGTTCAAGCAATTCTCCTGCCTCAGCCTCCCTAGTAGCTGGGATTACAGGCATGCATCACCACGCCTGGCTGCTTTTTGTATTTTTAATAGAGACGGGGTTTCACTATGTTGGCCAGGCTGGTTTCGAACTCCTGACCTCAGTTGGTCCACCCGCCTCGGCCTCCCAAAGTGTTGGAATTACAGGTGTGAGCCACCACGCCCAGCCTAACCTTTGTTTCTTACATACAAAATAGTTTCATGTAGAAGTAGGTTTGGGAATTGGAGTTTTTTAATGTCATTTTTATATTTTTGAGATGGAGTCTTGCTCTGTCGCCCAGATTGGAGTGCAGTGGCATGATCTTGGTTTACTGCAACCTCTGCCTCTGAGGTTCAAGTGATTCTCCAGTCTCAGCCTCCCGAGTAGCTGGAATTACAGGCACCTGCCACCATGCCTCGCTAATTTTTGTATTTTTAGTGGAGACGGGGTTTTACCATGTTGACCAGGCTGGTCTTGAACTCCTGACCTCAAGTGATGTGCCCATCTTGGCCTCCCAAAGTGCTGGGATTACCGGCGTGAGCCACCATGCCCGGCTAGGAATTGGAATTTGATGATTGCATGGAAGGCAGTTGAGTAAAAGGCATTGGAGGAGGAAGGAGATGAAGAAAGAAAGAAATAGGGCAACGGCTTAGTTTGGGCCATTGGGGCATTCAGAAGGGTGAGCATTAGTGGATCAGGGAAGAGACAGTTAATGAAGGTGTACTAGGAGTGAGCAGGAGCTGAGGGACGCTTATTCCTAGCGGGGAGCCCGTGCTGGGGAGACTTGCTAAGGGAGAGACTGGGCTGAGTCCAGGGGAGTGCAGAACTGCCAGACTGTTGAGGTCAGTTGGCAAACAGGGCTGTTTCAACCCGAAATTGAGAGGCTGCATCTGGAATACAGCAGAAAGAGGACTGAGCCGTTCTTGGGGTAGAGATGAAGGGAAGTCAGCCCGTTAGCCTGGGACTGAAACAGGGAGGCATCTTTAAATGCCTCTTCTATCAATAAACCCTGACAGACTCACCTAAGTATTGTTACAGCGTTTCCCTAATTTGTCTTGTTGTTTCTAATGTATATCCCCAGGACCCCTTACCCCACTAGCAATGGCTCAATTATCTAGCCCTGTAGGGAAATATTGTAATATGTTTTTTTTTTTTTTTTTTTCAAATTCGAGTTTAGCTTTCTGAGTGCAGAGGCCTAATTTGACTCTGTTTTTCACTGGACTCTTTCTAAAAAATCACTGTCTTTTTTTTCTTGTCACTTAAATGTAGTCTAACTTTTTATTTAGGAAACACAGTCATTTTGCTGGTCTGCAGTGCATGGAGAGCCCATTAAGGTTGCTAAGGTGCGGACCTTTCTGTTCCCAGCCCGAGGCTGGAGGTCTGTGGTTCCCCCATGGCTGTCTTGCTGCTTGCTGCCGAGTCTGCCCATCACTGCCTTGGCCTCACTCCCAGTTGCAGCCGGCCCTGGCCAGGGCTCTTTTCATTCTCCATTGTATTTTCTTTCTGCTTTTTTTTTCTCAGCCACATCTCCACTCTTGACCCCCTGTGGCTCACTCTTTTAGCCATCCCCAGGTAATGAGAAGGCTCCTTCTCCCTGGTCAGTGAACTGATTGTTTGCGGGGCCGGATGTCCTCCTGCTGCTTTAACTCATCCTGGCGCTTTGCAGCATTGCTCAGAGGGATTTGTCTTCATTGCCGGAGGTGGAGTTGCCTTTCCTTTTTCGCCTCTCTTTTCTTCTGTCCTTGGGATTCATGGCATTTCCACACACTGAAGTTGTTAAAAATAAAGGCTTCCTTGACAACGGAGGTGTTAGTAGGTGTAGGGCTGGCTGGGTGTAGCTGTTGCAGGTGATCAGCCATGTGTGGCATGCCAAGGTTAAGGGCAAAGGCCGGCACTCCCGGGTTACAGTCTTTGAAAGGGATACTACCTATCTTTCGATGACAGTGGAGAAAAGCTGTAAAGGAGCGTTTTTCTCTTTCTTTTAGCATTATGAAGGGCATGGATTTTGGAGCCAGGCTACCTGGGTTCAAATCCCTGCTCTTCCACTTACTAGCTGTGTAGTCTTAGGCAAATTACTTAACATCTCTGTTTTTTAATCTGTAAAATGGGGATGATACTGGTATCCAGGACATAGAGTTAATACTAGTATTATATGCTATATAATATACATCATATAAATGTTACATATAATATATAGTACATAAACTATACATAGATAGTTAATATATGTGAAGGCTTTAAAAAAGAAGTGGTATACAGCAAGCAGGTGCTGTGGAAGAGTTTACGGTTATTTTTCTTTGTTTTGCAGAAGTTTTTTTGGGTGGGGAGGTACATTTGAGTTAAAAGCAGGGATGATTATTACTCCTCAGAGTCCTCTGAGCTGTTGGTTGTCTCTTTCTTTCTTTCTTTCTTTCTTTCTTTCTTTCTTTCTTTCTCTTTCTTTCTTTCTTTTCTTTCTAGATGGAGTCTCACTCTGTCACCCAGGCTGGAGTGCAGTGGCACAATCTTGGCTCACTGCAACCTCCGCCTCCCAGGTTCAAGTGATTCTCCTGCATCCGCCTTCCAAGTAGCTGGGACTACAGGTGTGCACTACCACACCTGGCTAATTTTTTTTTTTTTTTTTTAATAATTTTAGTACAGACGGTGTTTCACCATGTTGGCCAGGCTGGTCTTGAACTCCTGACCTCAGGTGATCCACCTGCCTCGGCCTGCCAAAGTGCTGGGATTGCAGGCCTAAGCCACCACACCTGGCCTTTCTATTCTTATTTTAAAGATACAGCATTTTACAAGCAGTAGGCACTGCATGAATTCATGTAGTTTGATTTAAAAATGAATCACAATAAAGTACTCAGCTTGACTCTGAGTCTGAGGCAGTAGCATCTGAAAAGGTTGGTCTCCAAGTTGCCTGGCCAGGAGGTAACCAGATGGTGCACCTGCACCCTCCCCTTGGACCAACAAAAATTGCTCCTGTTTCCACAAGTGCTTTTTTCCTTGATACAGAGACCCTTGGGTTTGGGATGAAGCCTTAGAGGTCATGCCCTGTCCCAGCCTTCATCCATGCTTTGCCTCTCTGAAACATTCTGGAAGTAGGACGTGGGAGGTCAAACTTATGATTCACATTTGGGGCAACGGAATGTCTTTTCCTTGAGACATTTTTAAGACTTGTACTTCATGATAAAGTTGAGCTAGGAAGTGGGGCCAATTTTTTTTTTTTTTAGTTTATTCATTAAACACATCTCATGAGTATACTTTTTGCCAGTTACTAAAAATATAAATAAGACCCTGCCCTCAGAGTAGTTACAGTCTAGACAGTAGAGTTTTGTAAACAGAAATATGTAATAAAATATAGGAAGAGCACTATGATAGAAAGTATTTATAACACATGCAGACACACAAAAAGGAGGGTTCTGCTTCACCTTTGAGTGAAATGGGATGGGTGGAGGTGAATCCTGAAAATGTTTATGGAAGAGATTTTATGTGAGCTGGATCCAGAGCATTGAGTAGGTTTGCATGAGTCAGACAGGGAAAGGAAACATACTCTAGACAGAGAAAACAGCGTGAATAAGGGCACAGAACCTCAGCGCATCCTGGAGGTCTGAGATTTGCAAGAATTTGTCATGGCTGAAGCGAAGGCAAACAATTAGAGTTAACAATAGCGAATGGTCAGGGGCTATCAGTGGTGTGCTCAAGCTGGCTTGTGTCTGGCTTATGGGAGCTGGTTATTACATAGCCAGTCATTTTGCAAGCCGGTTGCAAGCCGGTGGTAGCTGGAGATCAACAGTGGTGGAAATATTTGCACCGTGGAAATCAGCAAATGCTACACATTAGGGCCTTCTCTCCCCACCCCACAAACCAAAGAGCTGCTTTCGCAGCAGATCACTGATTGTGACCCCTTGATGCGACTCTAAAAATTATTTTAGGACTCTTCAGTGCAGGCGATGAGAAGTGAATGTGGAAAGGTTGGCAGGGAAGAAACATGGTCAGGTTTGTAATCTAGAAAGACAGCTCTGTGTTTTTGGTCTTGCCCTTCAGGAAAGAGACCCAAGAGGGGAGATTTGCATACAGGAAGTTTACTGGGGAGTGTTCTTGGGACCAGCATTTGAGGGGATGCTAACAAAGCAGGTTTAGGCAAAGGAGGAGTTGAATGAGGAACCAGCTGTAACAGATTCACCTGGTCCCACAGGGAAGCTTTGGAGGTGGAGTGGCCCTATCCAGAGAGGCAGAGAGGTCAGGCCTTTATACCCCTGTGCTGAGCATGACTGGATACAGGCTGCCCCTGCAGAGGGGCACATAACCATAGTGAAGTGGTTCTCTTTCCCTGAGGGCAGTTCCTGGAGAAGGCTCAGCAACTAGAGGAGAGAGTGCCTCAGGCTGAAGGTGATTCTGGTGGTGCACTCCAGCATCCACTGCACACCGCTGGCAGTTTGGAGAATGTGTGAGATCCCTGGAGGTGGGTGGCAAGGAGGCTGTTGGGAGTGTACTGTAATAGTCCATGTTGAAGATGATGAAGGCCTGAGCTAAAGTAGCAGCGGTGGGGATGGAGGCAGTAGGAATGCGGCCACAAGGGTGTAGGTAGAGTCTATGGACAAGTTCCCCTAACGCAGTGCTTCTCAACGGAGGGTGGGAGGTTACCCCTAGGGTACATTTACAACATCTGGAAGCAGTTTAGGTTTTCATAACTGGGGTAGGGGGAGGGTGTTACTGGCATCTAGTGTGTACAGGCCGGGCATGCTGCTGAGTATTTTATACTGCACAGGACCATCCCCACAATAAGAATGGGCAAGCTCAAAATGTCAGTAGTACTGAATTTGACACATTCTACCCTAATGATATTAGGAGTAAGGGAAAGGAAGTATAAGATGCCTACCTTCTCTGTTCCTGCCTTGGATGTCTGAGTATTGAATCCACAATTCATTACCAGATAGCTAAAGGGAAGATAATAATTTACAGGTGGATAGAGAAGAGAACTTTCATCTTGTAAGCAAATGCGTATCACATTATTTTTAAAGCCCTACCTGCCTCATAGGAAAATTTCAAGAAATCTAGATAGCAGTAGATTCACATGTCTTTCCCACTGTCTTCCTTCCAGAAGATTAAAGTGGAGTTTCATTTCTATTTAAAAACACAGAGATAGGTGTAGGTGAAAGCAAGCAAATAATAAGACAGATGAGGGGCTCTTACAATAGCCTCTATTTTTTGCTACCGTAGTAAAAATTTTGCAAAGAAATAGTAGAACTATGGGGATAATTTTAAAATGGATTGTTTAGGTTTTAGCAAAGTAGCAAAGCAGATGATGACAATTAAATTTAATTAGGCAAAAGCAGAAGTTGATTAGGGCGATAAGGATTTAGGTCGTACCAAAGCATAATATAAAATGTCTTTGTTTGCATCTTAACATTGGCATATTCAATTATAGTCAGTTGGTGATGACTTTGGTGCTGTCTTTCATTTGGCCGAAAGCTGGTTATTGCACAGAGTGACAGCCTCAACCAGGTGCTCTGTGATGTCCCTGTCATAGCTAAGAAGCCAACACCATTTAAGCGTTGGGACGAAGTGACTCATGGAGACACTTTGCCTTTTGCTGGGGATTACCTGATGATGCAGAGCAGGAGTTTGGCAGGAACAGGAGTGCAGATTTCTGGGATAGGCACTAGTGGGAGGAGAATAAAAGGGAGATGCATTAATTCCTGGTATGACAAACTACGTGATAGAACTAGAGCAGTGGTCTGAAAACTTTTTCTGTGAAAGGCCACATAGTAAATATTTAAAATTTTGCAGGCCGTACAGTCTCTGTGGCAACTCTGCTGCTGTGAAGGCAGGCAGATGACAGGCAAATGAATCCAAGTGCTGCATTCCAATAAAACTTTATTTACCAAAAGAGGTGGTGGGCCAGATTTGGCCCTTGGGCAGTAGCTTGCTGTTAGGTGTACTTGAAAAAATGATTTTGCTGCACTTAAAGCAAGGTGTGGACATGGAGATGTAGGTTCAACTGTAAGACTGATGATTAAGGGGGTCAAACACATTCATTTTCTTTCCTTTATTTTGGCCTCTTTCTCCTGCTCACCTCTCTCCTTTTAAGTAATTTAGAATGCATATGTATGCATATATATTTGAATTGCTTATTGATTGATAATTTTCTATTCTTTTTTGGAAGTCTTGAATAGTAGGAGAAACCTTTTCTAGTCCTCTCTTTTAGCCCTTTGTAAATGCAATTTAGCAATTTTTGTCTTGGGTATAGTTCTTAGTTAGATTTTCTTCTACTTACCATTCACCTTGGGTGTAAATTACAATTACCTGGGAAACTTTTAGACATCTCAATGCCCAGGCTGAGTTTGGAACAATTAATCAGAACTCCAGGGATAGCCCAGGCATCATTATATTTTAAAGCTTCCCGGGGGATTCCAATGTGCAGCCAAGGCTGAGAATCACGTCCTTGGATTTAAAGAAGAAAGAAAAGTCCTGAACATTTGCTTTAGATGCTGGAATAAAGAAGGAAATTTACCCGTGTCGGTAACCTTTATGGCCCTCCAGTTATAGCCGCAAACATAGGAGTTTTCAGATTTTAAAGGCTATTTTCAGAAAAACGTATTTCCTAGTGACACGGTCAAAAACTCTTTGTTGTGGTTTGGTAGGAGCAATAAAAGAAATATCAGGAAGCTATTGGGATTTGACTGATGTCTATATTTCTAGCCAGAAGCGCTTCCTCCATCAGTGAGTGTGGTGACAGCCTTTGAGCTTTGTGAAAGCTTCCAGGTTCCAGTGATTAAGCCATTACTCCTAGAAGCCAGTCTTACAGAGAAAATGATCAGGGCAGATGTTCTCACTGTGTCCGGAGGGCATAGCCTTCTAACATTATCATGGGTGCATACATAATTGATGATATTTCTTTCTTTCTTTTTCTGAGACCAAGTCTTGCTCTGTTGCCCAGGCTGGAGTGCAGTAGTACAATCTGGGCTCACTGCAACCTCCACCTCCCAGGTTCAAGTGATGCTCCTGCCTCAGCCTCCTGAGTTGCTGGGACTACAGGCACGCATCACCATGCCCGGCTAATTTTTGTATTTTTTTTTTTTTAGTAGAGATGGGGTTTCACTATGTTGACCAGGCTGGTCTTGAACTCCTGACCTCATGATCCACCCGCCTCTGCCTCCAAAACTGCTGGGATTACAGGTGTGGGCCACCATGCCCAGCCTAACTGATGATATTTCTTAGAGATAACCTATTTGACTAAGCTAAAGGTAATTTTTGTTATTAAGGCAACATAGGACAATTCAAAAGGTAAATTCAAGGACTATCTGATAAAAATATGTGGAAATTCATTTGAAGATATAGATATGGGTATAATAATATTTTGCAAGTAGGAACATTTTAAAGGGATCTTACGGCATTTTGCTTACAAACATCATTCTTTTCGTTTTACAAATAGAAGGTCTAATCTTACGACACTGAATTGCTCAAGCATTTAATAGGCTAAATTTCAAAGACTTAGTGCTTTCTTTCCTAAGCAAGAGTTAGAGAGTCATTCTTACTATCATTTTTTTTTTTTTTGGTGGAGGGGAGGTAAGGGTACAATGTTCTGAAGAATTTTCCAGCTAGGAGCAAACTATTTTTAATGCCTATTGCAACTTCCCAAGCTCCATTATATTGGAGGTATGAGAGTTGCTTCATTTAGTGAGGGATAATGGAAAGAGATTAGGATTCTGTCCACTGCATGTAAACAAACACCCAACAAAAGTGGTTGCAACAATAGGGATTTATTACACCCTTTATGAAGATAACTGGATTTATACTGTTCCAGGGCTGGTTAATTCAGTAGTTTAGCCATGCCCTGGTGAGGGATGGTATCCCTGCAATTCCTGATTGCCTGACTTTTTCTTTCTGGTCACAGGAGGGCTACTGTAGCTCTAAATATCATGATGTAATACGACAACCTCGAAAGGCAGGAAGAGAGGACAGTATTTCTCCTGAGTCTCATTATTTTTAATCAGGAAGGAAATCTTTTCAGGAGCTCCCAGCCGACTTTCTTTTAGGTTTCGAACCTGGAACCCAAAGCTGTGTCACTTTTTCATGCTCAAACCTGTCCTGTCAAAGGCGGGGCATTATGGTTGGCGTAAACTAGGGATTAGCAAACTTTTTCTACAAACAGTGAGATGGTGAGTAGTTGAGGTGTTGTGGGCCACATATGGTCTCTGCATATTCTTGTTGGTTCTTTTCCCCCCCCTTAACCCTGTAAAAATGCAAAAATCATTTTTTGGAACTTAAGTTCTAAAAACTGATTTGTTTAGTTATAGCATGACCAACCCTACAGATATGCCTGGGACTGAGTGGGTTCCTGGACTTTCAGTTTTTTGCTTTTTTTTTTTTAAGACAGAGTTTTGCTCTTGTTGCCCAGGCTGGAGCGCAATGGCGCGATCTTGGCTCACTGCAAACTACATCTCCCGGGTTCAAGCGATTCTCCTGCCTCAGCCTCCCGAGTAGCTGGGATTACAGGCACGTGCCACAACGCCTGGCTAATTTTTGTATTTTTAATAGAGATGTGGTTTCACCATGTTGGCCAGGCTGGTCTCGAACTCCTGACCTCAGTAGATCCGCCCGCATCGGCCTCCCAAAGTGCTGGGATTACAGGCGTGAGCCACAGCGCCTGTCCTGGCCTTTCAGTTTTAAACCCAGAAACATCCAGAGCAAACTGGGTGTAGTTGATCATCCTGTTTAGTGGACCTTCTAGGAACCTGGCTGTGGCTGGTCTGGAGCGGTGAGTGCCTATGCTTCGGGCCTCTTTGGTGGAAAATAACACCTGTGTCTTGAGATGTCTCTTCTGTTCCATTACAGAGAAGAAACTTGGTTAGGGATGGCCTGGGGTTTGTGTTGAGTCTTATTTTAAAGTAAGGCAATTTTATGTCTTTAGAACTTCAGGAAATCATTGATTCTAGAGATTGGCTTGAATTAACCTTCTCCATTGTAATTATCAGATATTGAAACTCATTAGAGTTTGGTCTACTCAGAGCTACCCAACTGTGACGTTCATAAGGTGGATGGTAATTGGAGGGTGAGGTGTTGTTGTGTACAGAGATTTGCTTGACTGGATCAATTGTTTTCTCAGTGGGGTCTAGGCGTCTGGTGATGTCTGCCCTAAGTGATTTTTCCCCACTGGTCTGTCACCACTAAACCCTGTTATTTCTACCCAGAGATGTCTCCCCACCTAGCCTTCCTCCTTCATCCTAGTTAATTGCTTTCTTGTGGGTATCGACCATTTCATGAGTACTCTTACCCCACTCTACACTTACATCACTCTACAAATCCCTGCCCTGCACTGCTGCTGACTATCTTCCTACAACACATCTGTCCCCACGCTTCCGTTTTAAAGTTGTCCCTGCTGCTTCCTTTGGACACTTCCATTTGACTGATAAATGCCAGCTTCTTAGCTTGGACGCCCTACCTGACCTACTGCTTCACGGCCGCGCATACGGAATCCTCTCACAACCCACGTTTTTGCATATGCTGTTCCCTTCTAGAACATCTCCTTTTCCTTGTGGAACCATTCTCTCTGATCTAAATCAAATGTCTTTTCTGTGAGACCTCCTCAGCAAGAGTTCCTACCCCAGAGAGACCTCAGCATCTCTCTACAATGGTGGTTTCTTCTGTTGAAGGATGCAGCTTGGGATTTAGCAGATCAAAGCATGGCCCTTGCTAGTCCTTCTAATTACCTTTGTGCATTAATAGGAAGCATTTGAGGAAGGACTCCCATGCCAGCACCATTACACTATTTTCCCTGTCTTATCTGATGCCTGTGGACACGTTTATCCCCCAGGTTGAGTGGTATTTACCTGGAAATCTTCAGTGTTTGGCTCACAGTTGGTATTTGTATGAATGTCTGAATGAACAAAGGAGCTCAAGTTGGAATTTTCACAGGGGATCCTCTTCTTATTAAAGTCTGTCCTTCCCTGGGGGCTTGCTACTCCAAGTATGGTCCCTGGACTTGCAGACCAGCAGCCTGGCAACATCAGGGAGCTTGTTAGAAATGCAGGATTGCAGCTGGGTGCAGTGGCTCACACCTGTAATCCCAGTTCTCTGGGAGGCCGAGGCAGGAGGATCACTTGAGCTAAAAACAAACAAACAAACAAACAAAAATTAGCTGGGCACGGTGGCCTGTGCCTGGAATCTCAGCTATTCAGGAGGCTGAGGCTGGAGGATTGCTTGAGCCCAGGAGATAGAGGCTGTGGTGAGCTATGATCACACTACTCCAGCCTGGGTAACAGAGCGAGATGCTGTCTCAAACCCAAACCAAAACCAAAACAAAACAAAAAAGGCAGGATCTCCAATCTCACCCCAGAGCTGCTGCATCAGGATCTGTCTTCTAGCAATGTCTGCAGAAGATTCTTGTGCACATTAAAGTTCGGGAAGCACTGCTCTAGGCTGGTCTCAAATTATGGCCCATTACTACCTATAACACAATACCTTAGAATTCAGGGAGTCCTAACAAAATTGCAACTGCCTTCCTTCCTTCCTTCCTTCCTTCCTTCCTTCTGTCCCTCCTTCTTTCTTTCATTTTTTTCTTGGAGGCAGAATCTTGCTCTGTCGCCCAGGCTGGAGTGCAATGGTGCCATCTAGGCTCACTGCAACCTCCGCCTTCTGGGTTCCAGTGATCCTCGTGCCTGAGCCTCCCAAGTAGCTGGGACTACAGGTGCCCGCCACCAAGCCCGGCTAATTTTTGTATTTTTAGTAGAGATGGGGTTTCACCATCTTGGCCAGGCTGGTCTCAAACTCCTGTCCTCAAGTGATCTGCCTGTCTCGGCCTCCCAAAGTGCTGGGATTCCAGGCGTGAGCCACTGCACCCTGCCGCTCCTTTCTTAAAATGTACATTCAAGGACCTGCCCTCTACTTACTGAATCAGAATCCCAGTGGGGAGGGCCGCTGTATTTTAAACAAATACCTCAGGAGATTCTTATCACCCTGAAGTATAAGGACCACATTCCAGGGCAAATTTTAACTCTTTAGTTGTCTCTGATTTTCCCCAAAACTGTGGAGTGAAGATGCTCACCTTCAAAATTAGTGTTAACTCTGTTGTGGTCTATACCCATCTACCTTTCCAGTTTCCCTGTTGCTGTTAATAGCACTATCGTTCTCCTACTGTCCCTAGATTTCCACCTGGCTTTCATTCCCATTATTGAAATACTCTTACCTTGTGCAGTGTCTCCAGGTTTCAGGAAAGAAAAGAAGTTTTTGTTAGCATCTGTGGCCTTTTCTAGTAATTGTCCTGTTTCTTTGCAGGTGTTACTTTCCTGTCAAGTTCATGGTGTGTCGCCCCTGTCCCCGTTCTCTGTTGTAGTCTGCCTTCTCTTCCCACTTCTCCACCAAAACTCTTCTCTCAAAAGTCACCAGGGACTTCCTTATTTTCAAATTCACTGACCTTTTGGAGCACATTAAAGCAAACCTCTTAGAGGTTGGCAACCTTATAAAAAAATTTGTGTTTGGTTCTAACCTCCTTTGCTGGTGTGCAAAGTTGAACATGAATAGCAACCTCTAAGCCAGAGAGAAATTGGATCTTACTGTGTCTTTACTTGCCAGCCCCCAGGGTAGGAAAGTAGTTGGTCACTGAAAGTTTTTATACTTAAAAACGTGTTTTACAAATTCAGGTTTACTGTGATTTTTTTAAAAGATTAAGCTAGTTATTTTAATTTCTAATTCCTTTGATTACTGAATTCCTTCAGGCAAATAATTGCCTGTACTTTTCTTGTGATGGTTCATATTATGTAGTTGATTCTAACTAGAATTTTCCCTTGTTTTCTGCAATGCACCCATATTCAGAGTAACTAAATAAGTCATTATCTTTCCTTTGAGAATATGTGAACTAAATCTTTACAATTCAAGGAAAAGAGAAGAACTTAGATTAAAAGGAAATAGAATAAGAAATACATACACTGGGGATCATGCCTGTAATCCCAGAACTTTGGGAGGCCGAGACAGGTGGATCACCTGAGGTCAGGAGTTCGAGACCAGCCTGGCCAACATGGTAAAACCCTGTCTCTACTAAAAATACAAAAATTAGCCAGATGTGGTGGTGCGTGCCTATAGTCCCAGCTACTCGGGAGGCTGAGGCAGGAGAATCGCTTGAACCCGAAAGGCGGAGGCTGCAGTGAGCCGAGATTGCACCACTGCACTCCAGCCCGGGCAACAGCAAGACTCTGTCTCAAAAAAAAAAAAAAAAAAAAAAAAAAAGAGGAAAAAAAGAAATACATAGATTGCAAGGTGTCTTTCTTAAAAAAAAAATTTTTGTTTCCTTCTTCCCTGCCTCCTTCCCTCCCTTCCTCTTTTTCTTCCTTCCTTCCTTTCCTTCTCCCTGCCTTCTACCTTCCCTCCCTCCCTCCCTCCCTTTCTTCTTTCCTTTTTACCCTCCTTCTCTCCCTTCCTCCCTTCATCTTTTTCTTTCCTCCTTTCTTTCTTTTTACATATTCATCAGACACATCCCAGATAGCACATTAGGCTCTGGGGATAGAGCAATGAAACAAAAGTGGCCCCTTGCCTTTGAGATGCTTCCAGCTTAGCGTGGGGCAGTCCTGTCATCAAATAAACATAACAGATTGCTAAACATACTGGGAAAGTCAGGGTCCAGTGGTGAGGGGAGGGTGTCATGAAGGTGGGGTACATGGAGAAAGGGTGGAAACTCACATTAGAAGGACAGGTGCTTGAGCTGAATGTCAAAAGTTTGCACCATTAGGAAGACGGAGGTATTTAACGCATTGCAGATACATGAGCAAGACCTGGAGGTGTGAGATTACCTGGTGCAGCTGAAGGAGTATTGAGAGATGAGGCTGGGGCAAGCAAGGAGGAACGTGTTGGGATTTTAATGTGGGAAGTAGCATGAACATATGCCTGTGATGGAGGACAGTGGACAGGAGAAGTGCAGTCCTCAAAAATGAGAGATCAGTAAGAAAACCAGTGCAAAAGTCTGGCTAAGACTTGTTAGACCAGGGCACAGTATTTTGTTATTGTTGTTGGGATAGGGTCCCAATGTGTCACCCTGGAATGCAGTGGCATGATCATGGCTCACTGCAGCCTTGACCTCCTGGGCTCAAGTGATCCTCCCACCTCAGCCTCCCAAGTAGCTGGAACTACAGGGGTGTGCCACCACCCTTGGTTAATTTTGGTGTTTTTGTAGAGAGGAGGTGTCCCCATGTTACTCAGGCTGATTTTGAATTCCTGGGCTCAAGAGATCCACCTGCCTTGGCCTCCCAAGGTGCTGGGATTACAGGCCTGAGCCACCATACCTGGTTGGGGTGCAGTATTAAGAAGTGACATAGAGTGGTAGAAACCTGGAGAATAGGTTGCCGTGGGTGAGCCGCACAGGGAAAGAATAGGCTGAAGACAGAATCAACCTTTGATCAGGAGGAGTGAAGGAAGAGCTCCTTAGAGAAGTAGGATGTGATACAGATTCAAAACACTCAATATCCCTTTCTGACTAACAAGAAAGTCCTTTTTCTACTATAAAAAGCATATAGTAAAAGATGTGAGTGGTATTCCCTTATTCCTTTGCCTTCTGGAGTAACTCACAGCAAATTGACTCCCCTTTCAACAAGACAGCTCTTGAAATGATTGAAAGAAAACTCTCATGACTTTCCTCAATCTCTTCCTCCCTGGTTTATGTACTCCTGGGTGTCCTCACTGCTCTGTATGTGACATGGTTTCTAAACCACTCACCTGCCCTGTGAACATAGCCAGCAGCACGTGGTCCCGATGCAATGGAAAGAATGAGGGCAGTGACTGGCCCTGTCTTCATCCTTTTCTCCTTCAGCGGAGATTTATTTCTTCCAATTTCTGCAGCCAACTCTGTGGGAGTTGTTGGGTTGGTGAACCCGAGGGGTGGAAGAGACAGCTCTGGGACCACTGAATAGCCTAGCTTTGTTTAGGGGCATGTTTTCCTGACTGTTTATGGTGCCTGACAGGGTCGTTTTTGTTCTGGGGAGAGCTCATTTGATAAAGCAGGCTGCTGAGAAAGCTGTGGGGCTCCACTTTTTCTGGGGATATCTCCAAGGCCCCCCAGGGAGCTGCGATTTAGCATCCCGCAGGCACCCCTTGCTCACGGAGGTCATCTGAGGCCCTTTGCATCCTCGTCCCAAGTCTAACTCAGATAGTGGAGGGGAGAGAAACTGTTGCCAGCTTCACCAGCTTAATAGTAGTCAGGAAGGAGTTCAGGCCAGCAAGATTCCATTTTAATCGTCAATCACACATTACCAAATAAAAAAGAAAGAAAAGGCTGCAGCTGTGTGCCACTCTTCATAACTTTTCCTCCGTGGTTGGCAGTCAGATTGCTTTCTTTTGCAGAAAACACGATGTCAGGTTTAGTCAGAATTTATGTGTAGAAATTCGCAAGGAGGCAGTTTGGAAAGGAAGGTGAAATTAGTGAGGTTTTAGTTCGCACTTGGGACGAATTACAGACATTCGGGATGGTGGCATGCGAAAGTATGCTGCATTTTCCTTCTCAGCGCCCCCTGCTTCATCTCATAGCCCTGGGCACATTGCAGAATCCTTCACAGGCAGGGTTTAAATATAGCAAGGCACAACACTGGCCATAGAGGACACGAGAACCTCTACCTCAGTTAGCAGGGGACAGGTTAGCACCTCCTCTATCCAGGGGATGGACTCTGGTCAGCTGATTGGTGTGGCACGTACATTCTTCCGAGAGTAAAGAGATGCTTGGCTGGTCTCTGTGGACTCCAGCACACACAGTCCCTCCATAAAACAACAAAAGAACACAGTGTGCTACTGAACACCACTAGATCTGTATTGAGCCATCTACGTTTTCCTCTAGAGCCATGACAAAGATGGTTTTTCAAGTGAATTCTAGACCAGCCATCTAAGGAGCTTTAGGTTCAAGTCCCATTTCCACCCCATTTGAGTTTGACGGCCTTGGGTCACCTTCTCAACCACTCAGAACTACAGTTTCTTCTTCAATATGTGTATACGCCATGGATATTTTTGCCCTGCATACGTGACCCTGTGTGATTAAGTCTCGGCCTCATTTCTGGGCCTCTCCTGCACTGTTCTCCTTTTTCACACTCCGGGCGTCAGCTAGACGTTCTGCAAAGCCCTTGGATTTTCCACCTTCATGCTCTTGTTCTTGCTGCTTTCCTTCCCCTTGCCCTTAGAATGCCCTTTTCTCCATATTTGCCTTTAAGAAGTCATGTTTTTGGCCGCGCATGGTGGCTCACGCCTGTAATCCCAGCACTTTGGGAGGCTGAGGCGGGCGGAAAACGAGGTCAGGAGATCGAGACCATTCTGGCCAACACAGTGAAACCCCATCTGAAAGAGGCCCAGCAATGACTTGTCTTTTTTTTTTTTTTTGCCTTTCATGGGCAGCACGCAGGGTGCTTTCTGGCTGATAAATCCATACGGTCAGGATTGGCTGACTCCTTCATGGTAATGGGAGATGTATTTGACACTGCTGCCCCTGCTGACCTGTGGGTGCACCAGCCACCGGGACACCTCCATGAGACACAGTGTTAGAGGTTTATGGCTAAGAAACTGATTTGAAGTGTGTGAACGTGTGCCAAGAAAAAATGATTCGGCTTTTGTTATTTTATAATGTTCAGATAATCAATATGAAGCATTTTTTTACATTTTGCTTTCACGTACATATATGTATGTGTGTATATATGTGTGTGTATATATACTTATATGTATATATATCACTATATAATAGTGAATATATGTATATTATTCACTAATATACATATATGTATGTGTATATATGTGTGTATCTATTATTATATGTATATATCACTATATAATAGTGAATATATTATTCACTAATATACATATATGTATGTGTGTATATATATACACACATATATGCACACACACATATATGTATATATATACACACGCAATCTTGGCTCGCTGCAACCTCTACCTCCCACGTTCAAGCGATTCTCCTGTCTCAGCCCCCAGAGTAGCTAGCTCGCTCTCTCTCTCTCTCTATATATATACACACACACATATATGTATATACATACATACACATACATATATGTATATATACACACACACATATATATACACACAAATACATATATGTATATTAGTGAATCTACTTAGAAAGAATTTTATTTTGAAAATAAGCTATAACCAGCAATTTGGGAGGCCGAGGTGGGTGGATCACCTGAGGTCAGGAGTTCAAGACCAGCCTGGCCAACATGGTGAAACCCCATCTCTACTAAAAATACAAAAAATTAGCCAGGGATGGTGGCGTGTGCCTGTAATCCCAGCTACTCTGGGGGCTGAGACAGGAGAATCGCTTGAACCTGGGAGGCGGAGGTTGCAGCGAGCCGAGATTGCGCCACTGCACTCCAGCTATACATTGCATAGGCTCACCAATACAACAAAACCAGTTTATTGATTGATAAATAAATATTTAAAATATTGTATGTTTTTATTTTATTTTTTAATTTATTTACTTATTTTTTTGAGACGGAGTCTCACTCTTGCTCAGGCTGGAGTGCAGTGGTGTGATCTCAGCTCACTGCTGCCTCTGCCTCCTGGGTTCAAGCGATTTTCCTGCCTCAGCCTCCCGAGTAGCTGGGATTACAGTGTCTGGGTCTTAGGTTCCTCATCTGTCAAATGGAGACAGTAATAGTTGATTACATAATTTTCATGAAGATTAAATGAGTTATTGCACATTTAGTATAGTGCTTTCCCCTTATAAACACTCACTACTTATTTTTATTTTTTATTTTTTACTTTTGAGACAGAGTCTTGCTCTTTTGTCCAGGCTGGAGTTCGAGTCCAGGCTGGAGTGCAGAGGCACGATTTCAGCTCACTTCAACCTCCACCTCCCAGGTTCACATGATTCTTCTGCCTCAGCCTCTTGAGTAGCTGGGACTACAGGCGTGCGCCACCACGCCTGGCTAATTTTTGTATTTTTAGTAAAGATGAGGTTTCACTATGTTGCCCAAGCTGGTCTCAAACTCCTGACCTCAAGTGATCCGCCCATCTCAGTCCCCCAAAGTGCTGGGATTACAGGTGTTAGCCGCCGCTACTTATTTTTGTAAGATGTCCTTTTATCTTTGATAGATTATGTACTTATTTATTTATTTGAGACAGAGTCTCGCTCTGTTGCCCCAGCTGGAGTGCAGTGGTGTGATCTCAGCTCACTGCAACCTCTGTCTCCCGGGTTCAAGCAATTCTCCTGCTTCAGCCTCCCGAGTAGCTGGGATTACAGGCACGTGCCACCACGCCTGGCTAATTTTTGTATTTTTAGTAGAGACTGGGTTTCACCATGTTGGTCTGGTTGGTCTCGAACTCCTGACCTTGTGATCCCTCCGCCTCGGCCTCCCGAAGTGCTGGGATTACAGGCGTGAGCCACTGCACCCGTCCGGATTGTGCATTTATTTAAGAGAATAAATATTGTGTTTATTTTTACAGACCCCCACAGAGCCTGATGCATAATAGCTCCTTGATAATATTTGTTGATTGAATGAATGGTAGCTATTTTAATGGTCAGAGCCACCTGGACTCATTTAAGTTGTAATCTATGCATACGAGATTGGACCATATCCAGGCAAGAATTCCAGATTCATCCTGTCCTTGTCAGTACCCTAGTTGGGTTAACTGAAATGACTGCCTGGAACACAAAGTCTTTAATAAAATGATATTACTATGCTCTATAAATCTAAAAGTTACAGCCTGCCCTTATTTCCCTTATTTGAATTTTTCCTGCCTTCTTGCATTTTGTATCAAAAGCAACCTAAGTTTAATAACTTCAGCAAAGGTAAACATTTCTTCCTTTTGCTTTAAGATTCCCAGTGTATGTGTATTCAATCAGCAAATGTTTGTGAAGCGACCTACTGTACACTTGGCAGCAGGCTGAAAGACAAAAGGCCACCTCCTGATACATCCTTATTGCTGATTTTGTTAATGGTAGAGGTGACAAGATAGGGGATGCAGAGGAGGGATGTGCCCTTCCTGGTGATGTTTTGTTTTTTTCTTTTTTTCTTTTTGAAACAAAGTTTCGCTCTTGTTGTCCAGGCTGGAATACAATGGTGCAATCTCGGCTCACTGCAACCCCTGCCTCCTGAGTTCAAGAGATTTTCCTGCCTCAGCCTCCCAAATAGCTGGGATTATAGACGTGTGCCACCATGTCCAGCTAATGTTTTGTATTTAGTAGAGATGGGGTCTCACCATGTTGGCTAGGCTGGTCTCAAACTACTGACCTCAGGTGATCTGCCCGCCTTGGCCTCCCAAAGTGCTGGGATTACAGGCATGAGCCACTGCACCCAGCCCTGGTGATGCTTTTTAGTGCCTCTAATTCTTCTGAGCCTTTTCCTCCACTTCTTAGAAATATATAGACCTTTGGCTGGGTGTGGTGGCTCATGCCTGTAATCCCAGGACTTTGGGAGGCCAAGGTGGGTGGATCACCTGAGGCCAATAGTTCAAGACCAGCCTAGCCAACATGATGAGACCCCGTCACTACTAAAAAAAAAAAAAAAAAAGCAAAAATTAGCCAAGCATGGTGGCGCACAGCTGTAGTCCCAGCTACCAGCTACTCGGGAGGCTGAGGCAGGAGAATAACTTGAAACAGGAGGCGGAGGTTGCAGTGAGCCAAGAGCAAGCCCCTACTCCAGCCTGGGTGATGGAGTGAGACTGTCTCAAAAAAAAAAAAAAAAAGAAAAGAAAAAAAGAAATATATAGACCTCCTCTTTCCACCCCCTTCCTCTAGTAGCTTGTCCTTTATCTTCTCTTCCTCTATGGAAAAGCATATTGTAAATTAAAGAAGTCAAAAATGCAAGAGGGTATTCTGTATTTTTACTTTTACTATGATCTCCGTTTTCCCAGAAAGTGTGTAGACCCTCCTTATCATCCCTCAGGTCTATTCCTTGGCCCATTCCTTTCTGGAATTTGTTTCTCAAGCCATCGGCACTGCATCCCCTCCAGTGGTTTGAAACCAGGCAAGACTTTGCATTCCAAAGCAAAAGTGGAAATCAGATGCTCTTAGCAATCCCTGTGAATGCCGGGAAATCCCGTGGCATTTTCTTACAGAAACAGGTTATACTGGGTGGATGGGTTTAAAGCATTATTCACAGGACTAATTGTATGACTTGGAGCAGCCTCGGTTTCCTCATCTTTCCTCATTTTTCCTCATAAAATGACTTCTACTCACTTAAGGCCTGTTCCAGGTTCAAACATCTAGGATTCACTTATGTTATCAGTTAAATAGGCTTTTGTTGGGCTGATGTTGGAGGCTCCCCATTGAAATATTGTGTATCTGAGAAATATATGCAGAGCTAAACAATCAGATTAACGAGTGAACTTTTGATGTACCATCTGTTTATTATGGTGGTTCTACCATGAAATCTGTTGCAAAGATAATACTAACAAAGCAGAAAAGTGCATCTTAATATTTACATGGATTACAATAAGAATTGGTAATGACTCATGAACTGGTAATCTCAGCGGCTCCCATTCTATCCTTCTGGTTAATGCTTTACTTGAAGCTGAGTTTTGTTCCACTAATTATTTCTTCATACCTGCATCCTAGGCAGTAATAAAGGGGTCTCTATATAAGGCAAAGAACATGGAATTAAGTAAGCGAGGTACCATATATGAATAGGTACAAGAAGAGACTGAAACATGTTAGAATTTGTGTTTTGATACTTGTCAGGGAGAACTCCTGGAATGATGTTTTACCTAATACTTAATGATATCTGACTGCTCTGCTCTGCAGGGAGCACAGCCATGTGGTGCTCATTGGCTGATGTTTGTTAGGAAGTGGGCCATCTGTAGCCAGGAAGGCTTGAGATAATCAGGAGGGGGAAAGTGGGAGGAGAATGGATTGTATGGAGCTGTGAAATGCCATTGTGGTGAGTTTCCTTTCATTGTGTATTGATTGGGTTTTCTAGAGGACAGCTCTGGACTGAGTCTTTTTCCATTTTCACTGTTGCTAGGTTGACTGTTAAGTAATGCTTTTAGACTTCTTGGTGAGACAACTGAGAACATCCTGGAACTACCATACTATAAAAATGTTAATGTGTACATATCTATGTATAACAGTACCTCCCAAATCTCAGTTTTTATTCAGTCTTTTCCTTGAAGCTTAAGAATTGAGTAAGCAGTTGTTTGCTGGATTTCTTTTCTTAGTTTCGTGTTCTTTTTTTGTTAGAGTCTCACTCTGTCACTCAGGCTGGAGTGCAGTGGCATGTGATTTCAACTCACTGCAACAACCCAGGTTCAAGTGATTCTCCTGCCTCAGCCTCCCAAGCAGCTGGGGTTACAGGCATGTGCCACCACGCCCAGCTAATTTTTGTATTTTTAGTATAGACGAGGTTTCACCATGTTGGCCAGACTGGTCTCGAACTCCTGACCTCAAGTGATCCACCTGCCTTGGCCTCCCAAACTGCTGGAATTACAGGCATGAGCCATCACAACTGGCCTTGGATTTCTTTACCTGGATGGTGCCTGAATCTTAACCTGTTTCAGCCCAAGTGCACCCCTTCCCGCATTCCTAGATTGCTTCTCCTGTGATAGTGTTCTCAGTTGTTACCTGCTATTTCCATAGAAGGACCTTTAGTGTAATTCAGAGTTCCTTCTCCCCATCTCTACCATCACTAATCCAATCCAGGCCCTTCTCATCCTTCATTTGAGCCTCTGCTGTAATCTCTCAATGAGTTTTCCTGACTCCAGTTTCATCCTCTATTTGACCCACTCTCCATCTGCCACCAGAATGACTAAGGAAGTAATTCAACAACCATTTACGAGCCAATTACTCTTTTCAGGGCTGGGATAACACAGCCAACGAATCACTGTTTCTCCTCTCGCAAAACTTAGTTTCTAGTACTGAAGGCCAATAAAGCCGTGTACGCAAACATAACTAATGTGTTTATAAACTGTTGCAAAGGAAACAAACCAGGATTTGAGGTGGAGGATGAAAGGGAAGGTATCCTTTGTGTAGGGTTGATGAACAAGGGCTGTCCTTGATGATGACATCGAAGCTGAGTTCGAAAAGGTGCGAAGAAACTAGAAGAGGAATGAAGGGAGCCAGGGGTGTCCAAGGGAGAGAATACAGTTATGGGTTCTTAGTTTCTGTTTCTGGTTGGGCCAGTAAAGCCCCTTCATCATCCCTCTTTTCTGCTTATCACTAGAGAGAGAAACTAAAAACCATGATTTCAGGCTGCAAAAAGCCTAAAACAAAACAAAACAAAACAGAACAACAAAAACAACAAAAGGCGGGTTGGACAAGCAATCCAGACAGAATGAACAGTCTGTGCAAAGATGTGTAAGAGCTTATTGGTTTCAAAGAACTGAACACTAGAAGAGAGTGATTAATGCACAGAGCAATTGAACAAGTCATGGGAGATGGGATCAGAAAAATGGGCAAGAATCGTGTTACAGAGGCCCTTGTGGTCTGCAGCAGAGAGTGCAGGACCTATTTTCTAGGGGAGAATAGACCCCACTTTCTTGTAATTGTGGAAATGAGATCCCTGTTTTCTTGCTGGCTGTCAGTTGAGGACTGTCGCTAGGTTCTAGGGGCCACATGCATTCCTTGAGTTCTGTCCCCTTCCTTCATCTTAAAAGCCTGCAAGGCTGGTCAAGTTCTTCTCACATTGCATCTCTCTAACCAACCCCTCTACCTTCCTCTTCCACTTTTAAGGACTATTTTGAGCCCGCTCAAAATATCCAAGTAATCCTGATCAATCATTAACTTTAATCACATCTGCAAAGATCGTTTTGTCATGGAAGGTAACATATTCACAGAATCTGGGAAGTAGGACATGGACAGCTTTGAGAGTGGAGTGGATATTATTCTGCCTACCACAAAGGTAGAGTCAAATGAGAAAAGTATCTATAGGGGTCCAGGTGCAGTGGTGCACACCTGTAATCCCAGTGCTTTGGGAGGCCGAGGTGGGCGGATCACGAGATCAGGAGTTCAAGACCAGCCTGGCCAACACAGTGAAACCTGGTTTCTACGAAAAATACAAAAAATTAGCCAGGCATGGTGGTAGGCGCCTGTAATCCCAGCTATTCGGGAGGCTGAGGCAGGAGAATTGCTTGAACCCGGGAAGCAGAGGTTACAGGGAATGGAGATCACTCCACTGCACCCCAGCCTGGGGGCAATGGAGTGAGACTCCATCTCAAAAAAATAAATAAGTAAATAAAGAGAAAAGTATCTTTGGGGTGGTTGATGACCTTGACAAGAGCTTTTTTGGACATATGATGGCAAAGGAGAGCCACATCATGGTCGGTGGAGCAATGAAAGCGGAAGTTAGAAAGTAGAAACAATGGGCCTGGCATGGTGGCTCATGCCTGTAATCCCAGAACTTTGGGAGGCTGAGGCGGGTGGATCATTTGAGTCCAGGAGTTCAAGACCAACCTGGGCAACATGGCAAAACCCCATCTCTACAAAAAAAATCCAAAACGTTAGCTGGGCATGGTGGTGTGTGCCTGTAGTCCTAGCTACTCAGGAGGCTAAGGTGGGAGGATCCCTTGAGCCCAGGAGGTAGAGTTTGCAGTGAGCCTCATCACACCATTGCACTCCAGCCTGGATAACAGAGCGAGACCCTGTTGCAAAAAGAAAACCATAAAGTAGAAACAATGTAGTGTGTAGACAACTCTTTAGATAACTTGGATTATGGTTGGAGGGGATGTGGAATGAACTGAAGCATTTTTTAAGGCAAATACAAATGATGTTTACTGATAAGAATAAACCAGGCAAAAGTAGCATGATGATGATACTCGGAGCATCACCAAGATGAGGCCCTGGAATCCTTCATCCAGGGAGGATAGATGCTTCATCCGTCAGGGAAGGGAGGAAACCCTGCAAGGAAGCACTGGAATCTTTCCCAGGACAAGAGTGGATGAATCCAGAGCCAGCAGAGAGCTTGGCCTTTGATGGGAGGGACATGCCCCCTTGTGTATAGAAGGGAAGATGGAGGATTTGGATGCTTTGTGACATTGTGATGGGAGATAAGTGAAGTGCCATCTCATGGCTTTTATTTTGTCAATGAAGTATGAAGCAGGGCATCATCTAACAGAACTGTGACCATACCAACCTTGCTTCAAACTCCTCAACGGCACTACCTGCTTACCTCTGTTTTTGTTTCCTGGTGCTGTCTGCCTAGAACTTGACACTACCTCCTCACGCATTCGGCCTAGCCCTCTGGACACACCACACCTCTTTGCTTTTGATGGTGTGTTTGCTTATGGCCTTTACCAGAATGCCTTGCCTCTTCTCACTTTCCCTTTTACCGTCTCCCATCCCCACCTCCCAATGCACACTCCTTTTCCAGGAACCAGCCTTGAAACACACCCTCACCCTGGCTGTTTATAGGGGCAGAGGCCGTGGTGCTTTCATTGGGAAATTCACAGCACCTAGGACAGTACCTGCACACAGGAAGAGCTCAGTATATGTTTTTCAATATAATAACTTCATTGCAGGTAAATTAATTGATTGAGCATATATCTCAAACTATCAAAATAGGGTAGAAAAAAATGAAATGTATTAAGTGGAAAAGAACTGTTGTTATACTCCTTGCTGACTTGGTATAATTTCATTTTGCTCACTCTCAACCACCAGCTTTCAGTGGGCTCAAGCATTCAAAATGTCAGCTTTACAAAGTCATGAAATCAACCTAAGCATCCATCAGTGGTTGACTGGATAAAGAAAATGTGGTATATATATATGCCATGGAATACTATACAGCCACAGAGGAGAATGGAATTATGCCTTTTGTAGCAACATGGATGGAGCTGGAGGCCATTATCCTAAGTGAAGTAACTCAGGGACAGGAAACAAAATACTGCATGTTCTCACTTATATGCTGGAGCTAAACAGTGCGTACATAAAGATGGAAATAATAGACACTGGGGACTCCAGAAAAGGGGAGAGTGGAAAGTGGGTAAGGATTAAAAATATTACCTACTAGGCACAATGTTCACTATTCGGGTGATGGGTACACTGGAAGCCCAAACCTCATGATTATGCAATACACCTATGTAACAAACTAGCACATGTTCCCTTGAATCTAAAATAATAGAATACAATAAAATAAAGGAAAACAAAAAAAAAACAAAATAACAAATAAAAAATTCCATAAATAATTCATATGTTAAAAAACACAACAAAGTGTCAGCTTTAAATCTGTATTATTCTGTAGGCTGTAAAGTCCGTGAGAGAAAAGATTATGGTTCAGCCCTCCTTGTATTGTCAGTACTTGACACAAAATATAAAGCCTGTAGAAAGTATTAAAATGTTTAGATGAATGATTTTGTATGATTTAAAAATTACTATCTGTTTCTAGAAGCTGCAGTATCTAGCACATCTTCCCCCCAGGGATGTCCTTCTGTTCTGATTGGCCTTTAGAGAAAGTAGTCTGATACCACCCTGATTTTTATCTCTTTATCCATTTCAGAGGCCTTGGGTTATTCTGAGCATGTTGATTTCAAGTCCTGTAAAGCTGAGTGACTTAACATATCGTTCTTCAACTTGGTGTTTTTAAAGAGCCAAACATATTCACACATGCTACAAATGCATGCTAGCTCTGCATTTGGTTACTTGATGAGTTCAAAAGAAGCTCAAATCTCAGCATTAAGCAACATACTCCCTGTTACAAGGCCGCACGTGTACCCCTGAATCTAAAAAAAAAGTTTAACATTAACAATAATAAATTACAAATAAATATGCATTGTTACAAGCAAGATTTGTAGTGCAGTGGGTCCTTGAATAATGCCATTTCATTCAACATTGTTTTATTATAGTGTTGATGAGAAAACAAAATCGGTTCCCAACCAGGGCCGCTGTCAGTGTGGAGTTTGTACATTCTGCCCGTGTGTGCAAGGGTAACCTCTGGGCACTCAAATTTCCTCTTACATCTCAAAGATGTGCATGTGGATTAGTGGGCATGTCTACATTGTCCTCATCTGAGTGAGTGTGGGTGAGGGTGGGTGCACCCTGAGACGGGATGGCATCCTGTCCAGGTTGGGTCCCAGCTCAGTACTCTGAGCTACTGGGATAAGATCTGGCCACCCTGAACTGGAGTAATTGGCAACATCATTATCTTACTTGTTTTATTCTTTTGTTTTGAAATGGAGTCTCACTCTATTGCTCGGGCTGGGGTACAGTGGTATGGCCTCGGCTCCCTGCAGCCTCTACTCCCTGGGCTCAAGCAATCCTCCTGCCTCAGCCTCCTAAGTAGCTGGGACCACAGACATGCGCCACCATGCCCGTCTAATTTCTGTACTTCTGTATTTTCAGTAGAGATGGGGTTTCACCATGTTTTCCAGGTTGGTCTCGAACTCCTGGACTCAAGTGATCCACATACCTCGGCCTCCCAAAGTGCTGGGATTACAAGTGTGAGCCAATGCGCCTGGCCTATTCATCTTTCTTAAATGTATGCATAGCCCACTTTCACTTCAGTGTTAATATTAGATGTGTCTTGGTCTTTATTTAGAAATCTGGTTATTTTTTGTGATCAGAAATAGGCCGTAGGAAACTTATTCTTGTTTATATTAATTAGCCTGTGGTAAAATTGATTTCATTATATGTTGTTTTGCTTAAAGTCACAGTTTTCAAGAAACTGTTGAAAATGTTAAGTGAGTACTTAACTGTATTTTGAGTGGAATAATTTGCAACTGAAAAAAGTTTACAAAAATAGGATTAATTTCTGCAGAAAATGTTCACAGTAAAATGCCAAGGGATAAAAATGGTATTAAAAATTATATACACAGTATGGTCTTAATTTTAGGAGAAAATTCTATATCTATGCAAGCATATATAGTTATAGGTTTGTGTACAAAAATGGCTGTAAAGTAATACACCAAAATACTAATAGCAGTTTTGCCTGGGTAGTGGAATTTGGGTAATTTCAGCTTTCTTCCTTATACCTTTCTTTATTTTCTAAATTTTATAATAAATATTTTCTTTTTGAACTCAGGAAATCTATGGTATTTATTTTTCAAGGTAAATTTTTCTTTAAGCATCAGTGGTAAAATTACTTTTGTCCCCCTCCAGTGTTGAAGAGTGCAAGAAATTGGGAGTCCTAGGTTTGAAATGTTTTTAGCTAAGAGGACTAGGGCAGTTAATGTACATCAATGATAATTGATCCAGGAGATGCTTTGGAGTTGACTTAAAATGTAAAAATGTGTTCAGGGTTCAATATATCTATTTTCAAGGTGTTATTGATCAGATCTGTTTGGTTTCATCACCTCTGGCAGATGTTCCAGTGGTTTCTTAGGAGAGCCTCCCTCTACCCTGGTATGTGTGATCGTAAGCCAGACTTTCTGAATGCAGCTTAATGCCCAAGACCAAAATAGACTAATGAGTCACTTGGACATATTCTGAATCAAAGATTTAAAAACCAAAGCATGCAAATAAATGCTCCTAATGCCTTAGCTCAGAGTAAACATCAGTTAATTTTAATTTTAAGGCTAGCCAAATGGCTATTGCTTAAGGCGGCCAGAGTGATGTTAATGTGAAGAGCTGGCTCCGTATGGGCAAGGGCTACATGTTTTGGTGTGTTATGGTATTTATGGTATGCTATTTCATTTTAATTAATTTTGCGTATTCTCTATGATACTAACACAATGTTGGGCATGTACAAAGTGCTGAGTCAATGACAGAGACCAGAGCAGAGGAGAGTAATATAAAGTACTGATTGATGAGGATGTCATAGGTTGGCTGAGTCTGCCCTGCTTCGTGGCTTTTGTCTTGGTTTAATCATTAATAGTATCCTCTTTTACTCTCAAAAGTCTTTCATTTGGATGATTGTTTTATAGGGCCACTTTTTGACTGAGGTGGCTGAGTAAAATCTTCTAGATTCCATGCGTTCATCTCTGCCTGAACAGCAGTTGTCTGCCTGGCAAAAATGTAAGAGCCACACCCAAAAGCACATGCTTTTTAATGCTCCCTCTCTCCTTCTTACCCTGCGTAATGGCTGCAGTTTTGTACTAAGCCTTTTCAGATAGATTAAATAGAACTGTTGAAGAAGCCCTAGAGGATTAAAGCTCTGGACAAGTTGATCTCTTTCTGTGACCACAGCTGTTCCAGATGGTGGTAATACTTCTAGGACCCTGAATGCTGCATTTGGGGCCAATGGGATGAAATCCCAAGAGCACATTGAAACTGACAAGCTGCCTTGACATTTGCTCTTTAGCTCCTAAGCCATGGATTCACTTCTTCTTTATGGCGGTTTGCACTTCTGTTTCCTTTATTCCTTCAGGGACTCCTGCTCCATCCCCTTTTTTCTTTAGAAGAATGAGAATTTAAAAGGCAGCATGTCTAATTCACTGAGGATTCAGTGCCCCTTAATTGCCTTAGAAGCCTGAAAAGTCAGGCTCTAGGAATAAGCTCAGAGGACTCAAATTGAGACAAACATTTGTATTTTGACAAAGGCTGTGCAGTCTTCTGATTCCTGCCCTCAAAGCAGAGTGTAATAAATGAGATTGAGAAAACACTTGTATTTTCTGAATTAGGGTTTAAGTTCCTGGAAACCTCTTGTTCTTGTTCAATTTAAGATTGAAATCTGTGTTTGTTTAAAATGAAAATGGTTCTAAACTTTTCTTGGGTCACTGAGCCCTCTGAGAAAATGATGACTGAGGATTTTCTCCTCTCACGTGTGTACACACAAAGAACATTTTATATATAACTTCAGAAGTTTTATGTTGCCTATTCGACTCTGGATTGTAGGTTAATATAGGAGATAGTTGGTTGCCTTTCCCATATCCATGCTCTGTAGCCTGCATTCCTTCTTCCTAGGAGAAACCTTATTATCTCCAGGTAGCTCACCCTCCTCCATGGGATGGTGTGTTTGAGAGGGGGCCCTGGCCTCTGGTCCCAGGGGTGGTGGGGATGGGGGAGAATGATTGGTCTAAACCAATCATGATGGTCCCCTGTCTCCTTTGCTAGAGACTGGTTCAGCCATGGGTATGTGATACATTTCTCACAAATAAGAGGAGTGTAATCCTGCCGGGTAGCTTTGGGACAAAGTTTCATCACTCTTAAGATGTGAACCATGTAGTAGTATGGATGAAGCAATCTCGAAACCCTTTTTAGGTGTATAATAAGGTTGAGCAAATGAGAAAAGGCAGAAATAGCCCTATGGAGTGGATTGGAATTGGCATATTGGTGTGAATTGAATTTATGATTTCTAAAATATGCAAGTGAATGCATATATGTGTGTTTATGTGCAGATGTATGTATGTGTATATTTATAAATATGTGTGAAGACATATATATGTATAGTATACATACGGTCATATATTTCCTAGTTCTGCCTCTTAAAAGGACCAAGAAGAAATGAGATCCCAATAACAATGAGAACACCTGCTACCCAGATTCTGACACCATTCTTCACTAAAAAACCCCTCGAAAACAAAACCAAAAAACCAAGCTACCTTGCAGAAATTCCAGGGCTGGGGCGTGAATCAAGGTGATACTGGAATCGCAGATTGTGTTTCTCAGGATAGTCTCCTAACTAAGCCTTTAACAGGTCAATCCAGTCTTCAGTTAAGCTGGATGCTTGTGAATGAGGTGGTATATGAGAAAACTCATGGAGTCCCTACTCATACACTCATTGCTGCACCTCCTTTGACATATATCAATCCCTGGGTCTGAAGCAATGTTGTGTGGGATACTACACTGATAGATTAGGCATTCTTATGTTCTCAAATAGTGGCACTTGCAGAGACCCTAAAGGCAGAGAAAGCAAACCCAAAACTGGAGTACATGTCAATTTATGTAAGCATGAATTTCTATCTCCCCTCTCCTTTTTGGGGTGGAAGTGGTCTGTTATGATCAGCCTTTCCCCAAGGGCCTGGCTGATATCCGTGCAGGTGCTGTAGAGATTGGCATCTCCCTCTGCTATTGGTTGGCTGGACCATTCAGCAGTGGTAATAGCTAGGTCATTGCTAAGAGAAAGCCCACAATGCCGAGCCCACATACAGCCTTTATCCTGCCACCTGAGCCATCTCATCCATGGGCCCATTGTGCTAGCACTGGTTGTCTGAGAAGAAGACTCTGGCTGACATCCACAGGGGAGTCATGCATTCAACCAGCCACCACTGGATCTTCTCATTCACATGGCTTGAGTGACAGGGCAGATTGTTCCAGAGCCTGCTGCTGCTGAGTCCTCTCCTGCTTTGGACCACATTTCTGCCGTCTGCTAACTGAATACAGAGCTTGAAATAGAGAATTGCGTGCAAGAGACTTATTTGTCAATGTGATCCCAAGGAGTAGGAGGAGGGACGAGGGGGGATGAAATAGGGAAGGAAGGAAAGCCAGTACAGCGGCCATGCTAGGTACAACTGATGTTCAATCCCATCAGATCTTCTAGGAGACTCAGGAAATTTATCTCAGCACTGTAAGGAACTAATGGGGTTATCGTCTCCTGTCCATCATTGTTCATTGGTCACTGCTGGTCCCACATGTTTTAGCTCCCAGGTTGTGCATGTCAGCTGTCCCAGAAGCTTTCTTCAGGTGTCGGAGAAGTCTGAGGGCAGGAGTCCAGAGATAGAAGGCATCTGGTACAGCCAAAGATGAGGTGCTATCAAGTTGCACCTGTTTGGAAGTTGGTTGGAACCTCTGCTGGATTGGAAAGCCGCATCGGGGACTGAAGTGGGAGGTGAGAGGAGATAAATTAGGAGTGTTACATAAATTGTGTCCCATGCACACACTACACTCCAAAGGGTCTAATGAGGAAAATGCAGGCTTTGAACAAGCCACACCTGGCTCCACTCTTATCTAGTTGTAATACTTTGGTTTATTTACCTGACTATTCTAAAGTTCAGTTTCTCGTCTGCACAATGAGGATATCAGCTCGTTATGCAACTGGGAGAGTTAGCAGATGTGACATCTGTTAAGTTCCTGCTTTGGGCCTGGTATGACTATGCAAAGCAGCAGATGCACAGATAACTTTCTAGTCTTGTAGGTAGAAGGGAAGGGAAGGAGATAGTGGATGAGGGACGGGTTCATAGGAAGAGGGCATTGGACAGAAATGCAGGAAAAAGAACTCTTCATAAACAGAGAGTGGTGTGCATGTGTTACAGGGAGAGAGGACAGGTAAAGGTGTTAAAGGTGGCAAGATTAGTATGGTCAAAGTAGAGTCCAGACCAAGATTGGGTGTGTTCCGGGAAATAGCGGGACTTCCATTTGAGTGCCTTGTAGTTATTTCTTAGGAGTGGACACAGAAGACAGCACAGCTGGGGTAGGCGCTTGAACGCCAGTTTGAATAGTTTGAATTATACTTGGTAGGCAGCCTAGAAAGGAGCTATAGACAACTTCTCCAAAGACTGGAAATTCAACCAAAGAGGCCAGTTTGCTTTCTAGTTTCCCCATTCCCTCAGCTCATTCAGGCCACGCAGGAAGTTACCATTGCATATGTGTCCTTCTTGTAGCCTCTGGGGATATCACTGTGTAACTTAATCATTCCAGAAGAGACATATGGGAAGATGGGGGTGGGCAGGAGTAGGGGGCTAGCTCTCATTCATGTTTTACTTACTTTCTTTTTTTGAGATGGAGTTTCACTCTTGTTGCCCAGGCTGGAGTGCAGTGGCTCAATCTCAGCTCATTGCAACCTCTGCCTCCCAGGTTCAAGTGATTCTCCTGGCTCAGCCTCCTGAGTAGCTGGGATTGCAGGTGACTGCCACCATGCCCAGCTAATTTTTTGTATTTTTAGCAGAGATGGGGTTTCATCATGTTGGCCGGGTTGGTCTCGAACTCCTGACCTCAGGTGATCTACTTGCCTCGGCCTCCCAAAGTGCAGGGATTACAGGCATGAGCCACGGTGCCTGGCCTCATATTTTACTTTCAAGGCGTAGTGTATAGTGCCCAGTGCTAACTAACGTATAGTAAGTGCTGAGTAAATATTTGAGGAGAGGATGAGTGAATGAAAGTGCTATGTATTTATCTCTTCCAGTTCTCTTCTTGGTGGCACTGTTAGCTTATGTGGCTCCTTGGGTAAGACATTTGCCTGCCTTGTGCCAGAGCCAGCCGTGAGCTAGCACAGGGGCGAACTTCTCTTAGGTTCTGAGGTTGAAGACTTTGGACAGGTTTTGAGCTTAGATGCATGTTGAATGTGTGCGTCTCCATTTTTCTTTCTAGGTCTGATGTGGCTGTGTTTCAGCCTGTGCTTATACAGTATTCAATTCACTGAAAAATAATGTGGTTGTGTAAACACTCAGAAGGAAGTGTGGTGTGACCAGTGATCACAGCTTCTGCCAGAATATCTAGAACAGGATGCATTCTGCGATGAAAGAGAAGACTACAATAGCTGTAGCTATTTATTTTATAAAAAAAAATTCTTAGCCCTAGTTCATGGCCTACTTCTTCCAAGCAGTACAGGTCAAGCATCCCTAATCTGAAAAGCTCCAAAATGTGAAACTTTTTGAGCACCAACATCATGCCACAAGTGAAAAATGCCACACTCGGGTACTTAACACAAAGTTTGCTTCAGGTGCAAAATTATTTAAAATATTGTATAAAATTACCTTCAAGCTATGTGTAAAGGGGTGTCTGTGAAACATAAATAAACTTTATGTTTAGACTTGGGTTTCATCCCCAAAATATCTCAGTGTGCATGTACAAATATTCCAAAATTAAAAAAAAAATTCAAAACACTTCTGGTCCCAAGCATTTCAGATAAAGTATATTCAATCTGTATTAAATGTAACAAAATTTCAGTAACACGACAGAATCTGAGCAATGACTTGGAGGCTTATGTCACTGATTTTGCCTTACTGTGAGAATATTTGGGGAGCTGAGCCCAGGAAATGCACTTTTCCTTTTGTTCTTTTTTTTTTTTTTTGAGATGGAATCTCACTCTTGCTCAGGCTGGAGTGCAATGGTGCGATCTCAGCTCACTGCAACCTCTCCTGGGTTCAAGCGATTCTCCTGCCTCCAAGCGATTCTCCTGCCTCAGCCTCCCGAATAGCTGGGATTGCAGGCGCACACCACCGTGACTGGCTAATTTTTGTATCTTTAGTAGAGACGGGATTTCACCATGTTGGCCAGGCTGGTCTCGAACTCCTGACCTCAAGTGATCCACCCGGCTTGGCCTCCCAACTCTGGCTGCAGAGTTACTTAGCTCTTGGCTCTTTCACAGTATAAAGGGATTTGGAGAATTAATCTGATATTCCCAGGTTGAATGTTTTTTTATTTGTTCATAAAATTTAAGCAAAAAGTATTTTTTAAAATCTTCCAGCAATTCAGGGCCTTATGTTCTGGAGAGCCGAGCATTCTAAAGAACGTAGCATCATTTCCTAGAATTTTGCATCGGTACCCTGAGCTCCTTCATGTTCTTTCACTTTCGTTCCCCAGCACATGAAACACCATGGCAGCAACCCTTATTGCTCGTGGCTACCTCTACATCCCTCCTTTTTTTCACAGGACATTCTGTTCTTCTCACCAGCCCTAACCTGTTTGCCACTTGGCAAGCACGGGGAACAGGACTCTCCACATAGTCTTACCCCGGGGACTAGTTTCAGCTTTTCAGAGAGCAAAGCTTCTGGTCCAACAGTATTTGGAAATTGAGACAATTGAGGAGAAGTAGTAATATGTTTAACTGCAGAGAATGTAGCCTTTGGCATACAAGGAGGAAGCTGTCTTGGCATCTGTCATTAGAGCCACTGGGTATTTTGGAAAAAGTCCATTTCATTCTTCCTCTTTTTGGATCCTGAAACAAGAAGCTATTGTGCCATCAGGAATATAGAGATTGGGAAGCATGGGAATGATTCAAGTAAACTTCTGAAGAAAGCGTACACCTCCAGGGTAGCTAAACAAGCAGAATGCTTGTTGGGGAAGAAAAATCATCTGAAAACAACCTGAATTTGGAGGTAATAGAAAAAAAAAGTTTTTTAAAAAATTTTATTTAAAATGGAAAAATTTAATGGTAGGACGGGAAAGTAGTACTTCTAGCTTGGTTTTGGATTCAGACCTGGATGGGAATACTAACTGTTAGAACTTGAGAAAACAATGTTAGCATCTAAACCTTAGTTTCTGAACCTGTGAAATGAGAGAATAATAGTTCATTTGTTCCCTTTTGAAAGATGTTTAAATTGTGGTAAAATACAACAACATAGAATTATCGTCTTAATCATTATAGTATAATTCAGTGGCATTAAGTACATCCACATTGGTATGCATCTGTCTCCAGAACTCTTTTTTCATTTTATAAAACTGAAAATCCACACTCATTAAAGAGTAACTCCCCAAATTTTTCCCCCTCTTCCAGCCCCTAGTAGCCATCACTTTACTTTCTGTCTGTATGGATTTGACTACTCCAGGTACCTTGTTTAAGTGGAATCATACAGTATTTGTCATTTTATGACTGGCTTATTTTACTGAGCATAATGTCTCCAAGGTTCATCCATGTTGTAGCATGTGTCAGAATTCCCTTTCTTCTTAAGGCTGAATAATCTTCCATCATCCGTATGTTGTCTTTATATACCATATTTTGTGTATCTATTTATCTGTCAGTGGACACTTGGGTTGCTTCCACCTTTTGGCAATTGTGGATAATACTGCTATGAACATGGGTGTACAAATATCTCCTTGAGACCCGTGTGTTAGTTTGCTAGGGCTGTCATAACAGAGTCCCTAGACTGAGTGACTTAAATAACAGAAATTTATTTTCTCATAATTCTGCGGGCTAGGCATCTGAGATCAAGGTGTTATTAGGATTAATTTCTTCTGAGGCCTCTCCCCTTGGCTTATAAATGACTGTCCCTCTCTATATCTTCACATGATCTTTCGTGTGTGTGCGTCTGTGTGTCCATGTCCAAATTTCCTCTTCATATAAGGACACCATTCATATTAGATGAGAACCCATCCTAAATACCATATTTTAACTTAGTTACCTCTTTAAAAATGTATTTCCAAATAAAATGCTGTTCTGAAGTACTGGGAGTTAAGATTTCATAAATTTTGTGGGAATACAATTTGGCCCCTAATACCCCACTTTCAATTCTTTTGGATATATCCCTAGAAGTGGAGTTGCTAGATTATATGGTAATCCTATTTTTAATTTTTTTAAAGGACATAGTTCATTTTTATAGGGTGGCTGTGAGATTTAAATGCCCGTAAAAGTTCTAGTGTAGGGTTGGCCCCAGAAAAAGTTGACTTCAATTAGCTGTATAAACTGTAAAGTTAACTATTCTGATCCCTGGATTTTTAGGCAAAGAAATTGAGTCCACAAAAGTTAGGCAACTTACGTCTTCAAGTTTCTGGTTAGCATCAGATTCAGAAAAATAACCTAGGTTTTGGCAATGTCAGGACTGTTGATACCACCATGCACCATTTCTTTTCAGTCCTTCACAGACTGTTCAGTTATTTGCTATTAACTATTTTCTGGCTTTTATGGTATGTGATTTATTATTTTTTTAAACTTAGTTTTCTGAAAAGGTACTATATTCACTTGGTTCAAAAATTGCAAAAGTTTATAAAGGTTTACAGTAGAATGTCTTTCTCTTATGTTTATCCACCAGCAACGGTGTGCCTTCCCCGTAACCAACTGATATTACCAGTTTCTAATGTAGTCTTCCAAAGATATTTTATGCATGTATAAGCAACTCCATTTGTGTATTTTTTTTTTTTTTGCCATTTTTTTATACAAATGGTAATTTGTAGTCTTCTGCATCTTATTTCACTTAATGTATTTTGGAGATCGTACCACATCAATACATAAAAAAAACTTCTACATTCTTGTTTTGGCTCCATAGCATTCCATTGTTGAATGCCCTGTTCCTCATTTAGCCATCTCCTGTTGTTAGACAGTTGTTATTACAGACAATACGGTGTTTAAAAAACTTGTACATACATCATTTTGCATGAGCGGGAGATGTTATATCTTTATATCTTTAGTATATATTCCTAGTGGTAGAATTGCTGGGACAAAAGGACTATGCATTCATAAGACAGATTTTTGCCAAGCTTTCCTTCAAAGGACTTTACCAATTTATATTTTCACTATCATCTTATGGAACTTTTAATGACGAGTAGATGGCAGTAGTTTCCAAATATATTAGACCAGGCCCTAATTTATTAATCTAGTGATGACTGTCTTCATGAGGGCTTGGCAGGAGTCAAAGCAAAAATCAGAGGACATCTCCCATAGATCAGGAACAACATAAGGATGTCTTTTCTTGCAATCTGTGTTAAACATTGTACTGCTAGACAAGAAAATGAAATCAAAAGGATCCACACTGGAAAAGAAGAAGTAAGATGATCTCTGTTTGTAGATAAAACAATCTTATATATAGAAAATTCTAAGGAACCCACTAAAAAAACTATTAGCACTTACAAGCAAGTTCAGCAAGGGTGCAGGATACAAGATTAACATACAAAAATCAATTGTATTTTTATACACTAGCTATGATCAATTTGTAAATAAAATATGGTGAGATAATTTCCTTTATAATAGCCTCAAAAAGAATAAAATACCTTGGAATAAGTTTAACAAAAGAAATGCAAATCTTATACTCTGAAAGCTACACTGTTGAAAGATTATTAAAGAAGATCTAAATAAATGCAAAGGCGTACCATGTTCATGAGTCAAAAGACTTAATATTGTTAAGATGGCAGTAGTTTCCAAATTGATCTGAAGATTAAATGCAATTCTCATGAGAATTTCAGCTGACTTCTTTGCAGAAATTGATAGGCTAATCCTAAAATTCATAAGATAATTTAAAGGCCTCAGAGTAGCCAAAACAACCTTGGAAAAGAATGAACTCGGAGGAATCACACTTCCTGATTTCAAAACTTACTGAAAGCTACAGTAATCAAGACAGCGTGATGCTGGATTAAGGATAGACATAGACAAATGGAATAGAATCGAAAGTCCATAAATAAATCCTTGCATTTACAATCAGTTGATTTTTGACAAGAGTGCCAAGACAATTCAGGGGGAAAGGAGTAGTCTTTTCAACAAATGTTGCTTGGACTGCTGGATATACATATGTAAAAGAATGAATTTTGACCCTTACCTCCCACCATATACAAAAACTACAATTAACCAAATGCTTAAATATAAGAGCTAAACATGTAATACTCTTAGAAGAAAACATAGGTGTAAGTTGTCATAACCTTGGATTAGTCAATGATTTCTTAGATATAATAGCAAAACCGTAAGCACCTATGAAAAGATAGGTAAGTTAGATTTCATCAAAGTTAAAATTTTTTCTGTGGCAAAGACACGATCAGGAAAGTGAAAAGGCAATTGACAGAATGGGAGAAAATACTTATAAATTATGTATCTGATAAAGGACCTGTATGTAGACCATGTAAAGAACCTTTCATTTAATACTGAAAAGATAACTAAAAAAATGAGTGAAGGATTTGAACAGACATTTTACCAAAGAAGATCTATAAATGGCCAATAAATATGTAAAATTATGTTCAGCATCATTGATTATCAGGGAAATGCAAATCAAAACCCCAGTGAGATCTACTTCACATCTAGGATGACAATTGTAACAAAAACAGAAAATAACAAGTGTAGGTGAGGATGTGGAGAAATTGGAACCCTTTACATTGCTGATGGGAACGTAACATGGTGTAGCTGCTTTGAGAAACAGGTTAGCAGGTCCAGGAAAGGTTAAATATAGAGTTACTGTTGGACCTAGCAATTTCACTCATAGGTATATACTCAAGAGAATTAAAAACATATGCTCACTCAAAAAACTTGTACATGAATGTACTTAGCATTATTTATAATAGCCAAAAAGTGGAAACAATACATATCTGATGAATGAATAAATAAAAGGTGGCACAGGTATTCTATACAGTGGAATATTTTCAGCTATAGGAAGGAAGAATTACTGATACAAGCTACAATACAGATGAACTTTGAAAATATTTTGCAAAGTGAAAGGAGCCAGTCACAAAAGTGCACATATTGTATAATTTCATTATATGAAATATCTAGAATAGGCAAATCTATAGAGACAGAAAGTAGGCTAGTAGTTGCCAGGGGCTAGAGGGAAGGGTAGTGTTGAAGGAAAAGAGGGAGTGACTGATAATGGGTATGGTGTTTTTTATGTGGGTGATAAAAATGTTCTAAAATGGATTGTGATGATGGTTGCACAGCTCTGAATATTCTAAAAGCCATTGAATTGTACAATTAAAATAGGTGAAATACATGTTAAATAAGTGAATAGGTAAATTATATCTCAATAAAGGTATTTTAATAAGAGTCAGAGTGCAAAGGTAATGTCACGGACCAACTCTAAATTAACAATTCAAACTCTTCAGTAGCAAACATTCTAAAATTTCTAGAAAAGTATCCCATACTCACATCTCATACTCACATGTGTCCACTGAGACTCGTGGGTAGTTCTTGAGATGGGAACCACTTCTGAGTCATTTTTTTTTCAGGTTTTAGGATGAGCAACTTTGGAATGGAGGAGGCCTTTAGAAGAAAGAAGGAAGTTTTAGATCATGCCTGCAATTCAGCCTTGCAGAGTTGTTTGCCTGTTTGAATTTTCTCTTATCTCTATGGAACACTGACTACTTCCTCAGAAGCTTATACACTGTTAGAGTACTGGGTAAAATTTCATTTGAAACTACGGGAACTCCTTTGCTGACCTATTGTGGCTGTTCCTAATGTTTCTTGGCTTCATGCTGCTTAGGACCCCATGGGAAATCTTGGCAGAACACCCTGTTATACATCTATACTGAGTGCCTCTCACAGCTTCCCTTCACATCAGATTTTTCTGTTTGTCACCCCCTTTTGCCCCTTTTCCTTCTTGTCTTAAAGAGAGACATCCTTCACTCCTGTCTCTGAGGCTACCTGTCTCCTGTGTTCTTGATCCCACGTTGTCCCTTGGGACACTGCTTCATCATTTCTGTGTACCTCTCTGGCCTCTTTTGACCCTTTCCCTCATGGGCTTTTTTTCTTGGCTTCACAGTTGCTCAAATTTCCCATCATTTTTTAAGAAAGTAGTAACAAATGTACAAAAAGTCCCCAGCATCAAAACTTTCCTTAGATGTTTATGTCTTTCTCAATAGACTACAATCTTTTTATTTTCTCACAGTCAACTTTTTTTTGAAAAGTCTGTGTATTTTCCTATTTCCATTTATGTAAACTTTGAATGAAGAGACCAGAGTTACAAAGCAAAGAGCCTTGTGCTAAAATTAAGTCTAGAACATATCATACTTGGAAGCATTCTGCATGTGAAGGAGAAGTGGGGTGGCCACAAGGAGGAGAAGGCATTTTCTAAATTGTTTTTCCAAGTTGTGGTACTTGAAGCCCAACGACTGTAATTAGACTCATATTCTGGCTACAGGGCTGGATGCAGTGAGAGTGTTATTTGGTGTCCCACTTTGTTTGTTTATATTTTAGGCATTGGAGAATGGGCCAGTTTCTTGGGGGAGAAAGCACCATTCTTGAGATTAAGAGATGGAAGTTCTCCCTGTACAGAAAATGCCCTGAGAGAGTCATCAAGATGTATTTGGTCAAGTGTGTTCATTTCACTTTGAATGTTAAGGTTTCTGGCATGAAGCCAGATTTCAGAATCTCAGTGATCTTGAGTGTTTAGTCTAGTCTGAGACTGATGAGTGTTCTACCAGGAAGTGAGAAGCATCAGGTTGAGAATATCATCGGGATAAGGTGAGCAGGGAGTCCATTAAGGGACTAAGAGCCCTTTACTTTGATATTGAGAGGGGACATTGCCACACATAGTACAAACAGCACTGATCTTGCTCAGCATCTGCAAATAAGGATCGCAGACACAGCTTTTCAAACAGTCACTTCAGCCTTACCCTTCTGCTAAAGTAATTTATGTCAAGTAGGGAATAGGCTTTTCAATGTCATCCAAACCCCCTGCTTAGGGAAGGGGCATTCGTTTGTAAACACACTACAGAGCTATTGAAGAATACAAAACTTGGTGACCTTATCTGTAAAGCTGGTGTGGTACCCTTCTCAAACACCAGAGCACCGTTTAGTGAGAAAATCAGCTAGTCGATTGCCCAAACGTTTTCCATTTTAGCATCAGGGGAACCAAAGTCCAGGAAGGTGAAAATATGTTGGGCAAAGGTCGTGGCAATTTAGTTTTTTGATTGAGTCTAGATCTCCCTTGATAGACCTGGGTCGTGTCAAAACAGTTTCTGGTAAACAGTTTTATAACCTGCCTCTGTGATCCAGAAGAGCCTGGACATGTGAGTAGAAAGCCTGTACAGTGGATTTAATCCTGGACTTTTTCCTTTGGATACCAGAATTTATATATAGCCCTGACATAGTTCAGCAATAATCCTTACACGAGCTAGTGGAAACAGACTTGTGATGAAGAGTAATTTCAGCTGAAGGACTAAATACAATTATATGGGAAAGCCGACTGCTTACATCTGTACAAGCTCTGTGTATGTGGACAAGGTCCTTGAAACAGAGGAAGTAATACCCCATGCAGCTGTAGTGATCATTAAATTAAGCAATTCGTGTGAAATGCTGAGAACTGTGCCTTGCATGTAACACATACGCAATAAATTCTAGGTGCTATTATTATTCTCATGAGCAGCCACTTGTTAATAAGAAGGTACCTGCCAGAAACAGCAGTGTAGCTGACTGGTAACTTACAGCGTTCATTTATCCCAGACATATTTATTGAGCATCACAGCCTATATTGATTTGCTCCTTTAATGCCACCAAGGTAGATATTGGCTTTCCCGTTTTAAGGGTGAGGCTTACATTAATAATATCCCAAGTTTTCACTGCTAATGAGGGGCTTGGTCCTTTCCCACTAGGTCTCTTTTTCACAGGGTCTTGTTGTGTTGTTTTCCAATTTACTACATATAACTTTGTTGGAGACTTTAAAATCATCTGACTTTGTATGGATATGAGTGGGTACTTCCTTCAGTCTTTAATTCTGCTTCCCAATAATAAAGACTTGTGAGAATTTCCATCAATAATATTTACTTAAAATCAATCCAATAAAAACCTACAACTCAAAGAAAATCTTATGAAATTACTGTATGTAGGAAATATTATAAATTATCTCCTCATATTTTTGATTAGACATTAAAATCAGTTTGGGAATTAAAGAGCTTCTGTATAGCAAAAGAAACTAACACTAGAGTAAACAGACAATCTACAGAATGGGAGAAAATATTCTCAAACAATGCATCCAACAAAGGTTTAATATCTAAAATCTGTAAGAAACTTAATTCAACAAGCAAAAAACAAATAACCTCATTAAAAAGTGGGCAAAAGACATGAACAGACACTTCTCAAAAGAAGACATACAAAAAAATGCTCAACATCACTAATCATCAGAGAAATGCAAATCAATACCACAATGAGACAGTGAGAATGGTTATTATTAAAAAGTCAAAAGACGAGATGCTGGTGAGGCTGTAGAGAAGAAGAAATGCTTATACATTATTAGTGGGAACGTAAATTAGTTCAGCCACTCTGGAGAGCAGTTTGAGAATGTCCCCAAGAACTTAAAACAGAGCTACCATTTGACCTAGCAATCCCATTGCTGGGTATATATCCAAAAGAAAAAAATTGTTCTACCAAAAAGACACATGCCCACATATGTTCCTTGCAGCACTATTCACAGTAGTAAAGACATGGACTCAACCTAAATGCCCATCAATAATAGACTGGATAAAGAAAGTGTGGTACATATACACGGTGAAATACTATTCAGCTATAAAAACAACAAAAGCATGTTCTTTGCAGGAACATGGAGGCAAGCAAGTCAGTGCAGGAACAGAAAAGCGAGTACTGCATGCTCTCACTTAGAAGTGGGAGCTAAACACTTATGTCCACTTCGGTACTCGTGGACATAAAGATGGCAACAATAGACCCTGGAGACTAGTAGAAGGGGGAAGGAGGGAGGGGAGAAAGGGTTGCATAACTAACTGTTGGATACTGTATTCACTACCTGGGTGATGAGATCAGTCCAAACCTCAGCATCATAAAATATACCCATGTAACAAACCTGCACATGTACCTCCTGAATCTAAAATAAAAACTGCAGTTATAGAAATAAAATTAGGCTGAGTGTGGTGGCTCATGCCTGTAATCCCAGCGCTTTGGGAGGCTGAGGTGGGCGGATCACCTGAGGTCAGGAGTTCAAGACCAGCCTGACCAATATGGTGAAACCCCGTCTCTAGTAAAAATACAAAATTAGCCAGGTATGGTGGTGCATGCCTGTAATCCCAGCTACTCAGGAAGTTGAGGCAGGGGAATCACTTGAACCCGGGAGATGGAGGTTGCAGTGAGCTGAGATTGCGCCATTGCACTCCGGCCTGGGCAACAAGAGTGAAACTCTGTCTCAAAAAAAAAAAAAAAAAAAAAAAAGGAAAAAAGGAAAAATAAAATAAGTTTGGGAACATTGCGTAGGTTACAGTGTATATGAGACTACATGGAACATATTTACTCTAATACGTTTCACCCACATTTCTGTGATCACATAGGTGGAACATTGTTCTGGTACAATAGAGAATTTATATACTTTTTCTTGTGCTCAGTCTTCGCGATTAACTGATTTAGATATTTCAAGGTGACTGCCTGGAACAATTTCCAGACTTATTACCTAAGACTACAGAACTCCACTTCTTTTGACACCCTGAGTTATGGCATTGCCTGAAGCAATAGTTGTTAATTACGGTAATGATTATTTCTTCAGGAGTTAAAAAGTCAGAGTTTAAATCTTTCTATAGGACTGTGGAATTTTCACTTTAAGGGTTACGTGAGGATCTGAACTAGTTAATATTGAAATGAGTACACTTGCATGAACCAAACTACAGTACTTTGAAAATAAGTTGTTAGTTTTTGTAGATTAGCGTTCTCTTTTTAGAAAATCTCAGATTTAAATTTTTTGACTTTCTTGAAGCAATTTCTTTGTCTTTGCTTTTTAATTGGGCATCACGAACCCTTAGCCAGAAGTGTCACCAGTGGGAAATGCGCTAAGCCAGGAAAGTATGTAGCCGAACAAAAGGCAAAAGCTACTGTGTTCTTTTGCTAGGCTATGACTTTTGCAAAACATGACTCTCACAAACGTCCAGCTTCTCTGGAAAGAAAGGTAACTAGACATTGCAGAAACAGCCATGGGGCAAAGGATTAAACTGAGGTTTTCCAGGTTGCAGGGTTTGAGTTACAGGGTAAAGAATCTTGCCATATATTTTCTATTATTTTGGCCGCGGTTTCTTTACCCTCTTGTTTCTTGTTGGCAGGGAACATGAAGAGTTTCAGAATTCATGAGGAATTTCAGGCCTGGGGAAAGAGCTGCATTTCTTCCTTATGCTTTTTCCTCCAAGATGGCGTTGAGTTAGAAAGACCTGGAAGGGGGTCAGCCTCTCCTCCTTCCTTGCTCCACGGAAGAGCAGGAGGGGACTCCTCTGCTGATATCCATTCTTTATAGTTTGCAGTTAATTTCTCAACTTTGGTGGTTTTGCCTTCTTATATTGTCAAATGGAGACTCTGTAGATGTTTCTTGAGTCCAGGGATTAGCCAGTTCTTTGTTTCTGTCGCCACTAGCAATGCAGGATCACAAGATGCTTCTGAAGGCCAAATGCTACAGGAGTTAAGAAGGCAAGAGAGTGAAAGTGGGGTAGGGAAAGGAAGAGAAGAGCATGGGAAAAGCAAGAAATACATTTGTTAGAGAGTGTGGCAGTGTGGGTGTGGCAGGAAGGATGCTGCATTATTTCAATAAATGTTGAAAGAAAATTTGACAAAATTCATTGTCCATTTCTGATAACAGCATATTATTTAATAATTTTCTGTAGCTGCTGTAACAAATTACCACAAACTTGGTGGTTTAAAACCCCAGAATTTTTTAAGTTTTGTTTTACGTTCAGGGGTACATGTGCAGGTTTGTTATATAGGTAGACTTGTGTCATGGGGGTTTGTTGTACAGATTATTTCATTACCCAAGTATTAAGCCTAGTGCCCATTAGTTATTTTTCCTGATCCTCTCCCTCCCCCTCCTTCCACCCTCTGATAGGCCCCAGTGTGTGTTGTTCCCTCATGTGTCTGTGTGTTCTCATCATTTAGTTCTCATTTATATAAGTGAGAACATGAGATAATCTGGTTTTCTCTTTCTGTATTAGTTTGCTAAAGATAATATCCTCCAGCTCCACCCATATTCCAGCAAAGGATGTGATCTCGTTCTTTTTTTATGGCTGCATAGTATTTCGTGGTGTATATGTACCACATTGTCTTTTTTCCTTCCTTCCTTCCTTCCTTCCTTCCTTTCTTCCTTCCCTCCTTCCTTCTTTTTTTTGACGGAGTCTCACTCTATCGCCCAGGCTGGAGTGCAATGGCACCATCTTGGCTCACTGCAACCTCTGTCTCCAGGGTTCAAGCAATTCTCCTGCCTCAGCCTCCTGAGTAGCTGGGATTACAGGCACATGCCACCACGCCCGGCTAATTTTTGTATTTTTAGTAGAGACGTGGTTTCACCATGTTGGCCAGGCTGGTCTTGAACTCCTGACCTCAACTATTCTGCCCGCCTTGGCTTCCCAAAGTGCTGGGATTACAGGTGTGAGCCACTGTGCCCGGTCCACATTTTCTTATCCAGTCTATCATTGATGGGCATTTGGATTGATTCCACGTCTCTGCTATTGTGAATAGTGCTGCAGTGAACATATACGTGTATGTGTCTTTATGGTAGAATGATTTCTTTTCCTCTGGATATAGACCCAGTAATGGCATTGCTGGGTCAAATGGTAGTTCTGTTTTTAGCTCTTTGAGGAATAGCCACACTGCTTTCCACAATAGTTGAACTAAGTTACACTCCCACCAACAATGTATAAGCGTTCCTTTTTTCTCTGCAACCTCGCTGGCATCTGTTATTATTATTATTATTATTATTATTATTCACTTTTGAATAATAGCCTTTCAGACTGGTCTGAGATGTTATTTCACCGTGGTTTTGATTTGATTCGGACTGGTCTGAGATGTTATTTCACCGTGGTTTTGATTTGATTTGGACTGGTCTGAGATGTTATTTCACCGTGGTTTTGATTTGATTCGGACTGGTCTGAGATGTTATTTCACTGTGGTTTTAATGATCAGTGATGAGCTTTTTTTCACATGCTTGTTAGCCACACGTATATCTTCTTTTGAAAAGTGTCTGTTTGTGTCCTTTGCCCACTTTTTAATGGGGCTGTTTGCTTTTTTCTTGTAAATGTGTTTAAGTTCCTTATAGATGCTGGATATGAGACCTCTGTCAGATGCATAGTTTGCAAAAATTTTTTCCCGTTCTGTAGGTTGTCTGTTTATTCATAATTTCTTTAGCTGTGCAGATGCTCTTTAATTAGATCCTGTTTGTCAATTTTTGCTTTTATTGCAGTTGCTTTTGGCATCTTCATTATGAAATCTTTGCCCATTCCTATGGCTGAGTGGTAGTGCCTAGGTTGTCTTCCAGGGTTTTTATAGTTTTGGGTTTTACATTTAAATCTTTAATCCCTCTGGAGTTGGTTTTCATATATGGTATAAGGAAGGGATCCAGTTTTGTCCACTTTGTCGAAGATCAGATGGTTGTAGGTGTGCAGCCTTGTTTCTGGGCTCTGTATTCTGTCCCATTAAAACACCAGAAATTTCTTCTCTGACATCTGGAGGCCAGAAGTCTACAGTGAAGGTGTTGGCGTGTCAGGCTCCCTCCAGAGGCTCTGGGAGAGAATCCATGCCTGTGGTGGCTGCTGGCCTTTGGCATTCCTTACATTGCAGCTGCATCACCAAAGTCTCTGACTCAGCCTTCGCCTCTCCTTCTCCTCTCTGCGTGTGTCTACTCTCCCTCTGCCCCTCTGTGTAAGGACACTTCTGATTGCAATTAAGTCCCACCTGGATAATTTAGTATCATCTTCTCGTCTCAAAAGCCTTAATTTAATCACATCTGCAAAAAATTATCATGATAACATTCATAGGTTGCATGGATTAGGATATGGGCATGAACTTGGGAACCATCCTCAGCCTAGCCCACTCAGTAAAATGAAAAGAGTGATATACCTCCTCAACATGAGAAAAATCATTCAGTTGGTCTATTCAGCTGAATCCAAAGCCAGCATCATTTTTTTTAAATTGTGAAAAGCAAGAAAGAATTCTCTTAAAGTGAGGATCAAACGAAGATGTCTACATGAATATTTCATATATGTTTTGGACACGTCAGCCAATGAACTTATACAAAAGAATAAGAGGCTTAAATATTAAAAAGTTGTGTACAATTCATTTGGAAACAAGTAGACAGATTAATAGGTGATATTGGAAGAACTATCTAGCCATTGGGGAAGCGGAAAGAATGTTTTTACCTTATGAAAATGCAGAGAACATAAAAGAATGTAAAAATTTAAAATTTTATATAACCAAAAAGGAAAAAAAACAGTGTATGTGTTTGTGTGTGTGTGTTGCAACACTAACTACAAAAGGGGCAATGCCTTCTTTTACAAAGAAAACAATAATAATAACCTGTTATAAAAATGAGCAGATGACTTGAACAGGGAGTTCACAGAAAAATGAATACAGATGACAGTGGATATATAAAAAATACTCAGCTGCAGCTGGGCGTGGTGTCTCACGCCTGTAATCCCAGCACTTTGGGAGGCTGAGGCAGGCAGATCACCTGAGGTCAGGAGTTTGAGATCAGCCTGGCCAACATGGCGAAACCCCGTCTCTACTAAAAATACAAAAATAAGCTGGGCATGGTGGTGTACGTCTATAGTCCCAGCTACTTGGGAGGCTGAGAAAGGAGAATTTCTTGAACCCGGGAGGCAGAGGTTGCAATGAGCTGAGATCGTGCATTGCAGTCCAGCCTGGGGGACAGAGTGAGACTCCATCTCAAGAAAAAAGAATAAAAAATATATATATATATGTATACTCAGCTTCATTAAATATTTTAAAAATGTGATTCAAAACAATGAGACACCCCTTGTACCCTTGTACCTACCAAATTGACAGAGATGAAAATGTTAATTTGCTGAGGGATTATTTATATTTATTCATTTTTCCTTTTTTCATTAAGAGTTTAAGTTAGCTTGCTAGGTTGCATAAAATTAAGCAATTTAGCGTAAATTAAAAGTAAGTGAGGCCACCTGCAAAGTAGTCTTGCCAAACAATCTGATCAAGTTGAATCTGATCAATTTCTAACCAACAGAGGGATGTGTGAGTCAATAATAAGGGATAAGAGCAGCAGAATCCAGTGGAAAAAACTACAGGACACATGGCCTGCATTTCTTCAACAAAATAATTGCATGAAGTTGCAGGAGGAGAGGAAAGGGAGAGGCAAAAAGAAACGGAGGGAGGTCAGGTGCAGTGTCTCACGCCTGTAATCCCAGCACGTTGGGAGGCCAAGGCGGGCAGATCACCTGAGGCCGAGAGTTTGTGACCAGCCTGGCCAACACGGTAAAACCTCATCTCTACTAAAAATACAAAAATTAGCTGGGCATGGTGGCACATGCCTGTAATCTCAGCTACTTGGGAGGCTGGGGCATGAAAATCGCTTGTACCCAGGAGGCAGAGGTTGCTGTGAGCCAAGGTCGTGCCACTGCACTCCAGCCTGGGTGACAAAGTGAGACTCTGTCTTTAAAAAAAAAAAAAAGAAAGAAAAAAACAAAATGAAGGGAGAGCCCCTGGATTAAAAGGGAACTAAGAAACTTAACTGCTTATAAGGCATGCTCCTAATTTTGATCTTGATTCAAACATATAGTAATTTAAAAGTATTTGAGATTTTTGTGAGACAATTAGAATTTTGAACACTGAGCAGATATTAAGAAATTATTTAAGTGTGATAGTGCTACTACGGTTACTATTTTTTCAATAGTCAGTTTCTTTTAGGGATATTTGGTAAAGAGTATATGGATGAAATAATTTGATGTCTGGGAAAGAGGTTGGGATACAGACTAAACAAAGTGTCCATGAGTCAATATTGTTGAAGCTGGGGAAATGAATATATAGGGGTTGATTATAACTACTTTGTTTATTTTCTCCTATGCAGTGATTTGTTGCTTAATGACGGGGATAAGTTCTGAGAAACACTGTTAGGTGATTTTGTCGTTGTGTGAACATCATCGAATGTGCTTACATAAACCTCAGTGGCATAGCCTACTACACACCTGGGCTATATGATATGGCCTATTGCTCCCAGGATACAAACCGGGACAGCGTGTGACTGTGCTGAAAACTGTAGGCTCTTGTAACCACATGGCCAATATTTGTGTATGTCAACATAGAAAAGGTATAGTAAAATATGGTATAAAATATAAACAGTGGTTCACCTGTGTAGGGCACTTACCATGAATGGAGCTTCCAGGACTGGAAGTTGCTCTGGGTGAGTCAATGAAGGAGTGGTGGGTGAATGTGAAGGCCTCACATTACAGTACATGACTGTAGACATTATAAACACTGTATAGGCTACACTGAGTTTATAAATATGTTTTTCTTTCTTCAGCAATAAATGAACCTTAGCTTATTGTAACTTTTTAACTTTCTAAACTTTGTAATTTTTTAAAAACTTCTGACTCTTTTGTAATAACACTTAGCTTAAAACACAAATGTATAGCTATGCAAAAATATTTTTTTATATCGTTATTCTCTAAGCTTTTTCTAGATTAAAATTATTTTAATTTTTACTTTTAAACTTTTTAAAAAATCAAGACACAAATACACCTATCAGCCTTGGCCTACACAGGGTCAGAATCATCAATATCACTGTCTTCCACCTCCACATTCTGTCCCAGGTCTTCAGGGCTAATAACAGGCATGGAGCTGTCATCTCCTAGGATAACAATGCCTTCTCCTGGAATACCTGCTGAAGACACTGCCTGAGGCTGTTTTACAGTTAACTTAAAAAAAAATAAGTAGAAGGAGTACACTCTAAAATAACAATACAAAGTATAATATAGTAAATATATAAATCGGTAACATAGTCATGATCATTATCAAATATTATGTATTATACATAATTGTGTGTGCTGTACTTTTATATGACTGGTAGTGCAGTAGGTTTGTTTACACCAGTAGCACTACAAATGTGTGTAATGAATTGCACTATGACATTATGACAGCTACCATGTCACCAGGTGACAGTTGACCTAAACATCATTATGCAGTGTATGCCTGCATTTAAAATGTCCTATAATAAAATGTTATTAAAAGAATAGATAAGACAGAAACGAAGTAGACGTGCAAAAAAACAGTGACTCAGAAATGAATATGAATATAATTCCTAGTTTAGCTCTAAGCTTTTTAGCCATTAACCCAAGGAAGGAAACATCATTCTCATTTGCTCTAGGCAGGAATTGATCAATTATGCAGGAGAAGCCAATTCTTTCTGTTACTGATACATATTTTTTTTTCCCCTGAGTCTTTATAAAGAGAACATTATGTAAGATAATGCAAAACATCCTCAGGGACATGTATTCCAGAGGCCTCTTTGTAAGGTGTACCCCAACAAGGGCCAGTGGCATCGGGATAGAATTCAGCTCCAAAGAAATCAGATGGAGCTGGGTGAGAGGCAGAATAGACCCTGTACTGATAGCATTCTAGGGGAGGAGTTGCAGATGAAGAACTTTCCTTTGTTTCTTTATTACCCCTTAGTCTTCAAGCAGCTGGTTGAATTAAAGTTACTATATTGGAGTTTCCTTTGGTTAAAAGGGAGGTGATCAGAGTGCTATTAAAATTGTGGGCCGGGCGTGGTGGCTCATGCCTGTAATCCCAGCACTTTGGGAGGCTGGGGCGGGTGGATCACCTGAGGTCAGGAATTCGAGACCAGCCTGGCCAACATGGCGAAACCCTGTTTCTACTAAAAATACAAAATTAGCCGGGCATGGTGGCGCACTTCTGCAATCCCAGCTACTCGGGAGGCTGAGATAGGAGCATCGCTTGAACCTGGGAGGTGGAGGTTGCGGTGAGCCGAGATCACGCCATTGCACTCCAGCCTGGGCAACAAGAGCGAGACTCTGTCTAGAAAAAAAACCAAAAACCAAAAAGCAAAACAAAAACCCAAAATTGTGGTCTTGGACCAGAGGAAAAAAATAATCCATTACTTCCACATAAAAAAAAAACAACAACAAATTCACCCCTCTTATTCACTATGCCACTCTTTTAACTATTAAAACAGAATTTTCTGTGATTCTGTTACTATTTAAGAACATCTTTATATATTGGTAAATTTCGTTTTCTTTTTTCTTTTCTTTTTTTTTTTTTGAGCTGGAGTTTCGCTCTTGTCGCCCGAGCTGGAGTGCAGTGGCGAGACTTCGGCTCACTGCCTCCACCTTCCAGGTTCAAGTGATTCTCCTGCCTCAGCCTCCCAAGTAGCTGGGACTACAGGTGCCCACCAACACGCCCAGCTAATTGTTGTATTTTTAACAGAGACAGGGTTTCACCATGTTGGCCAGGCTGGTCTCAAACTCCAGACCTCAGGTGATCCACTCGCCTCAGCCTCCCAAAGTGCTGGAATTACAGGCTTGAGCTACTGCGCCTGGCTATTTTGGTAAATTTCAAACATATTCAAAAGTGGACTGTATTATAACTGCCAGGTATCTAGCACTCAGCTTTGACAATGACCAGCTCATGGCCAATCCTATTTTATCTGCATCTCCATCCCCCACTCTGCCTTTTTTTTTTGAAGCAAATTCTAGAATAATATCATTTCACTCGTAAACATTTCAGTATTATCTCTAAAAAAAAAATACTTATTTTTTAAAACCTAACCAAAACCCAGTGTGTATTTTGAAAAGCTCGAGCACGCCACTAAACTTCTTTGCAACCCGTTGCCATATTTTTATTTTAAAGTGATGTTTTTAACACCCTTATGACTACATTTCCTTGCGATCAATGCTAATGAGTGAAGCAGCCCATAAATGAGGAAGGAGATGAACCGAGACAGTAGGAGTTCCCTACTGCCTGCCTCCTGCCTTCTCCCTGGGCCTAGAACATAACTCAGGGCATTGGCTGTGATTTGCTTTTAGGTTCTTTTAAGAACATCTTAGTCAACACCAAAATTGTTAACATGACATAAAAGGTCTACTAGGATTTTTTTTGTTTTGTTTTTTAGCTTTAATCACATGAAGCTGTAATAAAACCCATTTGAGCACTTTTATTCTCTTAAAATGGGGCCATTTCCCAATTAGTGGATGGACAGGCTGGCTCATTCTCCTTTGACAGGAATGTAATTCTTTGTGTCCTTCACTGATTCTTCAAAATGTTCTTAGCTTGGCTGGCTGCCTTCCCTTCTTTTTTTTTTTTTTTTTTTTGAGAGGGAGTCTTGCTCTGTCTCCCAGGCTGGAGTGCAGTGGTGCGATCTCGACTCAGTGCAACCTCTGCCTCCCGGGTTCCAGCGATTCTCCCGCCTCAGCCTCCAGAGTAGCTGGGATTACAAGCGTGCGCCCCACACCCGGCTAATTTTTTTGTACTTTTAGTAGAGATGGGGTTCCAGCGATTCTCCCGCCTCAGCCTCTGGAGTAGCTGGGATTACAGGCGTGTGCCCCACGCCCGGCTAATTTTTTGTATTTTTAGTAGAGATGGGGTTTCACCATGTTGGCCAGGCTGGTCTCGAACTCCTGACCCAAAGTGATCCGCCCACCTTGGCCTCCCAAAGTGCTGGGATTACAGGCATAAGGCACCGCACCTGGCCACCTTCTTTCATTCTTCTTGTTTCCCTGTCTGTCTCAGGCAACTTTCTACCTCTCTGTTTGTCATTCCCAGATCTACTCATTTCCTCCTGTCCCTCTCTTAAGCTCCATTTGCCTGCTTGAATTCTGCCATGCGTCCCGTCCCTGCAGCATCTTATACTTAATACATCTGAATTGGAACTCATGATCTGCCCTTTCCCCACTGGCCACCCCCACTGACCTGGCTTTCCTCTTTCACTTAACTTCATTTGGGGGTGGAAAAGCCAGATGACGAGCATCATTTTTACTACCACTACTATTACTAGTAGCAATACTTCTACTATTACTATTACTACTTCCAGTACTACTACTACGCTTCTGTTCCTTTGTTCCTCTTATGCAGTAAGTGACCAGAGCCTATAGATTTTGCCTCTGCAAAATTCAAGCAGCTTATTTGTGAGACAGATTACTGTGGTCTCTACCTCTTATTTTTGGGTCTAGTGCTTAAACTCTGTACATAGGTAAGAAGACATGGGCCCTGACTTCAAAGGGCTTGCATTTTTAGTGGAAGACATGGATGAACAGATGGGTTCACTTAATCGGCATAGGAAGGTTCGGGGTACTGTAGCAACACAGAGGAAAGGTATTTATTGTATTGGGGACTTTCATGGCAGACTTCCTGGAGAAAAACATACTTGAGCTGAGTGTCGCAGTTGACTGGGGAAAACAGGTAATAACAACGTTCTGAGGAAAATAAGAGCAAAGACCTGGAGGCATAAAACATCAAGGCATGAGAGTATGTGGGTTTATGCATGAGTGTGTGTGTAGCACAGTTTCAAAACATCCTGATATTATTAGATCAGTTCATCTTGTTACATCTTTTTTTTTTTTTCTGAAGCATGGATGTGGCATGATGTTCCTCTACTGAAAAACATACATGACTTCTCTTTTTACATCTGAAATTTAAAATATATTTGTTACAGTATTTTGATCTCTGACTCCAACTTCCTCCTCCGGGTTTCTCTCTCCACCACTTTTCAGTTTGTCCAGAGTAGAAAACTCAGAATTCTTTGAATATACCACAGTGCTTCTCCTTACAAAGATATTTCATCTTCATTTTACTTAGAATCCCCTTATTGTCTCTCCAAGTCTTGATTGTCAAAATCCCACCCATGGTCTTTTTAAACTTTGATTTTGGAAATATTTAAATATATAAAGAAGACATACAGTATAACAAACCCTCAGGTACCCTTAAATCCTACCAAAATCAAAGGGCCACTTCAAATACCACTTCGTATGTGAGACCATTTCTCAGTGTTGCTTGTCTTGCTTCTTCTCTCCTGCTTTCAGGGTGCAATGCTTGTATTGCACATCACACATACCCGCTGTTATTATGGAGTTGGGTTTTCATATCTCCTGATGCTTCGATGGCAGAATTGCATCTTAATAAGTTTTGACCCTTGCAATGTGTACGCTGGGGAATGATTGACAATTTCAGCTCAAAGATAGAGATAACACAGTGAGGAGCTAGCTTGGAATTTAATTCTTACTAATCAGAAAGAACTGGCGGGTTGTGGGGTATGTGACAAGAGCCTGGGAGGAAAGTGACGTTGGCAACATAAAGTGAGAAATGGTAAAACAAGACAAACAAACAAACAAACACAAAACAACTTTACATAGACATATGGTAGACAAGGGCTACTTAACTGTGGCTGATTTCTCAGACACTTGTGAAACTTAAAAAAATATATGGATCCTGAAGCCTCACTCTATCAACTTAGCTGGTAACTACTGTCCCCAGTAGCTGAGAGACCTGGACAAAAGGGCATCAGCAGGGGACCCACCTGCATGGGTTCTTTTGGGGCAGTTTCACCCATAGGGATAGGATTGCAAGTGTGGCTTCAGTGACACAACTACAATGTGAGATTTTAAGACTTTTTAGCACTTAGAGACTCTGTATGGCACCCAGCACGCCTGGAAGCCACACACACACACCTGGAAGCCACACACACACACACACACACACACACACACACACGTGCGCGCGCAGAGAGAGAGAGAAGGGACCAGTGAGCCAATGTCTTTATTGGGTACAGGGCATTATCCAGTTTCCTACAGGCAGCTTTAATTGTTGGGTTTAAAGCAAGCAGGCACTAGTTCTAGGAGGTCACAGCGTGACTGAGAGGTGGTCACCTTAACGTTTGTGGGCAAATGTCTGCATGGTCTGTTTAAAGGGAGTGGCAGGAAAGTAGGGAGGCCAGCTTGCTAGGCAGGAGAGATGTCTCTGAGTTTCATGTCTGGCCACTGGTTTGGAGCCACTCTGGTGGAGTGTGGTATTAGACACCGTGTCAAGAGTGACTGAGCCCTGATTCTGAGATGAGATAGTTTAACTTAGGTTTAAAAATGGATACTGAGGCAATGTAAAATTATAAGCACTCACTACACTCAGTCCCAGAAATCCTGAATCTATAGACCTGGAGAAGTTCCCATAGTCAGTGGGCACAAAGAGAGGTAGATTCAAGATTGATGAGATGTTTGAAAAATGTAATTCTAGCGTAAATAACACGAAAGAGGGAGAATGGAGCACGGAATTTGAAGAAATAAGATGCCATCCAGGGAACATTCTGCTTAGCTCATATTTTAAAAATGTAAGCGTAAACATGGAAGGGACAAAAGAAAGTATTTATTGAGTACCTATATTATGCTACACCCTGCTAGGCTTCTTCACACAGAACTGTGTCAATCGAGTCTCTTAATGACCTGCGGAGATTGTACATCATCTCCAGTTTGCAGGTGTGGAAACTCAGTTTAAGATAAGAAACTTTCTCAACATTACGTCACTAAGTGGGACAGCTGGGATTTGAAATGATTCTTATTGATGCAGAGGTTTGTGCAATTTCCATTCCATTCTTGGTTGTTCATTTTGTTTGTTTGTTTTTTGAAGAGCTCTGTACAAATGTTCAAAACAGTTGAGAAAAGAATAACAAACATTCAGTCAACAAATATTTATGATGTGCAGGTGCTGGGCAAAATCATTGGCCATCATGGAACTTATATTCTAGTGGAGAAAGGTAGATAAACAAGTAATAAATAAATGCAGAAGTAAATAAATAAATACAAAAATAACATAATTCTAGATTGTGAGAAAAGGTTTGCGGGAAATGAGAGGAAGATGGTCGTGGAGATCTATTGTAGAGACAGTGGACATTTTTCAACTAAAATATCAAAGTTTCAGGGAAGCTGCTTTGAGCCCATATTGTGTTGCAGGCCGAGTGTAAGGTGCCAGAATGTGAAAGCAGGAATGTGTGGATAGTAATCCTTAGATTGTGTTCAGGAAGCTCTGGGAAGGTTCTATGAGGGAGGTTTTGAATTTGGAAGGTTGAGTTCTTGTCTGCAAGACAGCTAGAGCTCTCCAGGTAGAAGGAACAGTATGAGCAAAGGTAGGCTCTTAGGAGATTCATTCTGACTCTGAAATCAAACTGACTGCAGGTTTTAAAATGAGCTTTTCAGCTGGGCACAGTGGCTCACACCTGTAATCCCAGTAACAGCACTTTGGGAGGCTAAGGCGGGCGGATAACCTGAGGTCAGAAGTTTGAGATTAGCCTGGTCAACATGGCAAAACCCCATCTCTACTAAAAATACAAAAATTAGGCGGGTGGGGTGGCACGTGCCTGTATTCCCAGTCGCAGCTACTCGGGAGGCTGAGGGCCATGAGAATTGCTTGAACATGGGAAGCAGAGGTTTCGGTGAGCCTAGATAGGACCACTGCACTCCAGCCTGGGTGACAAAGTGAGACTCTGTCTCAAAAAAAAAAAAAAAAAAAAAAAAGGCCGGGCATGGTGGCTCACGCCTATAATCCCAGCACTTTGGGAGGCTGAGGCAGGTGGATCACGAGGTCAGGAGTTGAAGACCAGCCTGACCAACATGGTGAAACCCCATCTGTACTAAAAATACAACAATTAGTTGGGCGTGATGGCGGGCACCTGTAATCCCAGCTACTCAGGAGGCTGAGGCAGGAGAATCACACAAACCCGGGAGGTGGAGGTTGCAGTGAGCTGACATTGTGCCACTGTACTCCAGGCTGGGTGACAGAGCAAGATTCCATCTCAAAAAAAAAAAGAAAAAAAAAAAAAGAGGTTTTCAGCTTTTCTTCTCTAAACTTTCTGTAATTCCAGAGAGATTTGTCCTCAGTGTTTGGAATCTCAGTGGTATATAAGAGCCAGTGGTTTTGGAAGATTGGAGGATGGCAGGGTCCCTGTTCACTTTTACATTGCTGTTGCAAAGCCAGCTTTCTTCCTGCACGCCTCTTCCCCTGCCCTGCTTCGTTCGTTGCTTTGCATATGATGATTGCAATTTAATAACACTGAATGATACTTCACTGCTGGTTTTATTGCCAACTACCCTTGGAACGTAAGCCTAGATGCAAGTAGTAAGGAGAGGGCAGCCAAGGCCTCTAGATTGCCAGTTACTTGGCTGGAAATCCCATTCATATTGGGAAACAGATTTTTAAAATAAATTTGGCACTGGAAACACTGCCATCCTTTTGTGAAGCTGTGTCAATAATCATAAACTCTCATAGTTGTGCCCCCCAACCCTCGGCCACGCTAACAAATATTTAGGCATCAGCATATCTTCACGATGCCACCTTCTGTTGACCGCGTGGGCTTCTCATGCTGTTTGGGTTGGCAGTGGAACATAATCTTCTGTTTTATGTAATGAGGAACATCAGAGGAGTGCTTTGTGCTTACCCTCTCAGAGTGTGTGCAAGACCTCTCGTGTACCCCATCATTTTCGGTGCAGTCAAAGCTAGCAAACATTTCTGTGGCCTGGTAAATATTTTCTAACTATTGGCAAGGCTTTTAAAATTTTTTTTTCCAGTGCCACTTTGCTCCAGGCCAGGATTATAAAATGACCCAGCTTTGCTTTGGTTTCAGATGAATTTTGCAAATATATGTGTGTGGTGGGACTACACTATTTTCAGAGAACACAGTCATGCGTGTAACAGGGTCTGATGCAATATAGTGCTGCATATGCCCAATCAGGCCGACGAGGCTTACCCTTTGCAGACTGTGCCAATAAGCAGTCGAGGCTTGTTGCGATCTGCAGAAATCTACAGAATTCTCTGTTTCCGAGAAGGCTTGTTTCTAGCATATGACATCATAGAAAGCCTTTTTTTTTCTGACATTTTTTCTGCTTTGCTTTAGAATATCAAAGGCAAAGACTGTTGAACATAGTTGGCCACTTAGCTTTATTATTCATAGTGCTCCCTCCCATGTTTTTTTTTTTTTTTTTTTTTTTTTAAACAGTGTTCAATGTTAGCGTCAGGTGTTGGCTGCCTTCCTGGGGGAACAGATTGCTGTGAAGTAAACACAGCTGGAAACTGACCACACATTGTTTTTCTTTCTTTTAAGAAATCAAAGAGGCATTTATAGAAAAGCTGCAGAACATGGTACTGTCCAGATTTATAGATTTATTCCTCCAAGTCTGGTTAATGATTAATGTCACGCCTGGGTGTCCACATAGACCCACTTCCCTTCTCCCTTCCTGAAGCTGCAATTTCCTCGGAACAATGAGCTTGCAGAGGTTTGCTGCAATCCGAACTTGAGGAGGGGGTGGAGCCTGTTCAGTTCTGTTTCTCCTTGCCGAAGTGTGGTCTTTGGAGCTAAGCGAAGAATGACTTCTGTTAGGTTTTCCTCTGCTGGTCTTCCTTGCAGCCTCGAAAACCTCACCAGAGTCGCCTCTGCTGGTCTCTTACTGTGCTGCTCTGTCAGAGATGGGCAAGTAAGTGAACTGCAGAGTGTTGCTGTGTGTGCTTGTGATTTGTATTTTATTTGATGTAAATGTGAAGGCAGAGTATTTTCTAACACTGTAATTCAACTAGGTTTTGTGTCTCCTGGATCTATTTTTTTTTCTTATTGTTCTGAGGAGCTGATATACTTGGAAATATTAGGTTTAAGATATGCAGATGTCCAACTTATATACATAGTCAAGGATTTAGAGTCTGGAGACAGGAGGCTGGCAATTTCAACTAGGAGGCAGTAAATTCAGGGTAAGAATGATGTTGATGTGGGGGGCTGTGGGGGTGGCTGGGTGTAACAGTGATCTGGAGAGAGAATCAAAGGCCTTCTCCTCCCACTTGGAAGACTTTACTATTATTTTGGTCTTTTATTTCTTTGGTCTCTGTGCTAAAAACTTTCTCTCTTTTTTACTGTTTCTTTGTATAGATGTTTTGGTGATTTAAGTTATGGTGTAATAATTAATTGCTGTTAAGAATTGCTACTAATTACTTGCTATATTAAGGTTTTCCAAAGGGGTTTTCTCAATAAATAGCTATTTCTCTTTACATCTATCTTGTAAGAACTGAGTTAGAGGTAAAGAAGAGAAAGATATAGGAATTTAAGAGTAACTTCTGCTTTTGGTTTGCTTAAATGACAACTGGAGACCAGTTTTCATAGGCAAAATATATGTTACTTCAGTTTTTGTTTTCGTTGAGAGAACTGTAGGGTCGCCTTTTGGGATTACCTGAATTATCTGTCACCTGCACTGGAATTTGTATGTAGTTATCTGTATAGTTATCTAAACAAGTTGAATCCGTCATTCATTCCTCACTGAAGAATCTCATCGAAAGTAACATTCCCTGTCTGTTTGGCTGAGGTGCATGGATGGGAATTGTTGGAATTAGGCCATATATCTATTTGGATTCTCATAACTGGGTCCAGCACCTAGCATAGTTCCTGGTACATAGGAAAGCTCTATGCGATGTCAATAACTGACTAATTTAGTAACATCCTTAACAGCTGTTTGAGTTCCAAGAGCAGGAAAGTGAATGGTGAGTTTTGAACCTTATAAAATACATAAGTAAACCCAAATGAGGAGAGAATTGAGAAAGCCTCTTATTCTGAAGATGGTCCTAAAAGGCTTTCTCTAGGCTGATTACTGCGAAGCATATTTTTTCCTGGCTATATACAACTTGGCAGAATTGATCTGATTTTGGATTCTGAAGGAATTGAAAAATTTCATTATACATTATAGTGGGCTCTAATGATGTGGCCAGTTCTCTTCATTAATTTTTTAAATGACTTTAAAAAAAATGAGACAGTACTGATTGTTTCCCTAAATGAATCTAATTAACAGCTACTTAAGGTATCTTAATGATTTTTCATATATGTTATCTGCTTTGATTCTCATATCAGTCCAGTGAGGTGAGTATGGTTGTTACTTCCTCATTTTACAATTGAGAAAACTGAGAGTCAGACGAAAAGTGATTCTAGAAATTGCGTGGTGCGTGGAAGAACCAGATGTCAGCTGGGTATTTTAAAACTCAAAATCCCGTGTACGTCTCACCTGCCCCCTCTCCAGTCATCTCTAAACGTCTTCTATTGCAGGATGGTAGAAAGAACTCCCACCTGGGTGTCAGGAGACCTGGATTCTGATTCTGACTGGGTCATTGCTGACCTCTGTGATGTGGAGCAAGTCACTGAAGTCTTTGGATGTTATTTTTCTGCAAGGAGGTTATTTTAGTTGATTTCTTAAGTTTCTTTGCAGCTTCAGGATCTATCCAGGGCCATATCCAGGGCTTGTGTTATCTCTGAGTGCTCATCTGCAATGTAGAGAAGAGGTGGGAAAGGAGGTAGGATTCTTTTTTTTTCTTTTTTTTTTGAGACAGAGTCTTGCACTGTCGCCCAGGCTGGAGTGCAGTGGTGTGATCTCAGCTCACTGCAAGCTCCGCCTCCCAGGTTCACGCCATTCTCCTGCCTCAGCCTCCCCTGTAGCTGGGACTACAGGTGCCTGCCACCATGCCCGGCTAATTTATTGTATTTTTAGTAGAGACGGGATTTCACCGTGTTGGCCAGGATGGTCTCCATCTCCTGACCTCGTGATTCGCCCGTCTCGGCCTCCCAAAGTGCTGGGACTACAGGCGTGAGCCACCGTGCCTGGGCAGAAGGTAGCATTCTTTCCAGCCATTCTATGCAGCTCTCCCTTAGTTTCCCCTGCCAAGTGCAAAGAGACACAGGATCTCCATGGATGAGGAAAACCCCAGGCCCTTGTTTGCTCTGATCTGCTTCCTGAGCTGGCATTTCTCAGTCTGTTCTTTTTTACTCATCAACAAAAGTATTCGAGCCAAATTCTCTTGTAATTTCAGCCCAGGTATGATCAACATCAAGTTACCTTTCCATTTGGCCCAAGAAGAAGTTATAACCTCCTTGCATAAGCTCATCTGTTATCTTAATCCTTTCTGGAACAGGGAAAATGTAAATAAGTATTACTCTATCCCTCTCTTAAGTTTTTCAAATTACAGCAGGTGGTTGGGAAAAGGGGAGGGCAGAACAGTGGAAAAGCATTTTTTATTCTACTTCCATTGCTAACTTTGTAGTAGTTAACAGATCGATTTAGAAAATAGTGGGTTACTAAGATAAGGGTGACCACCCTTTACTAACACTAAAAAGAAAAAAAAAAGCTATAACCAAGTGTCTGCCATCACCATTATAGTGTAAAAGAAAAAAAAACAAAAACAAAAAACAAGGCCAGGCATGGTGGCTCATGCCTGTAATCCCAGCACTTTGGGAGACCAAGGTCAGTGGATCACCTGAGGTCAGGAGTTCGAGACCAGCCTGGCCAACAGGGAGAAACCCCCGTCTCTACTAAAAATTTAAAAATTAGCCGGGCATGGTGGTGCATGCCTGTAATCCCAGCTCCTCAGGAGGCTGAGGTAGGAGAATCGCTTGAATCCAGGAGGCAGAAGTTGCAGTGAGCTGAGATTGTGCCACTGTACTCCAGCCTGGGTGACAGAGTGAGACTCTGTCTCAAAAAAAAAAAAAAAAAAAAAAAAGTTGCAATGACAAATTCTCAGTGGGGAGAAAGGGCAGATCTTCCTAGGAAAAGAGTTGGCATTCTCATCCTGATGTTTGCCCCCTGGACTAATGAAAAACCTCATTCATGACCACAGTCTGTATTTGAGAAGCTCTGTCCTACCTGGTGCTTGGGTTCTTAACACTCACAGACTTCCTGGGTAGGAAGTGGCGCTTTGAATGGAGACATGAGAGCTGCCTGTGCAGGTCAGCTCTTTCCTTTGCCGCAGTCTCTTTCTCTGCTATCTTGCTATGATTTAGTCCTTAACTTTTTCCTTTTGTCTTTCCCCATAGGCAAGAAGCGAAACCCTGGCCTTAAAATTCCAAAAGAAGCATTTGAACAACCTCAGACCAGTTCCACGTAAGTTGACAAGATCATCATCTGAATCCAAATCCTTGTGCTTTCAGGTTCCTCCTGGGGGTTTATTTTTGGACTGGTGAGCAATGCCTTGACTTTAGAAGAGCCCTTTAAGGGGGAAGCCATTTGCTCACTGTTCTGAGACCTGAAATAATCATCTTATCAGTCAGTTACGTTGAATGGGTAGTTTTGAACTCAGTGTCTTAAGTTATTGGTTGAGTAGGAAGTGAATATCACATATATTTGGCAGATGGGGCTCTATGTAAGGCCAGAAAGGCCCCTGGATGTGGACTTCCTTGCCTTTTCCCTGTAGATTGGAGCAAACAGGCAAATCCCTGTGAAAGCCACTACTATAAAACTTGGGTTGAGATGGAAAGATGGTATTTGGTGAGGACCCACATCCTGACACTTAAATTCTGTCCCATATAAACAGAAGGAAGAATGAGGTAAAGGAACACTTTTTTATTAGCTGAGGTTTTGGCCCAAATCCCTAAGTCAGCTCAAGTCCTAGTGAAGGATGTCGTGTAAATGACATCCTCTCTGTGAGGATGTCTCCTTCTTGTTTTTATTTTTTTTTTTATTTTTATTTTTATCTGTCTCTGTGTGGTGGGAACGGTACTTCCTGTCCAGCTGGAGGTACAACCACCTACCAAGGCATCTGCATGAGAGGAATGGAAATTCCAAGGAAACTCACAATAGAGGTGTTAGAGAGACAGGGCAAGGGCAAAGAGAGGGCATCCTAATGGAAAAGTGAGTTGGTAAGGCTTTTGTTCCTGTCTACAAAAGTGCCTCCCTTTGTGATGGGTTTTGATCTTAGCTGTGATCTGCTACCAGGAAGTGCACCCCCTAGCGTTGGAATGTGTTCTTAAATGGGATCTTGTCTGCTGTAAGACTTTGCTAAAGCCACTGGTCCTTGCATTGCGTGAAGCAGTATACAGACACTTTCCACTGGAGAATTTTTAAGGACAAAGTAGAGTTGAGGGCTACTCTTCAGGGTTCTGGACTGTAGCTCAAGAGTCTAAACTCAAGATAGAATGTTCCTTTCATTAGAATCTGCAGGAGGAAGATCCGTCTTCCCATACTTGCTGTCAAGATTGTTTTTTTTTTCTCTTTTTTTTTCTTTTTTTTTTGGTCTCTCTGAGCAATTTCTTTTTCTCGTAGACCTGTGAACTGTGTAATTACTATTGTTTCCTCTCTGACTGGTTTCTCACGAGCTTACAGTCAAATATGTGGCCTACTTGTACTACCTGTATAGGAATTTATGGGATATACTTTTAAAACTTTTTATTTTGAAATAATTGTAGATTAACAGGAGGTTGCAAAGAAACGTACAAGGAAGTCCCATAGATCCCTTTCCCCAGGCCATGCCAAACTCCCCCCCCGTCCCAAGTTAACATCTTACACAACTATAATACATTATCAAGATCAAGAATGTGGCAGTAGTGCAAATCATAGAACTTAATTTTGCCAGCTATGCAAGTATTCATTTGTGCGTGTGTGTGTGTGCACGTGTAGCTCTATAAAGTTTATCACATGTGTAAGTCTTGCATAAGTACTATTATAATCAAGATACTTCACTACAGCAACATTACAAGACTCTTTTATGCTACCCTCTTATAATCAAACCCACCTCTTCTCCCCATCTCCGTCCTTAATCCCTGGCAACCACTAATCTGTTCTCCTTTGCCATTTTGTTATTTCATGATTGTTATATAAACAAAATCATGCATCTCTTTTTGAGATTTTTTTTTGTTCCATGTAATTTTATTGAGGTTCATGTAAATAATTGCATGTATTGATAGTTTGTTCCATTTTATTGCTAAGTACCCATCCATGGTATGGTTATACCACAGTTGGTTCAACACCTTAGCCTTTGAAGGAGATATGGGTAGTTTTCCATTTTTGGCTATTATGAATAAAGCTGTTATGAGCATTTATGCGTAAGTTCCTGCATGAGAATAGGTCTTCATTTCTCTGGGGTGTAAGCCCAATAGTGCAATTGCTGGGTTATATGGTAAGCCCATCTTTAGTTTTGAAAGAACTGCTGAACTATTGGCCAGAGTAATTGTACCATTTTATGTTCTCAGCAATAATGTCCGAATAATCTAGTTTTTCTGGATCTCTGCCAGCAATTGGTATGATCAGTGTTTTTCATTTTAGCTATTCTGATGTGTAGTGATATATATGTAGTTTTTATTTATTTATTTATTTATTTATTTATTTATTTATTTATTTATTTTTGTGACGGAGTTTCGCTCTTGTTGCCCAGGCTGCAGTGCAATGGCGTGATCTCGGCTCACTGCAACCTCTGCCCCCTGGTTTCAGGTGATTCTCTTGCCTCAGCTTCCCCAGTTGCTGGGATTATAGGCGCCTGCCACCAGGCCCAGCTAATTTTTTTTTTTTTCTTTTTTTGGTAGAGACGGGGTTTCACCATATTGGCCAGGCTGGTCTGCTGGTCTCGAACTCATGATCTTAGATGATCCACCTGCCTTGGCCTCCCAAAGTGCTGGGATTATAGGCGTGAGCCACCGTGCCCAGCCTATATGTAGTTTTAATTTACAATTTCTCTAGTGGCTAATAATGTAGAATATGTTTTTAGGTGTTTATTTTCCATCTATATATTTTTGGTGAAATGTCTGTGCATATTTTTTTGCCCATTGTCTAATTAGATACTTTTTATTGTTTACTTTTGAGAGTTATTTGTATATTCTGGACACGAGGACTTTGTCCGATATATATGTGATATGAAAATATTTTTCCCAGTTTGTAATTTGTCTTTTTATGCTTTTAGCAGGGTCTTTCACAGAGCAAAATTTGTTCAACTTATCAATTATTACTTTTACAGATCATGCTTTTGATAATAAGTCTAAGAACCCTTTGCCTAGTCCTAGATCTGTCTAGAAGTTTTGTAGTTTTGCATTTTGCATTTAAGCCCATGGTCCATTTTGAGTTAATTTTTGTTCAAGGTATGAGTTTAGGTTGAGCTTTATTTTTTTGGCCAGTGGGTTACCAATTATTCTAGCACCATTTGTTGAAAAGGCTATCCCTCCTCCATTGAATTGCTTCTGCTCCTTTGTCAATACCAATTGGGCATATTTGTTTGAAGTTATTTCTGCATTGTTTATTCTGTTCCACTGATTTATTTGTCTCTCCCTCTGCCAGTATGACATTGTCTTGATTACCACAGCTGTAGAGTAAGTCATAACAGGGAAACATGATTCCTCTCACTCTGTTCTCTTTCAGAACTATGTTGACTATTCTAAAGGCCTTTCTCTTTTCATATAAGTTTTAGAATAAGCTTATCTATGTCCACAGAGAAACTTACTGAGATTTTAGTAGGAATTGTGTTTAAGCTATAGATCAATTTAGGGCAAATTGACATTTTTGCTACATTGGTTCTTCCAATCTGCAAACATGGTATATTTCTTCAACTTTAAAAATTTTATTTCTTTCATCAGCATTTTTATAATACAATTCCTTTATATTAGATTTTGTTAAAATTTATACCTAAGTTTTTTTTGGAGGAAATTTTAAGTGGAATTTGATTTGTGAACTTGGTTTTCACTTGTTCATTGTCAGTATATAGAAATGCAATAGATTTTTTTCTGTATTGATCTTGAATTCTGTGGATTCTGCAATTGATCTTCTATTCTGTGACTTTACTAAAATCACTTATTAGTTCTAGAAGCTTGTCATCGAATCGTTAGGGTTTTCTATATAAACAGTCATGGCATCTGTAAATGGAGACTGTTTTATTTTTTCTTTTCCAATCTTTACTTTGATTTTTACTTTCATTTTCTTGCCTTATTGAAGTGGCAAGAATGTCCAGTCCTAGATTAATAAAGTTGATGAGAGCAGGCAAACTTGCTTTGTTCCTCATCTTAGAGGGAAAGCATTTAGTCTTTCACTATTAAGTATGAAGCGAACTGTAGGTTTTTTGTAGATGTTACTTATGAGGTTGAAAAGGTTCCCAACTATATAAAACCTCTCAGTATACTGAGAGGTTCTTTTTGATTGTTTGTTTTTGTTTTTTTGAGACAGGGTCTCACTCTGTCACCCAGGCTGGAGTGCAGAGGTGTGATCATGGCTCACTGCAGTCTCAGCCTCCCCTGGCTCAAGTGATCCTCCCATCTCAGCCTCCAAAGTAGGTGGAACTACAGGTACATGCCACCACACGCGGCTAATTTTTTTTTGTGTTTTGTAGAGACCGGGTTTTGCCACGTTGCCCAGGCTGGTCTTGAACTCATGGGCTCAAGCAATTTGCCTGCCTTGGCCCTCCCAAAGTGCTGGGATTACAGGCGCGAGCCAACGTGCCCTGCCTGAGAACTTTTATTATGAATGGGTATTGAATTTTGTTGAATGCTTTCTCTGCATCAATTGATATGATCATAAGATTTTTCTTCTTTGATCTGTCGATATGTAGATTATGTTGATTCATTTTTATGTACTCAGCTAGCTTTGCATACCCCAAATGAATCCCAGTTAGTTATGGTATATATATTTTTGTGCATTGTTGGATTCGATTTGCTAAAATTTTGTTGAGGATTTTTGTTTCTAGGCTTTTGGGAGATGTTGGTCTGTGGTGGTTTATTTATTATTTCTCTTGTGCTATTATTTTCTAGTTTTAATATTAAGGTAATAATGGCTTAATAAAAATGAATTGGTAAGTGTTGCTTCTATTTTTTGGTAGACATTGTATAATATTGGTGCTAATTCTTTGGATGTTTGCTAAAATTCTCCAATGAAAGAAAATGAGCCTGGATTTTTTTTTTCTGGGACTTTTTAATCACAATCTCAATTTCTTTAATAGTTATAGGACTATTCAGATTATCTGTTTCATCATGGCTGAGTTTTGGTAGTTTGTGGTTTTGAGGAGTTGGTCCATTTCTTCCAAGTTATCACATTTATGAGAGTAAAATTGTTCATAGTGTTTCCTGCCTATCCTTTAAATGGCTGCACAATCTGTTGTGACATCCTTTTTTTTTTTTCCCCTGATACTGATAATTTGTGTCTTCTTTTGTTAAATTTGTCAATTTTGCTTGAGGTTTATCAACTTTATTGATTTTTTTTCTTCTGAAGAACCAGCTTTGTTTTATTTTCCTATTTTCAATTTTATTGCTTTCTGCTTTTATTTTTGCTATTTCCTTTGGGATTTATTCTTACATCAACCTGCCAGGAGTCTTACATCCCTTCCCCTTACAATTTTTATTCTTTACCTTTTATATTAGTTTACATTATAGCATAAATTATATGTTAATTTTATAAATTTTATGAATTTTGGAAGGCTACCATAAACCCTTTCTTGGTATAAACAAGGATAAAAGCAGCTTATATTTTCCCTCGTATGGTATTAATAAGGTATACTGTGAATATACTTATCTGTTTCACTGTGTGAAGCAAAAAGTATCACTTCATTATTGTAGAGTATACCGCTGTAGCTCAAAGAGTCTCCTTGTTATTACTTTAATGCCAAGGCTTAAATTTGTACTCCTAAAGAAGTAGCTCCCACATTTTGTGTTTTTCTTGGCAATTTTTGAAGGCTGGCTTGGTGATTTCTTCCCATTCATACCCTGCCTCCTTCTGCTGCGCTTCACAAAAATAAATAGGCCTTGACAAAGCTCCATTCTCCCGAGTTCAACGTGTGTGGCCCCTCTGTTTGAGCTTTCTTTGAGCTACCAATGCCAGTGTGAGCTGTCCCTTCCCTTGATTGATAGTGACCAATTCTGAATCAGTTTGATGCTAGTTCATATTATTTCATTTAACCACCACAAGAAACTCAGAGGCAGTGTTTGTTATTCTCACTTGACATGTGAACAAACAGAACGATGCAACGGTCAGGTGCATTGCTCCAAGCTGTTGAGCATAGCTTCATGGGTAAGAGTTCAGGGTCTGGAGCCAGAACACTTAGGTTTATATTTGGGATCTAAACTTCACTAGTTGAATATCTTAGGCAAAATACCTAACTGCGCTAAGCCTTAGTTTCCCTTTCTAAAAATACAAAAAATTAGCTGGGCGTGGTGGCGGGCACCTGTAACCCCAGCTTCTTGGGAGGCTGAGACAGGAGAAGCGCTTGAACCCAGGAGGGAGAGGTTGCAATGAGCCGAGATCGTGCCATTGCACTCCAGCCTAGATGACAGAGTGAGACTCCATCTCAAAAAACAAACAAACAAAACTCAGGAATAACAGTGATGTTGCTGTCATGAGGATTAGATGTCATAATCCATATGAGTGTCTAGTGTAGTGCCTGGTGCATTGCAATTGCTCAATGAAAGGTAACTCCAAGTTAGTATTATCACACAGCTTCTCGGTGGAAGAACTGGCATATAAGCTCAGGAATCTCTGACTCTCAATTATGTACTGTTAGCCACACATCAGACTGGTAGAGGCTGTGAGCAAACAGTTTATGGCTAGTGAAATGAGAGGTAGTATCCTTTACAGCATACTGTGCATGAGAAGCCATAATGATGCAGCTCTGGGTTCTAATCTCATTGTCTTTCTAAGTGTTTTTTTTTTTTTTTTTTGGGACAGAGTCTCACTGTGTTGCCCAGGCTGGAGTGCAGTGGTATGATCTTGGCTCACCACAACCTCCGCCTCTTGGGTCCAAGCGATTCTCCTGCCTCAGCCTCCCAAGTAGCTGGGACTACAGGCACCCGCCACCATGCCCAGCTAAGTTTGTATTTTTAGTAGAGACGGGGTTTCACTATGTTGGCCAGGCTGGTCTCGAACTCCTGATGTCGTGATCCACCCGCCTCAGCCTCCCGAAGTGTTGGGATTACAGGCGTGAGCCACTGCGCCCGGCCTAAGTGTTCTTAAATTATTTAGTCACTTTCAATATTAATTGTTGAAAGAGGTATTAATGAGGTATTATACCTTGATTTCAATTCATACCCTATTCTATTTCAATAGAGGTAATAACACCTCTGAGAGTTGTAAAAATTAAGGAAGCTATTTTATGTAAATGGTCTCACGCAGTCTCTTGCCCAAATAGGTGCTTAATAAATATTTCTGAATCAATGAATAGTAATTGCGATAGTAACCAGTGAACTGATTCCTCATGTAAAATTATAAATGAATAATTATCGTACTAAACCGAAGCTGGTTGTTCATATAAAAAAATGAATACTAGGTGACCTTTGGAAGACCTTTGGTCTTCCAGGGGAAGAATTTTTGTAATAAGCTTGGTTCTTTCCCCAGAGGACTAAAATATTGAAAAAGTGACAGAGAACATCCACCCACAGTATAAACTTCCTGCAGAATCGCAATGCCCCTGGCAAACGAATATGCCCAGCCCTGGAGAGAACACAGTGTCAACTAATCCAATCTGATTTGTCAGTCTTGGCCCCATCATTTGATATTTTTGGCCCACTTGATGAGCCCAAGGGCCTGCGGCACAGGCGAATTGATTATTTTCATCAGACGAGGCCTGGGTATTGGGAGCAAGTTCCTTGTATTCAGTCTGCCTCGATGGGAATCACGAGAGCAGGTAAAAAGCTCTTAGCCCAGTTTTTTATATTCCCTTCTCTTCTTCCTCTTTCTCCTCCTTAAATCAAGGCTGAGATTCGGGTGACTTGAGTTTTATTTTCAGCTCCGTTGATGACCGTATGGCTTCAGAAAATCACCCAGCTTTTCTGGGTTTCATTTTTCTCAATCTGGAAAATGGCACCAGACCCTTCTATTAGGTTCAGGGGTAATGCAAAGTTAGTATAGAGCCAAGGTCAGCAAACTTTTTTGTAAAAGGCCGGATACTAAATATTTTAGGCTACATGGGCCACAGAGGATGCCGTTGTTTATTTTTTGTTTTTTTACAAGCATTTAAATTTGGAAAAGTCATTCTTAGCTGGACCACAGGCTGTAATTTGCTGAGCCCTGGTATATATATAAAATATAAGAATATTAGACTTGGAAGAACTCGTTTTTCGATAACCTCATTGGATGGCAAAAAAAACAGTCGCAGCCCCAAATAATTAGTGACCTTTCTGTTGCTTCATATTTTTAAAAAGTCAGGATGGTGGGTGATGCCTGTAACTCCAGCACTTTGGGAGGCCATGGCAAGCGGATCACTTGAGGTCAGGAGTTTGAGACCAGCCTGGCCAACATGGCAAAACACTGTCTCTACTACAACTACAACGATTAGCCGGGTGTGGTGCCTGTAATCCCAGCTACTTGGGAGGCTGAGGCAGGAGAATTGCTTGAACCCGGTAAGGCAGAGGTTGCAGTGAGCCGAGATCGTGCCACTGCACTCCAGCCTGGGCGACAGGGTGAGACTCTGTCTTAAAAAAAAAAAAAAAATCAGGGTGTTGAATAATTGCAAAGGATTTTTGTTGTTTATATTAGTCACATGTTTCAAGTCATATTTGCCTTTATTTCAAAGTGCCATTACAAATTAGTACAAGCAAATTTTGACAACTGAGGAAAAATAGCTTTGGAAATCTTGAGAAAGAGGAATTAGAATTTTAGAAATTTGATTCTTCCAGAAACCTTTTCTGAAGAAAAATTCCCTGCTCAGAAACACAAGATATATAAACACATCACTGCTGTTTGTGGGGCATGTGTGTGTGTTTTGTTTTGTATTGTTTTTTTCTCTCTCTCCCTCTCAGTCCCCAGTTTTAAGTTAGTATAAAAAACTTTAAGTATTCTATGTATTCCAAAAGGATTTTGAGGTGAGAGAAGGCTTGACATTAAAATCTTAGAGTCATGTTTATATCTGTATTTGTATTTCTCTTTTTTTTTGTTTTGTTTTTTGAGACTGAGTCTCGCTCTTGTCACCCAGGCTGGAGTGCAGTGGCACGATCTTGGCTCACTTCAACCTCTGCCTCCTGGGTTCAAGCGATTCTCCTGCCTCAGCCTCCCGAGTAGCTGGGATTACAGGTGTCCGCCACCACGCCCGGCTAATTTTTGTATTTTTAGTAGAGATGAGGTTTCACCATGTTGGCCAGGCTGGTTTCGAACTCCTGACCTCAGGTGATCCGCCCACCTCGACCTCCCGAAGTGCTAAGATTACAGGCGTGAGCCACTGCGCCCCTGCCCATATTCCTACTTTTAAATTTTATTTATGTATTCAATTTCAGCAAAAGGGTTAGAATCATAATACCTGAGAGTTAGAAAAAATCCTCATTGGCAAAGGTTTCTTTTCTCTCTCACTTTCATCTTTCCATTTTCCTTTGCCTTTTTCTGGCATGGAATGTGCTTCCAGAGAGACATGAGTCTTTACCTGTCTGCTCACCCTCTTTCCCTCTTTTCTGGCAGCACCAGGATTCTTTCGTCTTTAGCCTCTAGTTGTTCTTTTTGTTTGATCACATTAACAATTTGTTTCTCGGCATTTGCTTTTTTTTTTTTTTTTTTTTTTTTTAAATACACAGTCTCACTCTGTCACCCAGGCTGGAGTGTAATGGCACAATCTCGGCTCACTGCAACCTCCGCCTCCCGGGTTCAAGCGATTCTCCTGCCTCAGCCTACCAAGTAGCTGGGATTACAGGCATGCGCCACAATGCCCGGCTAATTTTTGTGTTTTTAGTAGAGATGGGGTTTCACCACGTTGGCCAGGCTGGTCTCGAACTCCTGACCTCAGGTGATCCACCTGCCTCAGCCTCCCAAAGTGCTGAGATTACAGCTGTGAGCCACCGTGCCCGGCCAGCATTTGCTATGTTTATTGTACTACTGTTGGTACATTTCTTTCAGGAAAATGCCTTTCTCAGCTCCTAGTTGTGTGCACAGCCAGAGCCAAACATTTTTCTCTTAAGTAGATTGATACCACCTGAGAGATCATTGAAGTGGTAGAAATAAATACTCAGGAAGTGACTATAGAAACAAAATCAGCAAACCTCTGGCTCCTAAGAAGACCCCAGAATTGTATATGTGCTGTGCACAGAAGAAATATTGCTGGGCTTGATAAGACAGCCTGGTAGAGTAGAGAGGATGCAGAACTGGAAATCAGGGGACCTGGGGCAGCTGTGGGCTGGGAGGAGTCACTTTACTTCTCTGGACCTTCTGTCCATCTATAAAAGAAGGGACGAGATTTGAAATTCTTATGTTCTATGAATTTTGTGAGTTAACAGAATATATGCCATTACTATTTGTTTCTTAAAACAATTGTGAGACATGTGGTGAAATAATTACATATATTGGTGCTCTTGGGTGAAAGAAAAACCTTGAGACTTACTGCTGTAGCACAATGACCTATATCAGCGGTCCCCAACCTTTTTGGCACCAGGGACTGGTTTTTTGAAAGACAGTTTTTCCATGAACTGGGTTGGGGGATGATTTCGGGATGATTCAAGCACATTACATTTATTGTGCACTTTATTTCTATTATTATTACATTGTAATACATCATGAAATAATTATACAACTCACCGTAATGTAGAATCAATGGGAGCCTTGAGCTTGTTATCCTGCAACTAGATGGTCCCATCTGGGGGTGATGGGAGACAGCGACAGATCATCAGGCATTAGATTCTCATAAGGAGTGCGCAACATATATCCCTTGTATACACAGTTCACAGTAGGGTTTGTGCTCCTATGAGAATCTAATGCCACTGCTGATCTGACAGGAGATGGAGCTCAAGTGGTAATGTGAGCGATGGGGAGCTACTGTAAGTACAGGTGAAGCTTCTCTCCTTCACCCACCACTCATCTCCTGCTGACTGGTATTAGTCCATGGCTTGGGGGTTGGGCATCCTAATCTATATAATAGCACATGTATAGCTCATACAAATTAGATATTTACTGTATGCCAAACATTCAGCTAAGCATTTTACTTGTATTGTCTCTTTTAATACTCACTCCTGCTTCACAGTATAGGTATATTAATATCCCCATGTTAAAGAAGAAAGGGAGCCCCAAAGAGATTAAGTGATTTAAACCCAAATGTAATTTATTTCAAATCCCCTCTTATTCACACTCATAGGCTGCTTTAGTTTACTCATGAACTTCCACTTTCTTCCTAAGGAAAAAATATCCTCAGTGGTGTGTGATTTGGGAAGGACATAATTGACTCAATAGCTTATGTTTCTTCTTTTCCCCCTTATCTTTCTTAGACCACCTCGAGATTTAGACTCCAAGGCTTGCATTTCTATTGGAAATCAGGTAAGAAAAAATCATGTCTGCCACCTAATATGTTGGCCATTTTATATGTATGCTTTCTGACTGAAAAATTTATTTTCCCTAGCATGCTGTCAGGGGATGAGTCAAAAAAAGTTTGCATTTAAAGGGAAGTGGTATGCAAAGTTTTTGCTATTTTGAAAAAATGTTGAATTGAAATCAGGCTATTGTGGTTTTGATGGAAGGTATTTGAATAGAGTAGATGGTTCTCTTGGGAGGGCATTTCTCAAAGCTCAGACATAATCTAGTTGCCATCAGTCAATAGTGGGTTACAGACACAATGAAGGGTCATGGCTAAAGAACTTCAGTGAAATAGCTTCAACTGAGACATTGGCAAGCTGAGTCCAAGTTGGGTTTCTGTGTCGCCTGGGACAAGCAGGCGGGCTACCGTGGGAGCTCCTAGACATCTCTTGGCCCTTCTTGTAGCTTCTTGCTTTCAGAGGCTGCTTTGACATGCTAGAAAATCTTCTGGCCCAGAAATAATCCTTAGAACATTGATAGAAACGAGATAGAGGATAATGTGCTCTCTGTTCTGTTTATTTTTCTCTTTCCCATTGCATTATTCCTTTTCTCTCTTGCAGAACTTTGAGGTGAAGGCAGATGACCTGGAGCCTATAATGGAACTGGGACGAGGTGCGTACGGGGTGGTGGAGAAGATGCGGCACGTGCCCAGCGGGCAGATCATGGCAGTGAAGGTAGAGTTGACATTCTCCCAAATGTTTTATATCTGCTGTGTATACATTTGTCCACCTCAATTGTCAACCAGCCCTTTTAATAGAAGCAAAACCATCTTCCGTAGGGTAAAACAGAAAAGATTATTTGCAGGGAACAGTATTTTCCTCCAAAGGTATGGAAAAGTCTTCCTTGGTGTGAGTTGTATCTACTTTTTATTTGTTTTTTAAACTCTTAACTCTCCCTCCACCCATTCTTCTACCATTTTTAATTTTTACAAAACTACCATGTCATCATCACACTTAAAAATAATTAATGGCCCAGGTGTGGTGGCTCACGCCTGTAATCCTAGCAGTTTGGGAGGCCAAGGCGGGTAGATCACGAGGTCAGGAGTTCGAGACCAGCCTGGCCAACATAGTGAAACCTCGTCTCTACTAAAAATACAAAAAATTAGCCAGGCATGGTGGCACACACCTGTAGTCGCAGCTACTTGGGAGGTTGAGGCAGGAGAATCACTTGAACCCGGGAGGTGGAGGTTGTGGTGAGCCGAGATCGTGCCACTGCACTCCGGCCTGGACAACAGAGTGAGACTCCATCTCAAATAATATTAATAATAATAATAATGATACTTCCTTCATCTAATCCGGAGTCCAAATGAAAATTTCCTTGATCATCTCAAAGTGTGTGTGTTTGTTTTGTCCTGTTGGATTTTCAAATCAGCATCCCAATGAAAGTTTACGTATTGCATTTGGCTGTTATGACTCATAGATCTCTTTTATTCTATATTTTGTTGCTTTTAAAGAATTGCCTCTGAAAATCAAGAAACCAGAATTGGGAGAGAAAATTGTCTCCATTTGTGGAAAAAGGAGGGTAAAATATATCTAGAGTAAATTTGCATAGTTTTTGAGCTATGAAAGGAAATTTAAAATCATTTCATATTATTGAGTAGGTGTTCGGAGGATCATAAAGAATTAACATCTCTAGCTGAGTTAATAGATTGGGGCTATTGTTAGGAATAATCAGGTGACTTGGATCCTTTTGCTTTTAAAGAATGGGAATACTTTTATCTTGTAGATTTTTCAGTCTGTTCTTCTGCTGACTTGCTAAGTAGGCAAAAAGTGTGAAGTCCTAGTGATATTGTATCTCTCCTATCATTTAATGACATAATCATGTTTCTGTAAGGCTACATTTCCTAGTGTGACAGATTGTTCTTCCCTCAGAAGCACTGGGATAGGGATGAACAGTTTCTCTATTTCTCTAATTGCTTCTATTTTGTATAGCTGTACCAATTCTCTTACAGTTACTGTTCCCTCCAAATACTCTTACATGTTCCCAAAGAAGAGCTTTTGGCTTTTTATTTTCTTGGGACCCCAGATAAGCAGCAAAGTCCTTAATATTGTGCCCTCTTTGCACTGAACAGACATAATACAGTAAACCAGATTGTTTTCGTACCTTGGAAATACATTCCAAAACATTTTGTCACTCTCCAAAACACACTATCAATTTGTTTCTTACCAGGACTATTCAGGAAATCAAATGAGTAACAGCCTTCCTTATTTTCATGTGTTACAAATAGCTAATCACTTAGGGTGGCTATTCACAATGTCGTTGCCAGAACTTGTGTCATGAACTGTACTATTTTCACGATGGGACTCCTTCAGGTCCCTGCCTGCCTCATCCTCAGAGTAGTAACCATAAATTTTCCATGCATTTCCATTCAGCGGATCCGAGCCACAGTAAATAGCCAGGAACAGAAACGGCTACTGATGGATTTGGATATTTCCATGAGGACGGTGGACTGTCCATTCACTGTCACCTTTTATGGCGCACTGTTTCGGGAGGTAGGTGACCCTTCAATTCAAAGTCCAAGAGGAACAATAACTTAAAAAGAAGTTTCTTTGATCACGTAAATGCCATCACAATCATAGAGCTCTTTCTTGTTTGACACATCTTGTATACGGGGGTTTATGTGTGTGCAATGATGACATGCCCTGGAGCAAGGTTGGATTGAAATTATGGTATTTTCAAATGTGGTTAGCCTTTTTAAGATGTGGAGTTTCTCGTCTCCTTTCTTTTTTGTTTTGTTTATCTTGGCAGAACTTTCTATATCGCCTATAGACTGATTTGCTTAGATCTCTTATAATTTGAAATATTCTGGTCTTTTGACTGCTTTAGGAGCTTCATCTAGCCTACTTGTGTACCATATAGACTTACTTTGATCTCTTTTCTCTACCTCTGTTTTCCACTTTAGCGTTATATGGATTATGAGGCTTCACCTCATTAAAACCAGCTTTTTGACTGACTATTGCTGGTATTTAGTGTGAGAGATCCGACATGGAGGAGGCATCTAGACCTAACTCCTAGACAGTGGTATCAGTAAAGGCCTGGATATCTGGGGTTGTATTGCTTATGTCTGTTAGTAATTAGATTCCATTTTTCATTAAGGGGTAGGAGAGCACATGCAGGTTCTGCTCGGCTACCTACTGGTTTGCTCTTTGTAGATAACCTTGCTTATTTGTAAATTCCTTTATGATCTTGACAGAAAACAATGTATTTCCCCCCAAAATTCAAGAAAGAAATAGTTAATTCTTCAGGATAGGGTTTACTGGTTTTTGTTTTTTTCTTTCTCCCTTTTTCATCCTTTTAAACAATTCCTGAAACAATTGGTCTCCAGGGTGATGTGTGGATCTGCATGGAGCTCATGGATACATCACTAGATAAATTCTACAAACAAGTTATTGATAAAGGCCAGACAATTCCAGAGGACATCTTAGGGAAAATAGCAGTTTCTGTGAGTACATTTTGATCCCTACTGCAAGGATAATGTGAGAAATAAAGTCCCTATGTGTCTTCGGACCTCAGTATGAAGAAATACTACCTGGGCCACAGCTACTATTCGTACATGTCTGTTGACATTTATTGGTGGATGGATAAATACATGCTTTCCTTTCTGAGCACTGTGTAGAAGATTCTAGCACTGCTTTGGTTTGGCAGACTCTAGGTTAAATGACTCTAAGTGCTGCATTCATCAGCTATGACCACATTCCTGGTGTCTATATTCTGACATTAGTTTATTTTGGTTTTCATTTATGGATTTTTAAAATGTTCTCTTAAGACTAGTAGGCATAGAAGAAAGCAGAAGGAAAATAAATAGAAAGAAGGTCTTCTACCTTCATGGCTATTCAGGCTCAGGAGGGTGGAGAGAAAAAGAAGGAGGACAAATGAACAAGACAGATGAGGGAGACATCCTCTCTGATATAAGATACAGTCCTCTCTGGTGGATGGAGTCCAATTTGTGTAACTTCCTATGTATTTTCCTAGATAGGACCACCACTATTTGAGAAAATATCTCACTGGTAACCTAAAGCCAAGGATAATAAACCTTGATATACTTAACATTCAATTTCTTTCCAGCAATGTGATAAATAAATCTATCTTGTGTTTCTCTTGCAGATTGTAAAAGCATTAGAACATTTACATAGTAAGCTGTCTGTCATTCACAGAGGTAAGCATCCATGAGCTGCCTTGGCTGTTCCTTTGATAAAGTTCATCTCTTTCACCTGGAGTCCGTGCCTACCCCCAATCCCCCATGGATGGAAGTAGAATTGACTCAGGCAAGAGAACTAAGGGGCTTTCCTTTGAGATTGGATAGCAAACCATATAAGTAGTATTCCTTATCATGGCTGAGGACATAAGAAGAAGACGTGATCTTTGTCTTACATCCAAATTGAATATAAACACTTGTTAGCAAGCAGAGCTATGAGATCATATCATTGAGAATTTTAGAGAATACGATAAAAATCGATCTTGTATTGGCCATCACATGAGAGCTTGTTGGAAAAGAATCATGGGTCTCAAGATCAAATGAATTGGAATTTGCATTTTAACAAGATTTCCAGGTGATTCTTGTGCACATGAAAGTGTGAAAAACTCTGGTAGAATGTAGAGCCCTTTCAGACAACAGGAGGCAGGATATAATGATTTATCTCTTCCTCTTTCCTTTTCTTCCTTCTTATTGGCCTGTTATCTCTTCAACCAGCCATTCATCCATCCATCCATTCATTCATTTTCTATCCACCCATTCATCCATTTATTCATCTTTTAAAATCACTTCTAAAATGTAATAGATCCCCTGAGAGGTATCTGAGAAGAAAATATATTCTGATTAAATTATGCATCAGGATTCTTATAGGGAAGTAAGATAAATATACAAAACAACAACAACAACAACAAAAAAAACCACCTTAGAAATATGAAAGTACCAAGCTGGGTGCCGTGGTTCATGCCTATAATCCCAGCACTTTGGGAGGCCAAGGAGGGCAGGTCACCTGAGGTCAGGAATTTGAGACCAGCCTGCCCAACATGGTGAAACCCCGCGTCTACTGAAAATACAAAAATTAGTTAGGTGTGGTGGTGGGTGTCTGTAATCCCAGCTACTTGGGAGGCTGAGGCAGGTGATTGTAGTGATTGTAGTGATTGTAGTCAGGGAAACTTCTGGGAAGAGATAACCTGAACCCTGTCTTTGGGAAGAATAATGGAATGTATTGGTAAGTAAGAGGGCCTTGTGGTTGGGATAATTCTTAAACTCTCTGAGCCTGGAAATAATGTAAAATGCCTTCCACAGTGTGCCTATTATTGTAAGTTGTTATTATTAAAAATTGGAAAAATAGGATGAAGGAAGATGAGGAGAAGAAAATAGGAAGGAATACAGATAGGAAAAAGACTGTAGATTATTCACAACTTTGAAATTAACATTAAGGGTTATTTCACCATTATGAAATATGTAATTCATATTAGAGAAAATATGTAAGGTATAAAAATAATAAAATGAAATTTGTGTATATTCTAGCTTAAAGGGAAAATTATAAAGGATAATTTTTAAAGCTTTTGTAATAATCTTTTACTTCCGGCCGGGCGCGGTGGCTCACGCCTGTAATCCCAGCACTTTGGGAGGCCGAGGCGGGCGGATCACGAGGTCAGGAGATCGAGACCATCCTGGCTAACAAGGTGAAACCCCGTCTCTACTAAAAATACAAAAAAAAATTAGCCGGGCATGGTAGCGGGCGCCTGTAGTCCCAGCTACTAGGGAGGCTGAGGCAGGAGAATGGCGTGAACCCGGGAGGCGGAGCTTGCAGTGAGCCGAGATTGCGCCACTGCACTCCAGCCTGGGCGACAGAGCGAGACTCCGTCTCAAAAAAAAAAAAAAAAAAAAATCTTTTACTTCCAATTTTATGGGTGTTATGAAAAGTATCACAAAGGGAAAAATTAGCTGTAATTTCAAATGTTATTATCCAGAGATAATCTTAGTTCCATTTTTTGGGCATATGGGCGGGTGGGTTAAATTTTTCTAGTCAAAAGGATTCGTTTAAAATCTGGTCTGTCATACTGCTTCTTCAGTAACCTGCCCTGTGGTCTGGAATACCTGGGTTTATGATCCTTTACACTATGTGACCTCTGACACATCGCTAGCAGAGGTTTCAATCAAAATTTGTTGCTTTGGGCCAGGCTTGGTGGCTCACACCTGTAATCACAGCCCTTTGGGAGGTGGGGTGGGAGGACTGCTTGAGGCCAGGAGTTTGAGACCAGCCTGGTCAACAAAGAGACATCCTGTCTGTCAAAAAAAAAAAAAAAAAAAAGTTAGCTAGGCATGGTGGTTCACACCTGTAGTCCAAGCTACTCAGGAGACTGAGGCGGGAGGATGATTTGAGCCCAGGAGTTTGAGGCTGCAGTGAGCTATGATCACACCACTGCACACCGGTTGAGTGACAGAGTAAGACCTTATCTTGAAGGAAAAACCAAACCAAACAAACACAAAGGTTGCTTTGGTCATATTTGGTATATCATTGTGTCACAGTCTGCGTTTTTGTTCTTTGTTTTATTACTCCTACGTTAAACATCAATAAATCATTTTGAATTGGACATTTGATTCAGTAATAATTTTTTAGGCTCTTACTACAAGTATGAGGGTAATGAAGATCATAAAATCAGTGGAGAAAACAGTTCTTTGTATGGAGAAATTCACAATTCTACAAGGCCGGAACAAAACATGAAATAGAAAATCAAGTTGAAAGCAATAAGCCGTTGTTAACTGTGGGTCAGGGATGGCAGTTACTTCTGTGTTGGGCAACTTGGGGAAAGGAAGATGAAGGACAAATGGAGATTTTAGGCCCTCTGGTGGCAGAGAAATGAACCTTGGAAGCAGGCTGAAATGATGGCATTCTGGTTGTTTTCGCTTTCAGATGTCAAGCCTTCTAATGTACTCATCAATGCTCTCGGTCAAGTGAAGATGTGCGATTTTGGAATCAGTGGCTACTTGGTGGACTCTGTTGCTAAAACAATTGATGCAGGTTGCAAACCATACATGGCCGTAAGTACATTAGCTAGGGTGGCATCTGGTAATGTCACTGCCGACAAATCATGCTGGGAAACAAGAAATGGATGGCCACAGAGGGAAAATGGAAATGTACCTAAGACTCCAGAAGTAGTCTGCCTCTTAGTATTTCTTCAAAATTTTATGTCTGAAATCTTTACTCACTTGCTTCATATATTGTCTTAGTTTGTTCAGGCTGCTGTGGCAAAGTAATGTAAGCCAGGCAGCATATAAACAACAGAAATTTATTTCTCACAGTTTTGGAGGCTAGGAAATCCAAGATGAAGGCACCAGAAGATTCGGTGTCCAATGAGGGCTCACGTTTCTCAGGATCATACATAGGACCTTCCTGCTTAGTCCTCGCACGGTGAAAGGGGCGAGGGATCTCTCTAGGGCTTTTTAAATAAGGGCCCCAATCCTATTCATTAGTATTCCACTTTCATGATTCAATCACCCCCCAAAGGCCCTGCCTTCTGATGCCACCACATGTGCGATTAGGTTTTAACCTGTGGGTTTTGGTGGGGCACAGACATAGTTATATATATATTACTTTAAAAAAATCAAGTGAAAGAGATACGTTATTTGAAAAAATATATACACAATACATATAGCCTGCACAGTTTTCCACACTGTATTGCAGGGGAGTATTACCTTGTTTGTTGAGGACAAAATAGTAAATAGAGCTTAAATTACCCAAACAAGGCAGTTAGATTAGTTATGAGAGGACCTCACAGCTGTGAAGATTCACCGTCATTAGCAGAGACCTTGCAATCCCCTTTAACTGAAGGAACGGACACTAGATTCTATCTGGAAATGGACTTGTGCTTTGAATTGAAAAGCTTCCTTCTGTGTTTAGCTAAAAATTGCTCAGGTCTATTAGCATGGGACAGTGGCCCAGTGACTCTTGTTTTATTGAGTTCTGGACTGTTCGTGTTTTAAACAAGGATAATTCTAGATGGGCAAAGTAGCTTTATAATGTATACCCTGTTTCTTCTTAAGGCAAATTTTAAATTTGTTATGAAAGGAACTTGATCCATTACTGTGTCCAAGAAAAGACAAACACAGAAGAAGGGAAACCCCACGGAGACATTGATATTTATTGTAGTTAACCGGGTCTTCTTGGCCTTGGTGGCATGTTAACAGCTTATAACAACTCACTTGGCAGCTGATGCTACCCCCATCCCCAGAGACTATTGAACTAAGAACGTTATCTCAGTTGTCTTCCCAGTTTCTCAGTTGTCTGTCTCCTTTCCAGCCTGAAAGAATAAACCCAGAGCTCAACCAGAAGGGATACAGTGTGAAGTCTGACATTTGGAGTCTGGGCATCACGATGGTAGTGTATGCCAATCATCATGAACTATGAGGTTGTGGGTAATGAAACTAGAATGAGGTGGACGTTGGGTTCAAGAAACAAATGCCCTAAATGCTGGTTTGGGGCGCCCTCTCCTGCTGAGATGGTAGGAGATTTTGAGTAATAATTGTTTGTATTGTGGTATAATAAAAACACTGATATGGGATTGGGGAAACCAATCTTTCTCTTGATTCCACCTCTGACGAGCTGTATGCCTTTTTGAGTAATTGTTACAGTCACATGGACTATCTTCCTATCCTCCTCTGTAAAACGAGAGGATCTGACTAGATTCCTTATAGTTTAAAATTAAATTATTCGAGCCAAGGCAAGAAGCTTAAGCTGTGCAAAGAATGCTAATGTGCGTGAACCCTGATAGGGCCGTGTTATCCAGGACATAGGCTATGCTTCCCAGGATATTTTTATTGGAGAAGTAGAAGTCAAAGTCTGATCAGGTCAGTGTATTAGTTCGTTTTCACACTGCTGATAAAAGCATCCCCAAGAATGAGTAATTTAAAAGAAAAAGAGGTTCAATGGACTCACAGTTCCATGCAGCTGGGGAGGCCTCACGATCATGGCGGAAGGTGAAAGGCACATCTTATATGGCGGCAGACAAGAGAGAATGAGACAGCCAAGTGAAAAGGGAGATGCTTCATAAAACCATCAGATCTCGTGAGACTTTTTCACTACCATGAGAACCATAGAACAGTATGGGGGAACCACCCCCATGATTCAATTATTTCCCACTGGGTCCCTCCCACAACATGTAGGAATTATGGGAGCTACAATTCAAGATGAGATTTGGGTGGGGACACAGCCCAACCATATCAGTCAGGTATATCCTCAATACATGATAACCAATAGGATGATTTCCTTAGACACAGCCCTAAAGTTATATGATTTATTCATAACTTATTCATAACTTTGGTGATTGTAAATTTCATAACTTTGGTGGTCATACATTTTCAGTGGATCACCAAGGTCTGGAATTATCCACTGTGGTCCTGGCTCCTCCCCAGGCACAGCAGCTGAATAAATCCCATGAGTTATTTCTCCTGCCTGCCCAGAAAGCACATGATCCTGTAATGCAAAGTGGCCTTTTCTCAAGTCCAAAAAAAGATCTGTCATTTGGTTCTAGGTTGCTTTTTCTCCCTGTCATTTCACCAAGGGACCTGAAGGTGGCAGTAGATGCTCGGCTCTGGAAAGATCTTAGGCTGGGAATTACTTTTCAGACCAAACGTTTGAAATCCTCGTAGCTTTACATCCTGAAGTTTAATACGGTTGGCTTACAATTTTTATGAAGTGCCACAGTGGGTTTTAGTGAGGGTCCCCATTTTAGATAGGCTTAAGTGGCTGTGTCTAGTAAGTAATATTTAAAAATCCCCAGCACTAGGAATTTGGGGAAAATTGCTAGAGAACAAATTATTAGTTTATTTCCTGCCCCCCTACCCCTGGACTTATACTTGAACTTTGCCTTGTGTTTCCTGCTGTCTATCCACAAATGAAACGTGGGTGATTCCCTAAAGCAGCCCTGTTGAAACTGTTGTCTCCTTTTTTCTTCTTTTCTCCAGATTGAGTTGGCCATCCTTCGATTTCCCTATGATTCATGGGGAACTCCATTTCAGCAGCTCAAACAGGTGGTAGAGGAGCCATCGCCACAACTCCCAGCAGACAAGTTCTCTGCAGAGTTTGTTGACTTTACCTCACAGTGGTAAGACAGCCTCACCTCCCAAGTGTCAGTGTGAAAGAAGAAGATGAGTTCTCATGAATTTCTTCCATCGGGGTTGAATCCATCATGCATACATTCATTCCGAAAGCATTTGTGGAGTATGCCCTCTCTGCTGGAGAAGCAAAGATGACCGTATCACACTCCCTGCCCTCACTGAGCCCAAAGTCAAGTAGAGAAGTCTCATAAATGAATAATTATAGTATAATGTGGCAAGTCCAGTGATAGAGATAGGGGCATAGGCGATTTAAGGAACTCAGAGGGAAGACCTCAGGATAGGCTTTTCTGGAGGAGATAAATCTGGAGCTGCGATCACGAGAGGAATTTTCCAGACAAAAGGGAAATAGGAAAGGAAACATATTCCAAACAGAAGGAACATCATTCACAATGTCACAAAAGCAAGAAACTCCTTTATGTGAGCTTTAAGCAATTTGATGTTGATTAAAACATAAAGAGAAAGCTGATAGGACCCACTAGAGGCCTGGGGATAGGAAGTAGAGGCAAAGAATTACTTTCGGTGAGAACATAGTGGGTAGTTTGAGAGTGTTTCTTAGGTCCCCAGAAGTCTTGTAGAACCTTGGTTGCTACTGAATACTTGCTAACTGTGGAGAAACTTGCCCACCATAAGAGACAATGCTGAAGTTCTGGGAAGGGAATCCAAAGGAAGTTGGGGTGGAAAGTGGGAGGGAGCCATACTCATGAGGTGAACTATATTTTCATGAAAACTGCCAGGGCAGTCAAGAAAAGCAAGAGGGGAGAGTATTCTCTAGACAATCCAGTAATTTCTGTCTGCATAGAGGTCATGATGCCTAGCATGGCTTGATAGTAATGATCATGGCAAGTGATGCTGGAAGCAGGATGCCAGAAGTGAAGCACACCCCGAGCCAGGTTAGCGTATTTGGCCATCCGGGAGAAGTAGATGAGAATTGGGAGGAAGGGGGCTCGGAGATGGTGGCAGGCCCAGCTGTGACCCTGGGAGGGGAGCCGTTCTGAGTACTCACTGCTGGGGAAGGGCCTGGAGCTCTGAAGGCTGTTTGAGGTACTGAGGAAGCTGAAGGAACATCTTCCCCATGGCTTCATTCCTCAGCCTCCATGCTTTTTAGAAGTGCTGTGAGGCAGGGCACCCGCGCCTGTAATCCCAGTACTTTGGGAGGCCGAGGCGAGTGGATCACCTGAGGTCAGGAGTTCAAGACCAGCCTGGCCAAAATGGTGAAAACCTGACTCCACTAAAAATACAAAAAATTAACTGGGCATGGTGGCGGACAGCTGTAATCTCGGGAGGCTGAGGCAGGAGAACCGCTTGAACCTGGGAAGTGGAGGCTGCAGTGAGCCGAGATCATGCCATTGCACTCCAGCCTGAGCAACAAGAATAAAACTTCATCTCAAAAAAAAAAAAAAAAAAGCTGTGAATACAGCATTCATCAGGAAACATGGAAGAAACATAAAACAAAGCAACTGTCTGTTGCTTGTGAACCTAAGAGCTCTTGGACTCTTTGTTAGCCCTAGGCCCCTTCTCGTTCCTGGTACTTTTCCCTGATGATGTATGAGGCTGGTCTGCAGTTGTTTGTTTTTGTTTTTGGCTGGATGACTAGAGAGGGGCTGGAGCCTCGAGCACTAGTGTAATAGTTGTTGGATGCCTCTTAAAAGATACATCTTCTAGGCTGCTTCCTGTCTGTTTTCCTTGAGGGAGTGTGCTGGATGTGGTAGTACCTCTGCCAGGTTGACCTGGGTTCATGATTTTGCCTTCTGGATTCAAAGACTTGTTTTTTGTGGATGGTTGGTTGGTTGTTTATTTATTTATTTATTGCCTCATCCTCAGATGTTTAAGGTCACATCAAAAAAAGGGATGAGGGGCCAGGCGTGGTGGCTCACGCCTGTAATTCCAGCACTTTGGGAGGCCAAGGTGGGCGGATCACTTGAGGTCAGGAGTTCGAGACCAGCCTGACCAACATGGTGAAAACCCATCTCTGCTAAAAATACAAAAATTAGCCAAGTGTGGTAGCACACACCTGTAGTCCCAGCTACTCAGGAGATTGATGCAGGAGAATTGCTTGAACCTAGAAGGCGGAGGTTGCAGTGAGCTGAGATTGCACCACTGCACTCCAGCCTGGGTGATAAAAGAGAGACGCCATCTCAAAAAAAAAAAAAAAAAAAAAAGGATGAGGCATCTTGGGTAGTACAGAACAGTAGTTCTCAAGAGGGGTGGTAATGGGGAATTATCTTATCTAGCTAAGTCTCTTCAAATTATTCTCCCTATTACCCTTCTCCCACCTATCCCCTTTTCCCAAGATTCTGGGTGCTTTAGGAAATTTTGGTAAGAACGAGGCTGGTGTGAAAAGTTTGAGAAAGCTGAGTCTACCATTGTGAATCACCAGTTTAATCCAATGATTCTCAACTGTGGCTGCTCATTTATAAAACTCTAGTGAGCTTTCAAAATCACTGCCCCCTAGGCCTCATCCTCATAGACTCTGATTTAATTGATCTGGGGAGGGGCCAAGATACTAATATATTTTTAAATGTTCTCAAGTCATTTTTATGTACAGCTGCGGTGATAACCCCAGGTTTAGACATATGATCTATGGACCTGCCATCAACTAGTTTCTGTTTAGAAGGCTTATTTTCTTCAATTTATTTAAAAAAAAATCATCCAATTGCTTGAATTTTCTTTCACCAGTGTATTTTTTCTCTTACTGGAATTTTCTCCAAAGAATCAGAGCATTGAAACTTTTTAGAGATATTTTAAAAATGAACGTCTTGAGAAATAAATGTTTTTTAATTTTTTTTTTTTTTTTTTTGGAGACGGAGTTTTGCTCTGCCACCCAGGTTGGAGTGCAGTGGCACGATCTCAGCTCACTGCAAGCTCCGCCTCCTGGGTTCACGCCATTATCCTGCCTCAGCCTCCTGAGTAGCTGGGACTACAGGTGCCCACCACCACGCCCAGCTAATTTTTTATATTTTTAGTAAAGACGGGGTTTCACCGTATTAACCAGGATGGTCTCGATCTCCTGACCTCGTGATCCGCCCCGCCTCAGCCTCCCAAAGTGCTGGGATCACAGGCGTGAGCCACTGCGTCCGGCCAATTTTTCTAATTTTAATGTATGCACACATATATGGAAGTTCCAGATACCAGCATCATTGCTCTTCATATAATGACTGCCCTGTGCCTTCTCTCTCCTTATAACACCCATAGTGCCTTCATGGCTGCCTGCAAAGATATCCCCTTCTCTCTCATTTTCTTTTAATTTTAATCCCAGCTACCACAGTTCATTAATTAAAAAATTTTGAGCCGTAGACATGTCTCAGCTTTCCTGAAACTGTTAATTCTATTAATACTGTTTGCTCGGTGTCATGTCATTTCTACTCAAGTAAGTCAGTTTGTCTTATATCTGGGTATATTAAAAATAATACCCTGTCTCTACAAAAAATACACAAATTAGCTGGGTGTGGTGGTGTGCACCTGGGGACCCAGCTACTTGGAAGGCCAAGGTAGGAGGATCGCTTGAGCTTGGAAGGCTGAGGCTGCAGTGAGCCATAATTGTCCCACTGCACTCCAGCCTGGGTGACAGAGCAAGATCCTGCCAAAATAAGATAAAATTAAATAAATAACAAAATGTAATATAAAATAAAATAAAATATGAAACTATCTAGAAACAAAACCCAAATCACTTTACCCTAGAAGTCATTAAAAGATAAATTTTCCTTCCTCAAAGTGTCAGTATTATAGTTCTGGTAGAATGCTATACTTAAGAGTATCAGTTGTCTAAAATAGTCATTTTGTTGGTATGGGAATTAAGAAATAGAAGGGAATCGTTAATTCTGAATTTTATGAGCATTCTTACTTATCCTCAGTTTGACTTTTTCAGCATGCAAGCTCTCCTATTTCAGATCCCAGGTCAATAACTTTTTTCCCTGCCACAAACCACCAATATATTTTCTTTGATATCCCTTAAGTATGAACATTATTTTTCAACTGGGTTGAAAAAGTCATCTTATACTCGAAAAGTAGCACTGATTTTCTTTTAGAGTTTATGACTGGCCTAGAACTTTACGGAAGCAATTTTATTTTTCATACATGTATTCATATATGGGTGCATACCTCCATCCATTAGCCATCTGGTGATTTTACTTGTTTGATGACTGAAAGCTTGAGGTTTGATCTGGAGCTTGGTGGAAAGAATGGAAAAGTGATAATGTTAACAGAAAAGTACCTCTTCTACCTCCTCATGAACATTCCCTGTGCACGTAACTCCCCTTTATCAGCTATTCTTTTACTTTTCTCATGAATAAAGCTGTGTTGTTGAGACATAACTTCATTAAAGGACCTTTTTTTTTTTCGTGAGCTCCATGTTTTTTATATTTTTATTATGTAGGCTATGGTCCTCCCAGACTTCTCAGAAAGGCCCCTCTATGTGCTAAGTGGGGAAGGGAGACTACAGATTTCAAAAGTGAAATATTTAATCTCAAATTTCAAGATAGATACATCTATGTTTTTATTGCCTACATCTGTCTTTGGTATGCAGAAAAAGAACCCATTATACCCACAGCCTAGGTAACTGTCAGAGTATTTGTGAACTTGTGTATCCTACCTAAGCATTCGATGTCACAAAGCTACTAGGTATCATACACCTGCCTAGGTATCATACACGTGCCAAGGAATCAACTTGGCACGATGCCATCACCATGTTGCTAGGTACCATAATTCTGTATCCAGGGAATTGACTTGGTAGCCACTCTTGTCTGGCCCATCCGTACTGATCACTGCTTGTTAGTTGACAGTAAATCACTTAGTTTGTGGGGTGAAGTAGAAAAGCTCTAACAGGCTATCATCACCACACCCAAAGTTAGACCTAGAGTCCAGAGTTCCAGTTTTTGCATTTCTTTTGCAGTAACATCTGACAAATGTTATCTTGAAGGAGAAGGAAGAATTAACCATATGAACGTAAAGGAAAAAAGCAAACCCACAATGGTTTCTTACAAACCCTTCTTTTCTGTATTTATTTTGAGATAGGACTACAGAATGAGATTTTCTTCTTCTTTTTCCTATATATCTCTTTCTTATCATAGGGGTTTTAAGGAGTTCTTGAGTTGGGTTGTGTTGACCATGTCAGCCTTGTTTTGAGATTCATCATAGAGAAGTCTAAGAGAGAAGTCTTGCTTTCTAGTCCTGCAGAAGGGTTAACAAACGAGTTCACAAAAGATTGGAATCTTAGCCGGTTTACACTTTTCATTATAAACTCTTCCTATAGGTTCACAGAAGGAAGTCACTGGAAGTCAACTGCCGAGTGCCAAATCAGCTGGACTTCCCTTTGGCTTTTTCTCCAGGCCTATTTAAGAAGCTGTGGGCCTAACTGACCAGTCTGATGGCATATTGAAGGGTAGTGGAGGCCCACTCAAGCATCAATATTGTCTGACTCAGGGAAACTAGCATAAAACACAGACAGTCAAATACAGTCTCCTACTTGTGTAGGAAGGACAGTAAAAAGAGGCACTAGATGTTTATTTAGCTTTTGACAAATGTATGCCTTGAAACGCGCAATGTGTTTTTATTCTGTGGATGTACCAAATAGCCCTTCTTGGAAATGATCGGGGGAATTCAAATAGGCAGAAATCCTCTGGTCAGCACAAACTACAAGCTAGCAATTCTCAAGACAGCATGAGCTGTTTTTTAGTGTCAGCTATGGTCAGAAGCGTGTGTTGTGGCATTTGGAAAAGGAATTAGGGCAGTTAGCTAATTGCACGCTTGAAAATGACAAGCTCTTTGAAAATTCAAAAGTCTGATTCCAGTTCAAAAAGAAATTGGTGTTGCTTTGAACTCCAAAGTTGTTATTGTATACTGAATTTCAAGTACTTCCTACTAAACATGGAAAATTTGCTTTCCCCCCAACCTTATCCTGAGTGTATTGCTATTCTTAGCCCATGTTTTGAAGTGTTCTTGATTTAAAAGATGGAGAGAATGGGTTATATCAGTTACATTAATTTAATAAACAGCCTTGCTTTGCGGTGTAAGTATTTTCCATTTATATTCTGCAGTAGTGTTTGGGGTAGATTGTGAGCTTTCTAATCTGGGGCCATGAGTCAAGGAATAGCCTATTGACCAGTTAGTCTTGGAGGTTTCAGGAATCCTTAACACTTTATGATGGATCAACTAGGGTACTTTCCCCATATTTTCTTTATACAGAGTTAACAAAAATCTGGAGATTTTTTTTTTCTTTTTTGATACAGTCTCACCCTGTTGCCCAGGCTGGAGTGCAGTGGTGCAATCTCAGCTCACTGCAACCTCTGCCTCCCAGGTTCAAGTGATTCTTGTGCCTCAGCCTCCCTAGTAACTGGGATTACAGGCTCCTGCCACCATGCTCAGCTAATTTTTGTATTTTTAGCAGAGTCGGGGTTTCACCATATTGGCCAGGCTGGTCTTGAACTCCTGACCTCAAGTGAGCTCAAGTGATCCACCTGTCTCACCCTCACAAAGTGTTGGGATTACAGGCATGAGCCACTGCACCTGGCTGAGAAATCTTTATAAGCTGTTCCAGAAGTGAAAAGATAAGATATCCTGACTCAAAATCAGTATTTTAAAAAAATACAGCATTTAAAAAAAATACAGTATTTTTAAAAATGGAGATGTTTAAGCTCATCTATCTGTTGGAAAGAGACAGTCATTTTATCTTTTCTGCTAAATATAAGGTAAAAAATCAGCACATTTTTACATTTGAGAAACAAGCTTTTCTTCCTGACATTGCCTTGGTTCTGTTGTTGACCGATGAAAGCTAGTAATGGAGTGGGCCTGGGTCCTCAGTGAGAATGTTCCAGATGCAATGCGGAGTTTAAGGTCTAAATAGAGACAGCCAGAATCAACCATCTGAATATTGAGTGTGGATTTAATGTTGCGCTTGCGCTTTTTGTTATTTACTTAGCGTGTTACATTGTTCCAACGATAGAGAAGCATTTCTGGTTTTTGATTTGCTTTGAACAATAGTGGGAAATTCAGGGCTTCTAGCCTGTTTTTTTTTTTTTTTTTTTTTTTTTTTTTTTTTTTACCAGGGTCTGTGTGCAAGTCAGCAACGCTCCTGGGATCACATTGCTTCTTCTGTGTTTCTTTCTAGGTAAACTAGCTCTTGAACTTAGAAAGAAACACTTTTGCTTCCTGGGGTTGAGGGCAGGAGACGGTCGTGGTGAGAATGTGCTTAAAGACAGACAAACCAGCTGGAGATGGTCCTTTTAAGTGAAGGGGAGAGGAAGCCGCAACAAGGAGGGACCACCTGTTACACAAAGCACAGCGTTTCTTAATCTCTGCACTCATGACATTTTGGGCTAGAGTGTTCTTTGTTGTGCGGGATTGCCCAGTGCATTACAGGATGTTTAGCAACATCCCTGGCCTCTACCTATTAGATGCCAGTAACACGCTGCCACCAGATGTAACAACCAAAAATGCCTCCTGACATTTTCCGTATATCCTCTGGGGAGCAAAATGACCTCCAGCTGAGAACCACCCACGTAGACTCTCAGCATCTAGGTACCTACAAAACCATCGGTGGGAGTTACACGGACTCATTCATTTCACTCAGCACACGTTCCCATATCAATCAGACTTTGCCGCCTGTTAATTCCTCTTTCTAATGCGCTCTTATTTTTATCCTCAGTTGAGATGAAACTTTCTCTCATAGGTTGTCTGGTCACTGAGGTCACTAGGTCCTAGGTCTGCCCTCAGTTCCAGGTTGAAACTTCTGTCCTCACATCTACCTGTAGCCTGTCTCAGGTTCCCTGGCTTCCACCCACAGCATTGCCTGGAACAAACTGGTAGGCTGATTTTAAGTTGTTTTGGTTCAAAAACTTTCTCTCTCTCTCTTTTTTTTTTAAATTTTATTTCGTTTTAAACCACAGTTTCTCAAAGTGCCTGAACTACTTCGCTCTCTCATGGTTCTGTACCTTACCCCGTCATGCTTAGCTTCAGAGGGTGAGGCAGAGCTCACGTCACACATGCTAGGTCTCATTTGCTCAAAATGATCCGTTAGCTCAAATCCCAGCAACCTAACAATCAGTTACATTTTGATTCCTCCAACTCCAGGCAAAATTCCTTTCCATTCCAATGCCAGGCAAAGCTCCTTTCCATTCATGTATGATTTTGTGGTCCGTTGGGCACAGGAGTCTGTAGGTTGCCTTGCAAATCATAGTTTTTAAAATCATCTTTTTCTGCATTCTGTAACCTGGGATTCCAACTCCAAGTAAATTGTTTCTTTTCTTTTCTTTCTTTCTTTTTCTTTTCTTTTTTTTTTTTTTTCATTTTAAGGCCAGAGTTGGATAGAGGATAGGGATGGGCTGAGAATGGGGTGATGGGTTGGTCTCTTCATCTTACAGTTTTATTACTGTTAAATAATAAGTAACAGCATTTATTGCCTCCGGTATCAAATGTTATTAAATGTCTGTGTCAATGGAGAGCAGAATAACCAGAAGTCACCTGACAATAGCGCATGACCATAAAGTATTTCTAACAAGAATAATTGCTGTCACTGAGTGCGCTCTCTCTTTTATCAGCTGTCGTAAACAGGTCTTATTACCTTTGTCATAAACAAGCAGTATTACCTTAGAAATGTTATGGGGGGTTGGGCACAGTGGCTCACACCTGTACTCCCAGCTCTTTGGAAGGCTGAGGCAGGTGGATCACTTGAGCCTAAGACTTCGAGACCAGCCTGGGCAACATGGTGAAACCCTGCCTCTACAAAAAATACAAAAATTAGCCAGGCATGGTGGCACGTGCCTGTAATCCCAGCTACTCAGGAGGCTGAGGCAGGAAGATCACCTGAGCCTAGGGAGGTGGAGGCTGCAGTGAGCCGAGATTGTATGCCCCTGCACTCCAGCCTGGGCAACATAGCCAGCCCCTGTCTCAAGGAAAAGAAAATAAATATTAGGGGTTTATTGCTTCTATCTCAGGCAGGTTTGGTTAGGACTATATAAAAGCAAATTATACATTCATGGGAAACAGAAGCAAAAAGAACTAGGTACCTGACAGTGAAGAGATAACAAATGGCAATGTAAGAAACACTTGCCAATTTCTTTGTCTGTGGAAATGGCATTAAAGCTGCTTTGAAGGAAAGTAGATTTTTTGAAAAAAAATGGCTATAGATCAGAAAAATTAGTGTGTATATCATCAGTAAAGTATCAAAAGGAAAGTACACACACACGCACGCACACACACACACACAACTATTTTTCCCATTAAGGCACAACCAGGGTGATTTAAAACATGATACATAAGCGTTACAGAAGAGGAAAGTCAAGATAGGAGGCTGTGTTTTCAATACACTTTTAAAGCTGATTATGTTTAGTGTTCTACAGGTTCTGAAATCCTTGTCTAATGAAAATATATATGGCTTCTAGATTTTAATGATTATTTTTTTTTCTTTAAGCTTAAAGAAGAATTCCAAAGAACGGCCTACATACCCAGAGCTAATGGTGAGTATTGTTAGCAATGTAAACATGACTATACTGATAGCTACAAAAGGCAAAGTCACTAAGACCTAAATTATCATCACATCACCATATGGGAAGAGTTGGTTCATTGATACATCAGTGACAGGAATTGAACTCCAGGAAAAAGAGTTAAAGAGTTCATCCTACATCCTTCTTAAACATAGGTTGGGACCTGTCACTATTCTTAGTAGTTTTTTTCCAGGCTAATAAACCTGTCATGATACAGAGCAAATTATGTGTATACAATTTATATTTTTGAATTTAAAAGATATGAGAAGCCTCATATTACTAAGATAAAATTAAGGAAAGTATGATTTAAGAGATTTCAATAATGAGGAAAACTTAAATGCTCTTTGACTGATCAATTTTTGATCAAATATCTGGGCTAAATTAGATGAACAACTTTTTGGGGGGTAGCTAGGGAGGAAAAAAAAATTTTGCTTTTTGTTTTCACTTTGGTGGAAAAAAGTAAGACAAAGCATTATTAGTTTAAATTATACTCCCTCAGCATTCACAGTTTATCACTTGCTGTGTCTATAAAAAGCAAGAGTGAAGAAAGTAAGATCTTAGCATTGTTTGTTGTATTAAAATAATGTTTCTTAATTGTGGTAACTATAGGCCGGGCATGGTGGCTGTTCATGCCTGTAATCCCAGCACTCTGGGAGGCCGAGTTGGGCAGATTGCTTGAGCCCAGGAGTTGGAGACCAACCTGGGCAACATGACGAAGCCCCACCTCTACAAAAAGTACAAAAAATTAGCCAGGCATGGTGGCATTTGCCTGTAGCCCCAGCTACTCAGGAGGCCGAGGTGGCAGGATCACTTGAGCCCGGGAAGTTAAGGCTGCAGTGAGCCGTGATTGTGCCACTGAATTCCAGCCTGGGCAACAGAGTGAGACCCTGTCTCAAAGAAAAACAAACAAACAAACAAACAAAACTCTGGTAACTACAATTCTAAGCTAATTACTAATGATTCTAAAAGCTAAATACAAATGGCAAGGACCTAAACTTGGCAGTGCTTTGCTTTATCTAAGTATATGTTGAATGTAGGAGAAACACATTTTTGGGGGGGAGAAATATATAAAATTCAGACTATTTGCTAATTTATGTTAATTCCTAGATTTGTTTCAATTATCAAGGTTTTCATTTTAGCAGGGGAAGGAAGAGTTACGTTCATGCACAATTTCAAAAGCAATAAAACACTGACACCCTTTCTTACTGGAACACAGTTATTCATCAGGCATTAAATGCTTGCTCCTCTGCTATCCCAGCCACAAGCCCTGCTGTCTTCAAGACCAACTCAGGGCATGTCTTAGAAGCATGGATTCCTAGTGTCAAATGCTGTGGTGAGGTGGCTTAGATATGAGGAAGCACAGCTTGGAAATGTCGAGTCAGGAAGAGTTATAGAAAGCTGATCAGGAAGATGCGTGATAGTTACAGCCAATCACATAGGTTTTCACTTCTGTTGCCTAAGCTTTGATTGAAGATTGAACCATTTTGCAACTGGATGAATTGGAGATGAGACCATCTCATTGGGCCTCCATTGGGTGCATTAAAAGGCAGCCCCTGGTGCTCAGCACTCTACCATCTTTATTCAACTAAAACTCACAGTTAAGGAAATATGAGTAATGTTTGAGAAAATCCTAGCATAGTACATGTTTAAGTTGAATATTTTCTTCCCGATTATTTTTTAATAGCCAGTCAAAGGCTTTTTTGGTTCTGTTTACTCTTTTTTAATATGCTTATGCACCCGCTAGGGCATTTTAAAATTAATTTCATATAAAATACAGTAGATATACAGTTATTCTTGTAGGATACTATGGAGCCTGTAATCCTATTTTATTTATTTATTTATATTTTAATTTTTATTTTTTAGAGATGGAGTCTCATTATGTTGCCCAGGCTGGTCTCGAAGTCCTGGGCTCAAACAATCCCCCTGCCTGGGCCCCCCAAGTAGCTGGGACTACAAGTGTGCACCTGTACTCCTATTCTAAAGTTGCCATGTTTTGTAACCAAGTTCAGATAAGAAGAACATTTTCTATATATTTCTGGCTACTTTTTCTTCTTCCAAATGGTTTCGGATCAGAAATTTCACTGAAACACACTTGAGAAAAGAATGCTTAATATACATGGGCAGCTGATGTCAAATTCTACATTTGTAATATGTTCTAACCCGGTGATATTTTATGGCCTACATATATATCAATGTTATAAAATCATGTCAGTCCCCCTTTTCTTCTTACAGCATTAGTCTTTGTGGTACTGGAAATGGACTTGCCTTTTAAGACTATAACTGTTCCCTGCTTTCCTGTGGAACTGAGGTTTTCAAACGGAAAATCTGAGTCCAAACTCCCTGACTTTAGCATTGGGAAAACACTTGCTGAGAGGCAATTGTTTAGATTTTAGGAGTTGGTGAGGAAGTATGAAGGAAAAAAATAATCCTTTTTCCAGGTGAAGGACAGTTTAATTAAGGCCTTAACCTAGACATGTCCCTCTTATAGAAATCCCAAATGTTTCTCTCCCTAACACGGACTGAAGGGTGTGTATTCTTTAAGATCGTGTCATTTGCTTCTTCTCTCAAATGTCACTGGGGAGTATGACTCAGTAGAATTTGTTCTTCTAAAGTAGGTAGCAGCCAACGATTTCTGTAAAGGACTAAATAGTAAGTATTTTAGTCTTTGTAGGCTATACAGTTGCTGTTTACAATGGCTTAATTCAGTGTTGCAATGTGAAAGCAGCCATATCCGATGTGTTAAAAAAAAAAAGGGGTGTGTGTGGCTGTGTTCCAATAAAACTTTATTTAAAAAAACAAGCAGTGGGCTAAATTTGGCCTCTGGGTCATAGGTAGCTGATCCCTGTCCTAGATGATAATCACCAGAAAAGATAACCAGTTCATTCAAGTGATTGCCCAGTGAAATAATGTTCTCCAATTATCTTAGGAAGTTCTAGATTGAACTGTATGTTAAACAAAGATGCCTGACCCATTCAAAACCATAGTCTTAAGGGATGAGGTGCTGTGCATGGGACAGGGAGACCTGCTGGTGACTGTAGCTTGTCTGTCTATTCCTCGTAGTATGTTCACGGATCTCCATGTTTTCTTCAGGCACATCAGTGAGCCTAAATGGTGTAAAGTCCTCCCTTCTTGTCTCCCTGGCTCCTCTTTTGGGAAACCCAGCCTGGTATTATAGTCTGAGTATTATTCATAGTCCCTCATTTGTCCATTTCCTGGTTGCTGCCCTTGCTAATCTTAATCCATTGCTTATAGGAGGGACTGGGTTCCCTCTTAACCTTTTACAGCCTCAAAACCCACACAAGAAGGCAAGTCACACTTTCCATTTGTCATGCCTACCCGTTTTCCCCTCCCCCTGCCCTTCTGGCTCTCATAGCATTTTCTCAACCTGGGAATAAATGGAAAGATGCCTAGCGATTTTCTTTTTTTTTGATTACAGCCTTCAAGTCAGGTTATTTAATTCATTTGCAGACTCAGGCAACATCTACTGAGCTAATAGCCACTAGCAGAACAAAAGGCAAGGTGGGGCTGGCAGGTGTTGGAAGCAGTCACCAAGATAATCTGAGGTTTGGCATGTCCTGTTTTGATAGTAAAAAGCTTTTAAGTACATTAAAAGATTTCCAAATGTCCAGAGGACATGGGAAAGCTAATAAGCATGATGGTAGAGTCCTTGGTAAGTGTGCTGTGTATGTGGTTACTAATCAGAAGTATGGCTGCTATTTCGTTTTTGAGGGAGCTCAGGAGGAAGGACCTGGCACTCAGAGCTTCAGTTGATTTCATGAGTGTAAGGATCCAAGCCAGCACCCAACCTGTGTCCTCAGATGGGCAAAGGGAGAAAATCTCTTTTCCATTTTCTGAGTCATGATACTTAATCGTGACCCGCTATCTTCTTTGGGGTTTTTATTTCTTTGTTCCTTTCCCATTTGCATTGTTTCCTAGAGTTTTCCATGAGTGGGAACTCAGTTTTCCACGGAGCTGACTCATCCAACCCTCCGCTGTCAGGTTTAAAACAAATATAATTAGAAAACCTACAGCTGGGCAACATAAAGGTTGTAAACTAAACTCCCTAAAGTCAGGGGAAACAGAGTGAGTCACTTATGTGTCTGGATGTAAAAATGCTTACATTTAGCTACTCAACTGGTCATTGAAAATAGTACTACCAGGCAATCAAGGAAGTGAGCATGGGAGGTGAGACATGTAGGACTAAGTTCTACCTGTAGGAATTATCCATTTTGGGTAGGTTTGGTTGGTTCTATTTCCACTGTAAGAACTGTGGCTCATGACCTGATATATCTTTCTAAGTAGAGGTGGCAGGCTCCACTGTGAGAGCTGGGCACTTATTGTAACAAAATTGAGCAGTTTGGGGAGAATTGTTCTAGTGCAGAGAAAATGGCTTCCTGTTCAGAATTGTTTTGAAATGCATGGCCTCTTGAATCACATACCATGCTTGCTCCCCTAGCAAAGCATAAGACTTGTTATGTTTTTAGAGTTTACTTGTTCCGAGCTGTGAGGATAGAGACTCTTCTTTTCCCTTTTCAATCTTTAATCTCCGAGTTCAGTTTTCTCTGCACATAACTAGAGTTTGGCAGTCTACATTATTTTTCAGATGGATCAACTCTTCATCAGGAGAGACATAAATAAAGCTCGTGGCTTGGCAAATGGCTTTAACTGTTTTAGTCTAAACCAATTCTCCAACGTCAAGGGCAAGGGCTACCTTCCTTGAACATTTACTGTTCAACAAAATTGGCTTCTCATTCCATCATCTTTTTCCTGAGAAATAAAAGTGCATACTGCTGGCCGGGCATGGTGGCACACGCCTGCAATCCCAGCACTTTGGGAGGCCGAGGCTGGCAGATCACGAGGTCAGGAGATCAAGACCATCCTGGGTAACACAGTGAAACCCTGTCTCTACTAAAAATATAAAAAATTAGCCGGGCATGGTGGCATGCACCTGTAGTCCCAGCTACTCGGGAGACTGAGGCAGGAGAATCACTTGAACCCGGGAGGCAGGGTTTGCAGTGAGCCAAGATCGCACCACTGCACTCCAGCCTGGGCAACAGAGCGAGACTCCATCTCAAAAAGAAAAAAGTACATACACCTATGAATTGTCTTATTATCTTACGACTATATTAGCCTAAAATGACCTTGTGGGGCCCAGGGCTATTTGTAAATCAGAGTTTGGGTTGTTTTTTGTCAATCTTTGTATTTTGCTGTAGATGAGACTTACGTAGCATAATTACACTTTTTTTTTTTAATTTAAAGAATATAGTGGAAACCTAGAGATATCAAGATGGAAAGAGTGACAACTAAGAGATATCTTTAAAATGTTTGCATCACTAGATGTGTGCTTGATTTTGGAAAGGGTAGGAAAAGCCCAGCCTAGCTCTGATAGGGATACTTAATCCCTGTACCAAGCAGATCTATTCATTTGCTAATCTCATATATTGATTGTCTGTAAGATATTAATACCATGTTTTATCTTTTTCTTTTTCTTTTCCAGCAACATCCATTTTTCACCCTACATGAATCCAAAGGAACAGATGTGGCATCTTTTGTAAAACTGATTCTTGGAGACTAAAAAGCAATGGACTTAATCGGTTGACCCTACTGTGGATTGGTGGGTTTCGGGGTGAAGCAAGTTCACTACAGCATCAATAGAAAGTCATCTTTGAGATAATTTAACCCTGCCTCTCAGAGGGTTTTCTCTCCCAATTTTCTTTTTATTCCCCCTCTTAAGGGGGCCTTGGAATCTATAGTATAGAATGAACTGTCTAGATGGATGAATTATGATAAAGGCTTAGGACTTCAAAAGGTGATTAAATATTTAATGATGTGTCATATGAGTCCTCAAGCTTCTCAGACTTCTCTTATTCTTTACAAAATGAATGCATTGGCCCTGACAAAAAGGTGCTACGGTAGTGATGAAATTATAAGTAGATTTGTAGTTTGTCCCATTTATTATTTTAATATTTATGTTTAAGTGCTTGGTTGAAAAGATTCCATTTTATACAAGAAGGGAGATTCAAAAAAAAATATAAGGTTGGGTTAGCAATATTTATAGGGCTTTTATTTTTTAAGTTCAATTGTGTCTGTGGTCCAGAAGAAATTATTTAATATGCATCTTTGAGAATATTATAAAAATATCAAAAAGGAGCTCTTCTTGTGAAATGTCTGTTCCAGCTGTTGTGACTGCTGCCATTTTTGCAAACATCTGCCCAATCCTGGGTGATCACCACATCTTTTAGGGGAAGTGACAAGATGCTCTGGTCATACTCTTTTTCCCAACTTTGTAAAACATAAAAATCACTCATATCACAGCTCAAAGAGTAAAACATTTGGTTCTCCTGACACTTGTGGTATAGTATTAGTGGAAAGTGATTCGTAATATGATTTTATATCCACCTACCTATTCATCTACCTGTGTGTGTGTGTGTGTTTGTGTGTCTATTTGGCAATTCACAAGTCCTGCCAAGTGGTTTCTATGAGCATCTCTGTTTGGTAAGGAGGACATTTGTCAGTTTTGAGGGGGACATGTGTTAAATCACAGAAAAAAATGGTGCCTTCTTCTGCGTTTGTCCCTCCTGCCATGTGTAAGTTCTAAGGATTGTCTTTGTAGTTAATGTACTCTTTGGCTTTGTTTGTTTGTTTTCTTGTTCAGTGAAGCAGCCTTACTATTCATAGAAGGGCTAGAATAGGAGAAAATTAAAGGTAGTGAGTAATTCTTTGATAAGATGAGGAAATAATGGGAAAGGTTGAATTAATTCCTAGGCATGGACTACCAGATGACCACAAGTTGTGTTGAGGCCGCATCTTTCTTCAGCAGCGTGCAATAGCTGGCTCCTCTATAGGAGATGAGCTTCATTGGGAGCTCCTAGCAAGTTGACTAAACAGCAAAAGTTCTTTCTCATGGCTAAATATACCCACAGGTTCTATGATCTGTAGCTCTAGGTTTCTTGATGATCAAGGAGTGAAGTAATTGACAGGGAAAATATACACCTATGATAAATAACCAGGAAGCATTGCTTTTGGACAAGGAAGGACAGAGGATTTTGATTTTAAAAAGAAGAAAAAAACACCTTATTTTTTCTTTCTTGGCCTCAAGTTCAATATGGAGAGGATTGCTTCCCTGAATCCTCTCTTCCTTCCCCTTTTAGATTTTGAAGTGCAATCATATGTTTTTCTCTGTTTGCATTTTTTCCTCCTTGTTCTTGACAAGGAGGAGTTGCTCCTGCCCAGAATGAGTGTGACACTTCCGAACACTTCTTCATATTCAGTTCCAAGATATATCTGCTTGATTAAACATGAGCTTCCTCTGCTCTGAAGCTACCTCTGTCCTCATTTTATTCTAGCCAGAAAAGGAGTATCACCCTAGTGATTATGGCTGTTCACTTTCCCATCTCTCTTCCTAAATCTGGAAGTTCTTCTCTTGGAGATCAAGAGAAAAATTACAATTGTATTCCTTACTTTATTCACCCATCTATGAAAACGGGAAGCAATAGGAAAAAAAATCCGGTTACTCCATTTTAGCTTTTGGTGAACGATGTAAAGCAAATTGTCTCTCTGGTCTAGGTCTGATTACTCTTACCTGTTTTTCCACTTTGAGACATTCTAAACAGAATGTGTAACTTCTCATATGTATGCCTCTCCCATCTGTGAACCTAGGCCAAACTTGCAAAAACAATCATATTAATAGTAGGGTAGAGAAAAAGTTAGTCTATGGTTCTCAACCCTCGTGTACATTGGAACCATCTGGGAGCTGTGAACACTGTCGCTGCCAATGTTCCAGTCACCAGAGATTTGGATTTAACTGGTGGGGCCTAGGAATTGGTGTTTTTTTGTTTTGTTTTGTTTTTTACACACCTTCGTGTGATTCTGATATGAAGCTGGGTTCAGAACACTGATCTAGTACCTTCTAAAGAGAACTGACTTAAATTTACTTTCTTTTGAACATTTGCAGGGAGTAACATGCCATTGCAGAGAGTAACAAAAACAGGTCCTATTTCTTTCCCTGTCCTCATCAGTGGAAATCTCTTTGTCACTCTGAGGGAAGGCATGTTCCTGGGATACTGATAGGAAGTTTAGAACACCTTTTCCCCAGAGAAGCAATATTTTGCACTGTTATTAAATATCTTACAGGGTAAAGTCAAAAGAATGACCTGATAGCCTCACAAGACTAAATTTTAGAGCATGGTTTTGTTTTTGGAAAACTGTGTTGTAAGTGCCAATCAACCAACTTTTGAAAAAATCAAGATACCTAAACTATATATAAATGGGGAGTATTCTGTACATATAGACTTATATATAAAGACATCTGTGTTCACGGATGACCCTCAAAATAGTTAATGCCCCACCAGCATAGACCATCTGAATATCAGCCCTGTCTACACCTATCAATGTATTACAAAATCAGTATAGCTCTACAAAAGAGATCATGCTTATTTCCCCAGATGTATTTGATTTTATGTCATATAATTGTCCATGTTATAATTTTTGAAAATGTTTATTAAAATAGCCATCTTTTTTGATATTATTGGTTTAAGAGGTGTGCCCAAAAAAGTAATATGCATAACTTTTAAGACTATTACCCTATGTTTGTACGTATGAGTGAATATTGCCCACCAGAGTAGCCATCTTGAGAGACTACATATTTGTATTCATAATGCTATTAAATTATTTTTGCCACTCCTGTTTCAGAAAAGGCTTTAGAATCCACTCCCTCCTCTGAGATGTGTGTCATCATTTGAGAATTATTACTTAGGTTTTGTTGTTGTTTGTTTTGCTTTTTACAAAAATCCTTACCAGGTGTTTCCCCCTTTGATTTACCTGCCTTGTTTATCAGATTTTGCACAAAGTTGTGTTTGACAATTTCTAGAAGTTAAATCTTCCCTCAGAGCTGGAGTTTTAGCATCATTGACTCTTTGTAAAACGCCATGTCATGGGCTCTGAAGATAATTTCAAATGAAGATTTCCACACCCCGCCCCCACCACCCCTGCCCAAAGTGCATGATTATTTTTAAGCAGAGTCATTCTTCCACCAGAATAAGTGTAATCTCCCAAAATGACTACTTTGAAGGAGATAGAACCCCCATAAAGGTATATGTTTGTTGATAAAATATCAGGTCATCACGGATTTTGCAAGTGAAAGTCACCTATCTTCTATGATTGAAGGTCCTGATGTGGGGGAATAATCTATTTTTTCTAAAGACTGTGTTTGGTCACACTGATTTAATCAGAACAAATGGGTTAAATAAGCAGCTTTTATCACAGTTAAGCCATCTGAAATGGAAACAAGTATGTATGGGCATGGCTTGAAATTGTTTGTATTTTACAGTTCTTGTATATCCTTCAAGCCTAACAAAAAATTGTATGTGCCAGAGATTCCTAAACTTTCTGTGTTCAGGGTGCCATTAGTTGTCTTGGTACTTTTTTCATGGTGCCCCAGGCCAAAATATATACTTAATAGTTCAGTGTTTTAAGTAATTAGGTCCCAACAGCTTAATAATAGCAGTTTGCACAGTGTCCTGCATATATCACTATATTTCCCTTAAAAATTTCCAACATTGGCTGAGCATGGTGACTCACGCCTGTAATCCCAGCACTTTGGGAGGCTGAGGCAGGTGGATCACCTCGGGTCAGGAATTTGAGACCAGCCTGACTAACATGATGAAACCCCGTCTCTACTAAAAATACAAAATTAGCTGGGCATGGTGGCACATGCCTGTAATCCCAGCTACTCAGGAGGCTGAGGCAGGAGAATTGCTTGAACCCGGGAGGCGGAGGTTGCAGTGAGCCGACATCGTGTCATTGCACTCCAGCCTGGGCAACAAGAGCAAAACTTCATCTCAAAAAAAAAAAAAAAAATGTACAACATCTTGCTTAGCCTGTGTGTGTTCTGTGGTACCTTGGAATAGCTCAGTACATAATTTGGGGACCACAAATATCTATTATGCCAATGTTTGCACTGTCTGCTGTTGGTGACCCTCAAAATGAAATTCTTGGCCACTCAACTCTCCACATTATTTCACTCTTTGTTTTGTTATTATTAGTATTCTTCTTGCTTGCCATTGGCTAATTCATTTTTTAACTGCAACCATACTCTTCTTTGCTGTTCATCAGCCCTGCAATGCCGTAGTGTCTTAGTCTAGAAAAATGCAATACTCATAAGCCCCAGCATCGGAGGAGGCTGGTGCTAAGATGGACAGGGTTCCTGATTTCTCTCATTGAACTTGATTTAGTGTCTTGGGAATTATAATCTCAAAGGAGGCAGAGAGGGGTTAATGTTGCATAATTTATCACTAAAATGTCTTTGTTGACCAAGGGGCTTTATTAATTATGCTCAGAGAAACAATTCTGTTTCTCTTAAAAGTGTCTAACAAAACACTTTTTTCTTTGGCCTGAAAGGACAGTGGATACCTAGTTCCTAATTTCCTACCCAAATGCTGTTTTGGCTGTGTTACTCCCTCTGCCCTCGAAGCTAAGATTTGTATATTTACAAAATTTATTGGAGCTGGTAGTCAGATCTAGTAAAATGGATTAAATGTCAATTGTGCTGGGATTTTGCCTTAACATCTATCTATGACTTGAAGAGGGATTTGTTGGCTCAAAGGATCTTCTGCTTTTAATGAATTAGCAAGTGAAAAGGTATTTGAATAAATGTCAGCTTCATAGGACTTTTTTTTTTTTTAACTTTTCAAATGGAAGGTGCAGTTTTCAATTAGGCCTCTGAAAATTTACATAGTCAGATGGAAAAATGCCAGAGTAAAATCTAGGAAGAAGGAGCTACCAGACCCGATAGAATAGAAAGAAAACTATTTTATTCTAGGAGGTCTATGTTCCTCTTGTGTTTGAGTGGCTCTAGAGCTGTTAAATGTGCTGACAGCTAAAGATGCTCTTTGGGGTGTTTTTTGGCTTTAATTTGGGTACTATGGATTCTTTTGGGAATCTGTTGAAAGCTAGGACCTTTTCCCCAGGAAAATTTACATTGTATATGAAACACATAATTTTGCAAACTTTTTTTGGTTGTTGTTGGGAGGGGGTTGCAGTTTATATACTCCACGGGGTTAGTAGCTCTGTTCTGTAGAATATTGACTGTGACATCCTAGACCATGGTTGGCAAACTTTTTCTGTATAGGACCAGATAGTAAATATTTTTGGCTTTGTGTGTTATACCATCTCTGTCACAGTTACTCAGCTCTGCTGTTGTATCATGAAAGCATCTATACGTAATACACAAATGAATGAGCCTGGTGGCTGTGTTCCAATAAAACTTTATTTACAAACCAAGCAATGGGCCAAATTTGGCCCACAGGCCATGGTTTGCCAACACCAGTCTTACAGCATTAAATATAAAACTCTGATTAACTAGATGTGTAGAGTTCTTCCATTTTAGTGACTATTGAGCTCAGCTGCTGTTGAGGCAGATTAGGAAAATGGACATAGGAAACTGGATTCAGAAAGGATGAGGACTGTTTAGTCCCATGAAAGTTGCTTGTTAATGTCCTCAGGTAAGTATGAATTGTTCTGGAAGCTGATAGAACAATTTTCTTCAGATCAAACTGAAGTACTTACTTTTTCCATTTCTATGCAATCACCAACATAATTTACTTCAATTTGGAAATAAATGTCACAGTTCTCTTAGTTGTTAACTGTATCCTTGGCTTAGGTTATTTGCATTTTCTTTCTTTCTTTCTGTAGTGTGGTTTATACACAAGGAGAATCACAAACCCAGACACTAGTCAATCTCTCTATTCCCTGACCTGTACTGAGATTGGGGAATTTGGGAGGTCAGACTTACCTCAAACGTAGAAGAAGGCAGATAGAGCTCTTAACCTTTTCCAACTTATCCACCTCAATTATTTGTTCACATTTTAAGGAAGTAGGAAAGAGTAGTCTGAAGTCACAAAATTTGTTCTCAGGTGTTCTTAAAGCTCCCTGTTCTCACTGCGACAGAAGACTCAGGCCTACTCATTTTGTGCTGTCCCACAAAAGTGAGAGGAGTACTTCTCTTTTTTTAAATCATCAGTAAATTTCAATTTTAAGGGGCCTATGCAAAATGCCTCCTTTCTGATGTGATTTTCTTGGGTTGCTGGCCCTAGTTGAATTTATGGGCCCTGAAGCCTCTAGTGGAAATCTTGTCTTCCCTATAGAATGAGAACAGCTATGTAATTTGCTTCACCTTCCGTTAGGACTTGCACCCTCTTTGCCATACAGAATGCTATAAAAATGACAGTCTGCCAGTGACCGAAGCTTTCTCATTTTTTTTTCTTCCAGAACAATAATAGCACACATCTTGGTTAAAGCTATAGTCTCCTTATTATTCAGAAATATTCTTTTTCCTGCTGCACCATTAGGCAAACATACATTATGCTTAGAATGATACTTGGAAACTCCTTAACAGGGCATATTGAAGTATTTGATCCAGCAACTTACCTAAAAGAATGTTTGCTCTTCACCTAGGGAAATAAAACCTGAATTTCAGAGCCTTCAAAATGAAATTATCCTTCCAGGGGAAGCACATTGCCACCAAATACATCACTCACTACCTGTTCCTGGTGACTACATAGAAGATGTGTTATTTTTCTGAGGTTTAGAAAGTCACTGTTTACAGCTATGCAAATATTGTACTATTACAGATTTTTCTAATGAAGTAGTTTGAAATCAAGACTTTAGTGGAAGGTAATCTTTTCAGTTTCTGACCCAGATTTCTTTTTCAAGCAAAACTCCTCTGAAAGCCTCTTTGCTATAGAGGTGATGAAGGCACTTGCTAGCCTAAGCAGAAACATAAAGTAAAAAACTTTGTAGTAGGGAATTTTTGTTGGTAAGAAATCAGTATCATCTTGTAACACAAACACGTGTTAATAGAACTTAAAAATACTCAGCCTAATTCCTTGGGACTTTCAGTATCTTGACATCACTTGTATTATCATTTGAACTTGGACATTGAGCCCTTTATTTTTGGGAGTTTACAGTTAAATTTTGGAAGAATTGTGTTGTATTTCTTTCTTAGATGTTGTCAGTATGAACAGAATTTTTTTGTGGACAGTTAATCTTGATGTGCTCCATAGCTTTCTCCAGTTTACACTTTTGCATTTCTGAGATTCAGGGTCTTTTTCAAGGAAGGAGGCTAATGTTTAAGGCCTGGAGGCTGAATTCAGGGAGCGTATTGGCAAGTTTAGGCACTTACTTGTGTCTTAATGTGGGAAACAGAACTTTCTAAGTAATTTCTGGAGTTTGTAGCTTAGACCAGGCCTTCAAAAGTCTTTTCTGTTTTCCTTTGCTGCAATTTGCTTGTTATTTCTCTGCCGGTCACAGATGACCTGGACTGACTTAATGCTTTTGTGGTAAGGAACTGATCTGGCCATTTTCATATAACAAAAATCAAAGTCAACAATTTTGTATCAGGCTGCCTAAATGAACCCTATTGTTTCCAGTTCTTAAAAATTTAAGGGCTATCTAAGAAAAGTTTAAGCAAAACCCTCATTCCAAACATGCGACCTCATAATAAGAACTTCCTTTAAAGATGAGCAGCAAGGTTGGGTATCTGATTTCACTAAGTAATATTCTATTGTGGTCAGAAATGGGTAATTTGCATCATTTGGTCACTATCAATATTTGTGTTGGAGTCTGCAAGATATTTCAACAAAGTAAGCCAAACCACTATCTTAGGGGATTGTTGCTGGACTTTGGAATATAAGGCTGAACAGTGATGTGAAGTCATGTTTGGGGGCTGGAAGAAGTGATAAATGCAAAGGTTGGTGCTAAATTAGGAACCCCTTGAAGGAGCAAGCTGATTAAAAAAAAAAAAGCTGGCAGACAAGTATATCTTTTAATTTATTTGCAGTGTTGCTATATTATAGAGATGATTTACTATGGGAAAACCCATCAAAAAGCCAAACCTTTATTGTTATTTTTCCTTAAAAATACTGAGCTATAAGAAGATTCAGAGAGTGGCATTAATTTGGGTATCAGAACATTTTCTTTTGTATCCCTAGTGTTATTGATTTGAAAGAGTTACCTTTTCAGACAGATGGCTGAACAAAAGTAAATGATTAACGGGAAATTTGATGGTTGAGAAAAAGGAACGATATGCCTAAAGCATTTTGAGAATATACCCCTCATCCATCAGCCACCTCTGGGTAAAGAAACACAAATACCAAAGCCTGAGCTCCTTAACCTTTTGTTCCAGAGGGCAGACATTTTTAAGAAAGGTGGATGTTAGAGAAGGTTACCTGATGAGCAAGCTTCTTTCCCATAATTCAGAGAACTGTGAATGTACTTAGAAATACACTACAGGTCTTCACCAGATGGACTAGATTTTATAATTTTAAAATATAATACTGAAAGCTAGTTTGAAGTTTCAGAAGCCATGAATGATGGGGAAGAAGTAGTTTTTTATTTTATTTTATTTTTCTGATCTCAAGTTGTTTGTCCTGTTGTATGTTCAATACTTGGGGAGATAAGAGCGAGGTACAGCTGTGGTTTTCAGACCATATTCAGTGGTGCCCCTGAGGGTCTCTTGTGAACAGAAGGCAAAAAGAGTGTGATGAAGGTGAACTCTGCCTATCTGAACCTCTGTCAACCTCCAGTCAGAATATCTGGCTTCTAGTATTGTTCCTTTTAACTGGAAGTCTCTGTGGCCATTAAAAACTTGGGAACGTTGGATTAAATGACCACTTTAGGACTTTAAACAGTCTCAAATATGGGAAATTTTATAGCCAACCATGGCTGTGAGTTCCTGGCTTTTGCCGTATTGAGTATGCTCACAGAGATAGGGAGATAGGTGGCCAGAAGACAGGGTCATTTAATTTTAATTGAGCATAAATCATTTTGAAAGAAAAGTGCAAGGAATTGTTGTATGACAGCCATGCATTATAGATCCTTACATGCGACATTTTCCTAAAGTGGTTGAGAATGACCTGATCTTTGTTCACCATCTCAGTGACAAGGTGTGGAGTGACTGGGCTCTTCATACGCAGTGGAATTTTTGCACCTCTAGGTTTGCAGAGGCAGGAGTTACCGTTTTTGTTCATTGACCTATCAGAAAAAAGCAAATCCTTTGGACAATGTTGACACAGACAGGGGTATGGTCTGAGACTCAAGCTAACAGAGCTACCCCTTGCTGCCTTTTGCAAAGGTGTTGTAGGTGGAGAAGGGTAATGGAAACCTGGTACAGCCTTTAGAAGTTGGAAGCTGTGGTGGCGTATCTGTCATGAACTGCACACAAGGGAATGCTTAAACACCAGCTGAGTCATATCAGGTGCCTTGTACACACACATAAAGAGTCTGGTGAATTCTGACAGTGTTATGTTTGCCACTAGAGCAAATGTAATAGCTGGGGTTTCACAGCAACTCTTTTAGAAAACTATATGTGCCAAAAATTTACATTGGGCAGCAGTTTATAGTGTTCTTGGCCAATCTGCATAAAAGCCACTTGAGGAGGTTTGATTAAGAAAATTCTGTTTATCTCCTGTATTACCTCTGTGTTTGATTTATTCTTTAGTCTCAAATTTATTTTCTGAGTGGACTGATTTTCTATATGAACTGAAATGATGTTTTAATAGAATAATAGGTATTTTTAGAGGAAAAGTATTTTTTTTGTGTAATTCGCTTACACAACTAGGACATACTTCCTATGATACTGAATCATCAAATTGAGTCATTTAAAGCTGAAAGAGGTGTTAGGAATGTAGTTTCACATTATTTAAATACATGAACAGTTTTCTATATATTTTGTGAAAATCTTGATGAGACACTAGAATTTCTTTATGGAATTGAACTTTACAAGAATTTTAATAAAAGAGGTGGATTTCTTCAGCTTTCTTTGTGCTTCAGTTTCATAGCTGAAAATGCTGCTTCCGTTTGTTAATATGGACTTTGTAAGGAAACACAACAACACGTTTTCTTACCTTCTGTAAATTTTGTGATAGACACATGTTATTTGTATATATGATTGATTGTTTGCCTGTTGCACCCTAAAGTTATTTTCAAACCATGTTTATTGCAAAGAGAGCCTTTGGGCAAGTGGAAAATGCCCTGATGCTAGAATGAGGTAGTTCCATAAGCTAGTTAGGAGCTTGCTACCTCTTCTTGGTACCTGAAATATTCTGAAAGGAGATCGGAGAGGTCCTATGCACCCCTGTCTTTCAAAACCCACCTCCAGCACTTCAAAGTAGTGTCTCTGGAGAGTTTAAAATAAAAGAATGAATGCTATTCAGTGGATTCCCTCATTGAGGCTCCCATCTTTCCTGCCAGGTGCAGCTTTTTCTGGTTGGAATCATCTCTTCTTTACGGATTGCCGCATTGTCTCTTTGTGAATGAGGCAGGCTGAACTGTAGAGCATGAAACTCATTAGAAGTTTATAAAGTAAAGACCTGTAAAGCATGTGGGTGGAATGTTTCCATGCTCTTGAGGTGAATATTAAATTTAAATTCTGGCCTTTGGGAACTCTTTGCTTGTGAGCTGAAGAAGGAAAGAAGGAGTTGGGGGTGTATATCTAACTGTGTTTTTCTATATGGAAATATATGAGCATCAAGTGATAACTTCAATAAGGCCTCAGGATTGTATTTAAAATACCTGTTTTGTGGGACAGCATGCCTTTGTTTTCTTTGCCTGTTGGCTTTGGTGGCTCCAAACATTTTCATTTTAGGCTAGCTTTCCTGTCACCCAGGTTGTGTGCATTTTTTTTTCATTTGAACTATTGTTTATCATTATTAATGATGTTATCTCCAAATCCCAAAGCCAAGGAAATAGCCAGTATGCAGGACTTGCAGTAGATATAAGCATTGGTGTTAACATAGGTTAAGTTTTGATAGTGTTCCCAGAAATATACTGAATTGAGGCATAATGTAGCTTTAAAGAAATTATGTTTCTTTTTAACATTTGGAGAAGCCACCTGTCCTGGGTCCCTATTCTTGAGAAATTCATCTTTTCATGCAAATAACATTGATGGGGGACAAGACTGGATGATTGACTTCTATCAGTCAGTAGACAAGGAAGTATAATAATTGCCAAAGGTGAGGGTAATTTTGCCTTACAAGTATGTAGGTCATTCTGTGGTGGGATTTCCCATCACATCTAGTAAAAAACAACCTTTTCATTTCCCTCCTTTCTAATCCAAGATCATATTTTTAAAAAGTAGGTTTCTGATGTGCCATGAAATATTTCTGTGAATCTGTGTTTTTGACCAAGGAAACAGCTGAGATATTAAACCATGTGGTTGTTCCACGGTTCATCTGGCTACCGTTCTGGGTCCCCTCTGACCACCTCAAAAAGAAAATGAAATTGGGAGATTAAATCAAGCTTGACCTCCTCTTTTAATGAGGAACTTTCACGTTGACTTCCTATCTCAGGATATTCTTCAGTTTCATACTGCTGAGGAGAAAGGAACAAGCTGCAGACACTGTAACTGGTCTCCAGATGTGTGTATATGCGTGTAAAACTTCACACCGTGTGTGTTGTGTTCAATGTTGTGTCAATCTACAAACTGACTCAAACAAAAGTTTAACGATAGAGAAGACAGTGATAATGGCAAAAAAAAAACACCCAACCACCTTTTTCCGTCAAAGTGCTTGCTATGGCTTTCATAGCTGGGACAAGTAACATTAAGTATTCAGGAGCAAAGTGTTCTTGAAAGAAAATGGTGTGTTGATCTCATAAGAAAATGTACAACCAATAAAAGACATTTTAAAAAGCGTAGTGAGTCTGTACATTAATTGAGTTGTTGGAAACCCTATATTCCAGGAACATGGTATAAAAGGCTCTCCCGGTAAAAGCTTTCCTGGACTATATATTCTTGTTATTCTTTCTCTATGCTTTTCCTATTTCTACCACCGCACTTCCAAAACAGACTAGAAAAAAACCTAACAACACAACAGTATTGCAGTCGTATTAGTCTGTTTTCATGCTGCTGATAAAAACATAACTGAGACTGTGCAATTAACGAAAGAAAGTGGTTTAATGTACTCACAGTTCCACGTGGCTGGGGAGGCTTCACAATCACAGTGTAAGACGAAAGGCATGTCTCAACATGGTGGTAGACAAGAGGAGAGAGAGAGCCCAGCAAAAGGGTAGCCCCTCATAAGACCCTCAAATCTCTTGAGACTTACTCACTCTCATGAGAACAGTATGAGGGAAACTGCCTCCATGATTCAATTATCTCCCACTGGGTCCCTCCCACAACACATGGGAATTATGGGAACTAAAATAATTTGGGTGGGGACATAGCCAAACCATATCAGCTGCCCTGAAGACTCATTAGAAAATCATTTCAAGGCCAAGCGTGGTGGCTCACGCCTGTAGTCCTAGCACTTTGGGAGGCAGAGGCAGGCAGATTGCCTGAGCTCAGGAGTTTGAGGCCAGCCCAGGCCACATGGCAAAACCCCATCTCTGCTAAAAATACAAAAAATTATCTGGGTGTGGTGGTGCACATCTCTAATCCCAGCTACTTGAGAGGCTGAGGCACAAGAATTGCTTAAACCTGAGAGGCGGAGGTTGTTGCAGTGAGCAGAGATCATGCCACTGAACTCCAGCCTGGATGACAGAGTTAGACTCTGTCTCAAAAAAAAAAAAAAAAAAAAAAAATCATTTCTAGTCTACTTCAGACTCAATATATTTGTTTTTTTTTTTCTTCCCCAAGACAGAGTCTTGTTCGGTCGCCCAGAGCTGGAGTGCAATGGCGTGATCTTGGCTCACTGCAACCTCCGCCTCCTGGGTCCAAGCAATTCTCCTGCCTCAGCCTCTTGAGTAGCTGGGATTACAGGCATGTGCCACCACCCCTGGCTAATTTTTGTGTTTTTAGTAGAGACAGGGTTTCACCATGTTGGCCAGGCTTGTCTCGAACTCCTGACCTCGTGATCCGCCTGCCTCGGCCTCCCAAAGTGCTGGGATTACAGGTGTGAGCCACCGTGCCCAGCCTCAGACTCAATATTATTATAGGCAGCCTAGGTTGGAAGTGAAGGCCAAGATTTTATTATTAAAATCAGATGGCTTTTGGTGAGGATGAGTCCAGATGGATCAAATGAAAAGATTAAGACCAACTGTCTTGGCTTCCATGTGTTGCTGACACTGAACTATGGGGCCAAACTAGTCATTCAAGTTTTTCCCGGTCCTATAGGTGTAATATTAGGATATTTGCTTTACGTGATCTGTCAGTGCCATGATCCAGATGTTCTGGGAAAGAAAATCTTAGTACAAGTAAATATGGTTGTACTTAGTACAAGTAAATATAGTACAAGGCACAGTTCTCTGATTTCTCCTATAAATGGAGGGACTAGATCCATTTGACTTGTATCCATATTAATCCAGTTTAGAGAAAAATTGCTAGACCTGAGTGTTCCTGTTTGAGTGGATCACCAGTTATACCAGGAAGCACCCATTTATCTCTAGCTTGCTTCTTTTGTTTTTCTCAAACTTTTTTTAAATTTTATTTTTATTTTAAGTTCCAGGGTACATGTGAAGGGTGTGCAGGTTTGTTACACAGGTAAACTGTGTGCCATGGTGATTTGCTGCACCTATCAGCCTTCCACCTAGATATTAAGCCCAGCATGCATTAGCTATTTTTCCTAATGTTCTTCCACCCCCCACCTCCCAACTTAGTGTGTGTTCCCCTCCCTGTGTCCTCGTGTTCTCATTGTTCAGCTCCCACTTATGAGTAAGAATACGCGGTGTTTGGTTTTCTGTTCCTGTGTTAGTTTGCTGAGGATAATGACTTCCAGCTCCATCCATGTCCCTGCAAAGGACATGATTTCATTCCTTGTTATGGCTGCATGATATTTTGTGGTGTATATGTGCCACATTTTTTGTCCATTCTATCATTGATGGGCATTTGGGTTGATTCCATGTTATTGCTATTGTGAATAGTGCTGCAGTGAACATATGCGTGCATATATTTTTGTAAAAGAATGATTTATATTCCTTTGGTTGTATACCCAGTAATGGGATTCTAGCTTGCTTCTTAAACAGACTGATGCTGCTGAATCAGAAGTAGATTTTTAAAAAGCCCTTAGTGTTTCACGTCAGATTTAAATCATTTCAAGAGTTAGAATCCAAAGGAGAGGGCTCACTCTACTTCTGTGTACGTTACTCAAATGACTTCCCAGGGACCATGAACTCTATTATGCTGACTTTGGAGTCCTTCTTCCCTAAACTGTATCAAGACTGTCATAATCCTCCATCATTCTTAAGTGACAGGCCTTCCTTGACATTACAAATTTTAAGTTCCTATAAGGGTGCAGGTATGTGGAGAGGGAGGGCATGAACAAACATGATTCTCAGACATCACATGTGAAGGTTATTTTATCCACTTCTCCACAGCCATTCTTGATTTTTATATAATTAGATTTTGAAGTATTTTTCTTTTGATTTGGATAATTCCATCTTTTCCCCTCCTCATGTTGACTGATACTAATTTGCCCCATCAGAATGATTCCCTGTTTACTCAAGATTTTGTAGGAAACTGAATTAAAGTAGAAAATGGAGAAAGGAAATTGGGTTAATAACAAAAGCATTTTGGGGTTGTTTCTTGATGTTTTGGTTATGTACTTAAACACAGCAAACCCAAAAACTTAGTAGCTTAAAACAACAGTTTATTACTGACAATCTTGAGGGTTGACTGGGCTCAGCTGAGTGGTTTTGTTTGGTGTTTCTCATGCATGTGTTGTCAGATGGTGGCTGGGGTGAGAGTCTTGGAGGGCTTCTTCCATCACACGTCTGGTGTCTGGACCAGGGGAGCTGGAATATCCAGGGGCCAGTGGAGCATCTCTTGCTTCATGTGGCCTCTCTATGTGGCTAGATTGGGTTGCTCATAGCCTGGGCATCTCATAGTAGTTGGAATTCTTTCATGGAAGTTGTACTTCCCCAGCTTTAGTGATACAGAAAGCCCACACAGAAGCTCCAAGTTAATCACACAATGTAATTTCCACTGTGAATAGTTGGAGGTTATGCTTCATGGTGAGGATGTCTGAAAACTAATTACCATGCTTGGTTAGTCTAATACAGTTAGAATATGCCAGTAAACTTTAAAATCTGATCTTATTCCTACTTTCCAAAATTGGTGGCCAAGAGGCAGTGGAAACGATGTATTAAAATCAATGATGAAAGTGGAAAAACAGTATTAAAATTAATATTAAAATTTGTTTCCATTTATTTATTATCTACAGTTTTGTCAAAGAAAGCACTTTGATCAAAATAATCTTATCCTGGCCGGGCGCGGTGGCTCACGCCTGTAATCCCAGCACTTTGGGAGGCCGAGGCGGGCGGATCACGAGGTCAGGAGATCGAGACCATCCTGGCTAACACGGTGAAACCCCGTCTCTACTAAAAATATAAAAAATTAGCCGGGCGTGGTAGCGGGCGCCTGTAGTCCCAGCTACTCGGGAGGCTGAGGCAGGAGAATGGCGTGAACCCGGGAGGCGGAGCTTGCAGTGAGCCGAGATCGCGCCACTGCACTCCAGCCTGGGCGACAGAGCGAGACTCCGTCTCAAAAAAAAAAAAAATAAAATAAAAATAATCTTATCCTACAGAGGGTAAATTGGCCATCTCTGCCTGAAAGACTTAAGCCATAGTTGGAATTAAAATGACACAGAAGAGAATTAAACATTGACACAAATGACTCACAAATCTCCTATCTATACTTCACCACCACCCCAGACGGTCATGGTTCATAAATACTTGCTGAGTAGGTGTTTTTCCTCCAAATGAAGATAGCTTTGTTTTGTATTTTTGAAATAATACATTCTGAGAAAACCTAGAGAATACATACAGGGAAATAAACATTTTCTACGATTCTGAGTTAATTGTTTGTTTCTGTTTTTTTTTTTTTTTTTCCGAGATGGAGTCTTGCTCTGTCACCCAGCCTGGAGTGCAATGGCGCGATCTCGGCTCACTGCAACCTCCACCTCCCAGGTTCAAGTGATCCTCCTGCCTCAGCCTCACAAGTAGCAGGGATTACAGACATGTGCCACCACACCCAGCTAATTTTTGTATTTTTAGTAGAGACAGGGTTTTACCATGTTGCCCAGGCTGTTCTCGAACTCCTGACCTCAGGTGATCCGCCTGCCTCAGCCTCCCAAAGTGCTGAGATACAGGTGTGTGCCACTGCGCCTGGCCAAGTTAATTGTTTATGCACTTAAAAATGTATTACTCCATAAAATAATGTCTTTTACAACAACTTGGATGGAGCTGGAGGCCGTTATTCCAAGTGAATTAACTCAGGAATGGAAAACCAAATATTGTATATTCCCACTTATAAGTGGGAGCTAAACTATGAGAATACAAAGGCATAATAATGATATAATGGACTTTGGGGACTTGGAGGGGAAGTGTGGGAGGGGCTTGAGGGATAAAAGACTACATCTTGGGTATAGTGTACACTGCTTGGGTGACAGATGCATCAAAATCCCAGAAATCACCACTAAAGAACTTATCCTTGTAACCAAAACCCATCTGTACCCCCAAAATATTGAAGTAAAAATTAAAATTATATATATATAGTTCTGTATATGTTTCCCTAAAACACAAACACACATACACATTTTAACTACTCCTCCATGGTGAAAGTTTTGATTATTTCCTTTTGATTGTTCTGAAAAATATTCTTACATCTTTATACACCAGTCTAATTGTTTTGGAGAGGTTTTAAAGAGCTGAAGGACCTCAACCACTTTCCCCAGGGCTGAACACCAGCAATATTTTGCTTGTCTCAACGCAGCTCTTTCCTTCCATTTTTGTGGTGCCTATGCCTACCCACTTCCAGGTCCAGCTTTAACATAGAGAAAAGATTTGCCCGGCAATAAACCAAAATCAGGAATTTGCAGTGCTAGAATTTGCCCACATAATCATGTCCTCCTGGTCCTAGAGGTGTATTCCTTGAGTACAATAGAGTATAAGCAATGTCTTTCAGAAATGCCCACATAAGAACAAATGTTCCGCAAGAAACACTTGAAAGAAAAATACAGGGCATAGGAACAGAGAAATGGAATCTGCCACCGAGAAGCAAAAGTTGCCTTTTTTAAACTAACAGTTTTTGTTTAATGAGTACATCATGCCAGTAAGAAGCAAGCAGAGAATTTCTAGTTTGACTGGTTCACACTCTACCGCTTAAGGCCACGTAAGTCTACAGGAAGCTAGAGCTAGAACTCTGCAAAAACAAACAAACAAAACCCACCACCACCAACAAAAAAACAATGAAAAAAACAACAACCTAAAAAAGCTCAAACCCAGTCATCACTTACTCAGTGGTCATTAGCCCTAGAAACCCTTTCCAGATATGGCACAGCTATTCTAGTTTATTAAAAAATAAATTTTATTGTGTATATTTAAAGTATACAACATGATGTTATAAGATACATGTAGTTTATTTTTTATTTTTATTTTATTATACTTCAAGTTCTAGGGTACATGTGCACAACATGCAGGTTTGTTACATATGTATACATGTGCCATGTTGGTGTGCTGCACCCATTAACTCGTCATTTACATTAGGTATGTCTCCTAATGCTATCCCTCCCCTGTCCCCCCACCCCACGACAGGCCCCGGTGTGTGATGTTCCCCTTCCTGTGTCCAAGTGTTCTCATTGTTCAATTCCCACCTATGAGTGAGAACATGCGGTGTTTGGTTTTTTGTCCTTGCAATAGTTTGCTGAGAATGATGGTTTCCAGCTTCATCCATGTCCCTATAAAGGACATGAACTCATCCTTTTTTATGGCTGCATAGTATTCCATGGTGTATATGTGCCACATTTTCTTAATCCAGTCTATCATTGAGGGACATTTGGGTTGGTTCCAAGTCTTTGCTCTTGTGAATAGTGTCACAATAAACATACGTGTGCAAGGATACATGTAGTTTAAAAAGGTTACTATGGTGAAGCAAATTAACATGCACATCATGTCACATAGTGACCCAATTTTTTTTTTTTTTTTGGTTTTGTGTAAAGAGCAGCTAAAGTCTGCACATTGGGCGTGAATCATATTTTGTTACCTATAGTCCTCATGTTGTTTGAGAAGCTCTACACGGTCCTGAGACTTGCCTTCTCCATCCTTGTACATCAACGCTGCAGCATCATTGCAATCACCTGGGAGCTCATTAACACTACAGAGAAGAATCTGGAGTTCAACACCATCCCCAGGTGATTCGTATTCAAATGATAGCTTAAGAAGTGCTGGTCTATTCATCTCATCCAGCTTTGAATGTTTGATTGTCAGACCTCAATTGTTACTGCAATACTTTTGATATTTACCCTGTGTTACAGACAAAAGGTGCTTCTGGTGGTGTTAGATGTATAAAGTACAGTATCTGTATTCGATGGAAGGATTTTTGTGTTAAAGTGTATTTAAGTGTATTTGCACTCTAATGTTGGGTTAAATGCCACTTTTTTCTTTTTTCTTTTCTTTTTGTTGAGATGGAGTCTCACTCTGTCGCCCAGGCTGGAGTGCAGTGGCACAGTCTCCACTCACTGCAGCCTCTGCTGCTTCCCGGGTTCAAGTGATTCTCGTGTCTCAGCCTCCTGAGTAGCTGGGAACACAGGTGTGTGCCACCATGCCCGGCTAATTTTTCTATTTTTAGTAGAGATGAGGTTTCACCATGTGGGCCTCAACTCCTGACCGCAGGTGATCCACCCACCTCAGCCTTCCAAAGTGATGGAATCACAGGTGTGAGCCACCGCACCCGGCCTCTTTTTTTTTTTTTTTTTTTTTAAATTGTAGAGTTATTGAAAAGAAGTAATGGGAAGGAGAAAAGGTGACCCTTATCCTTGCATACATTTATATCAGTTGTAGATAAAATTATTTTATAGATTCAAATTTAATGCTGTTTTAGGGATGCAAAACATTGTGTAGGCTTCATAGCGAAGGAAGTCTAGGAGATAGTGACCTCAAAGCTTAGAGATGATCTAAAAGAATGCTGCTTTTGCTCTCTCCAAATTCAGGAAATTTCTGGTATTGTCTGAGACTTAATGTGCCCCACCTTGGGTCCTTGGAGTTTCTTGCACTGACAGTCTGGTCAAAAGCTTCCTTGGCAAGTGGTGGCTCTCTGTCTTCCAAGGAGAGACAAGAGGCAGACTTGGAACATAATGCTATTTGCCTAAAAGTAATCAGCTCAGCTCAGAGCATTTTCCTATGATCCAGAATGACCCTGCAGACTGGAAGGCGAAGAGTTGTTCTTAGACAAGAACTTGCTAAACCACTTGACCTTTCAACAGCTGCAGAACTGTTTATCAGGAGCATGCCATCTCTCTTGGCTCTTGCAATTTGGCAGCCAGAAAAGTCAAGCCAGTGACATCGTGTGCTTTAGAAAACTTCTGGACAATTCACAACTTCCACCATAAAGTGGCTAAATTAGTCTTGCTAGTCAGATAGTGATCTTTCGATGGGTCATCCTTTCCTTGAGCTGGTTGGCTTTTGGGACTCCTTCGCTGGAATCAAATGAGTCACTGCTGGAGATAAACATAAATATCTATTTGCCAGAGCCTCCAATTCCCTAAACCGTAGCTGATAGAGAAGGATAGATTAGCTCTGTTTCCAGACACAAGCCTAGGGCAAGTGGCAACTCTGTTTGCCAATAACAAAGAACATGAATTCTCTTCATTTATCTAAGTAATTTCTCAAGAATCAAAGGAGCCAGTGAGCTTTAATTTAGTTTCTCTGACAGTTGTATTTGTGTGCAGAAACATCCATGATTCATGACATACTTTTGTATAATATGAGTTGAAATATGACTTGATAATGCTAATAAAATGGGTGAATAATAATTTCAAAACAATGACACTGGTTGAAAACTCACTCAACAAGAGATGGAGCTCCTGTTGATACTGAAACAAGGAAGGGCCAGGCACGGTGGCTCACCCCTGTAATCCCAGCAATTTCGGAAGCTGAGGTGGGAGGATCTCTTGAGCCCAGGAGTTCGAGACTAGTCTGGGCAACATGGCAAAACCCTGTCTCTAAAACAAAATACAAAAAAATTGACCAGGCATGGTGTCATGTGCCTGTAGTCGTAGCTGCTGGGGGAGGCTGAGGTGGGAGGATCGCTTGAGGCCAGGGAGGTCAAGGCTGCAGTGAGCAGTGATCATGCCACTGCACTCCAGCCTGGACAGGAGACAGAGTAAGACCCTGTCTAAAAAAAAAAAGTAAAAGGGAATAGGTCTCCAGTCTAGAGCTACAGCCAAGTATGGTGTTTAAAATCTTGGACACATGTCTTAAGCTCTCTGTGCCCCCAATTTATTCCTCCTTAAAATGGAGATAATCATAAGAACTACTTTAGAATTCTTATAAGAATTAAATAAAATATCATCTGTAAGTGCAAGCACTTAGTGTCGGCCACATCATTGTCACTCAATACATTTTTTTTAGTATTATCCTCTAATCAAACCCCTTTTGCAACAAATGTGATTAAACAAATATGTATGTAAAGGAAAGATAACCCAGCAATTTTAAGTATGAAGGTATTTTAGACCTTCAAGCCCAATAATACTTGGCTTTTGTTGGCTGAACGTGTCAGAGCTTACATTTGAGCCACATCTCAATGTTTCCAACAAATGTTCATATTTTTCAGTTTGTATATTACACTAAAAACTTTGTTCACCCTCTCATGTAAGTGATAGGGCTAATTTGTTTTTCCTATTGCAAATCCTGTATTATGAGATTAAAACAGTGACAACCACTTTTGAAATAGCAAATGCAATGTATATTGAAAAACATTTTCAGGGTATTCATTAAGATTGAGATATAATACATCAGAAAAAGAGGCAGACTCAATATTTGCTTTTTTTTTTTTTTTTTTTTTTAACAGAGATTAGGCCACTGATGCTAAAACACTATAGATTGCTGGGCTATGCTTTAAATACTGAATACACACACATAATTTCTTTTTCTTTTTCTTTTTTTTTTTTTTTTTTGGAGACAGAGTCTTCCTTTGTCACCCAGGTTGGAGTGCAGTGGTGCAATCTCGGCTCACTGCAACCTCCACCTCCCAGGTTCAAGCAATTCTCCTGCCTCAGCCTCCTGAGTAGCTGGGACTACAGGTGCACACCACCACGCCCGGCTGATTTTTTGTATTTTTAGTAGAGATGGGGTTTCGCCATGTTGGCCACGCTGGTCTCGAACTCCTGTCCTCAAGTGCTCCACCTGCCTTGGCCTCCCAAAGTGCTGGGATTACAGGCGTGAGCCACCGTGTCCGACCTCAAATATTTTTAAATAAACTTTTTTTTTTCCAATTTATCAAATACTTGAGAAAGGATTTCATGTGGATTTGAGGCTTAAAAGACATATATACTTTGCTATTCTACTGATACGGTTTGGCTGTGTCCCCACTCGGATCTCATCTTGAATTGTAGCTCCAGTATTCCCACCTGTTGTAGGAGGGACCTGGTGGGAGGTAATTGAATCGCGGGGGCAGTTTCCCTCATACTGTTCTCATGACGGCGAGTAAGTCTCACGAGATTTGATGGTTTTATAAGGGGTCTTCCCTTTCACTTGGCTTTCATTCTTTCTTGCCTGCCATGATGTAAGACGTTCCTTTCACCTTCCACTATGATTGTGAGGCCTCTCCAGCCACGTGGAACTGTGAGTCCATTAAACCTCTTTTTCTTTATAAATTACCCAGTCTTGGGTATGTCTTTATCAGCAGCATGAAAATGGACTAATACGCTAACTTTATTCTCAGAGAAAGCACAAAGCGTATGTCAGTAGAAAGTGTGTCGTGTTTGGCGCCACCCATACCTGGGTTCGAATCTGTGCTCTACTGCCTAATAGCTTTTGGGGTCGAGAATAAATTTCTTCCTTCCTTCCTTCCTCTCTCTCTCTGTTTCTGTCTCTCTTTCTTTCTCTCTGTCTCTCGGTCTCTCTCTGTCTCTCTCTCTCTCTTTCTTTCTTTCTTTTTTTTTTTTTTGGCGAAGTCTCCCTCTGTCGCCCAGGCTGGAGTGCAGTGGCGCGATCTCGGCTCACTGCAAGCTCCGCCTCTCGGGTTCCCGCCATTCTTCCGCCTCAGCCTCCGGAGTAGCTGGGATTACAGGCGCCCGCCACCGCGCCCGGCTAATTTTTTGTATTTTTAGTGAGACGCGGTTTTACCGCGTTAGCCAGGATGGTCTCGATTTCCTGACCTCATGATCCGCCCGCCTCGGCCTCCCAAAGGGCTGGGATTACAGGCGTGAGCCACCGCGCCCGGCCAAGGATAAATTTCTTAAACGTTCTAAGCCTCAGTTTTCAACCTAAAATAAGAGAAAGGATTAAGAACTGTATGGAAGAGAGGGGAGTGGAAATTGTAAGAAGAAGTAAAGAATCTGGCACCGTGCCTGTCACAGGCAGGCAAACCTCCCTTTGCAGGTGATGATCTTAGTTATCATGGAACCATGGAACACCGTTCCCTTGTGTGTGCGTTTCAGTTATGCACATTTCTGCACGTGTTGCAACATGCAGAACAACAAAATCTATAAAAAGTTTTTAATATGTGGCAGTTTTATAATTTCAATATATTAAAAATGTCAATAAGAAAATACAACATTTTGGCTGGGAGCGGTGGCTCACGCCTGTAATCCCAGCACTTTGGGAGGCAGAGGTGGGTGGATCACCTGAGATCAGGAGTTTGAGACCATCCATGGTGAAATCTCATCTCTACTAAAAATGCAAAAATAAGCCGGGCGTGGTGGCGGGTGCCTGTAATCCCAGCTACTCAGGAGGCTGAGGCAGGAGAATCACTTGAATCTGGGAGGTGGAGGCTGCAGTGAGCTGAGATCGTGCCACTGCACTCCAGCCTGGGTGACAGAGCAAGACTCTGTCTCAAAAATGAAAAATTAAAAAAAAGAAAATATAACATTTCACTTTAAAAGGAAACATCTGAAACAACAATAAAATTAATGACTGAGCATTGTTTCATTTAATCCTTACAAAATTGTCAACAAGGCAAGAACCGTTACTGACACCCTTTCTACAACTGGAGAAAAGGAGACCCGGAGGTTCAATAACCAAGTTTACCCAGCTAGTCAACAGAGGAGCCAGACAGATAGAGAGGGGCTAACCTCTCTATCTTGTGTCTTTTGGATTTGTGTTAAAACAAAGACAAGGTTTTCTCACTTTCTTGACCCTGAGACTACGTTTTTGGGCTTTCCGTTTTGCAGGAGAAGCAATGTTTTATATGGGCCAATGTGCGGAGATGGATAAGCTGGGACTTTGGTACTCTGGGTGATCCAGAAAGGCAGAGCAAATCATTGAGGATCAAACTCCAGAGCAAATTATTGAGGACCAAATCCCATAAGGGGTCAGGACCAGCTCAGCCAGTTCAACTGCAGAGGCGTTGCAAAGGGTAGAATTAGGAGACTCAGTTGGATGGGCAGGTAGTATTCCAGTGGACATCGGGGAAGATCACCAGGACTTCAGCAATTGGGCAGGCTTTAGGGTGAGCTCTTGTTTTGTTAGAATAGGGCCAGGCAGAATAGAGACTTGGATTTTGATCAGGACTGAGACAGAGTGTGCAAATAGAAACTTAGACCAGGGAACCAACGTAAGAGAGACAGAGAAGAGTAAGTAGGAGACCTGAACTTTTCCCTCTATACTTGATCTCATATAAAAATGGCGGTGAAGGAATCTACCCATGTAACAAACTTGTACATGCATCACGTGACTCTAAAATGAAAGTTGAAGTTATTTTAAAAAATTGCAGTGGAGGAGATCATGGGACATCGGGCCAGACAGAGGCAACCCAGTGGCCCGGCAGTCAAGATAGTAGGGCCGCCAGGTCTGAGAGCAGGGCTACAAGCCAACTCCCCAGCATGGAGGGGTGGAAAGGGGCCAGTCACAGCCACGACTGGCAGGCTGAGACTGAGACCTAAGGTGAAAGGGACTGGTGGAGCCAACTAAGGAAAGGTAGGGGATTGAGGGGCTAGGAGCCAGAACCTATAAACTTGAGCTTGTAGCAGTGGCAACAAATTCTATTTCCCAGCTGGAGGGAATGGGTGATCCCACACTGACTCCATGCAAAGTGTAGGACAAGAGGATTGGGAAAAAGAGATCTCTGGCCATGTGTTCCTCCCTTTTGGGAACTCCTTAAGAAATGTGAAAGGTGAGGGCTGTCACCTGGCACGATGTCTTTTTCCCTTTGAAACTTGGGGGTTGTTGTAGGCAGCACTGTCCATGCCATTCAGGTAGAGTGCAAAAAATCAGGTTCACTTGTTGAAACCAGTAGCTCTAGAGCATGTGAACTACTTTTATGCCTCAATTCAAAGGAGCAAAAGAAAGGAATTCATTCTCTAAGAGCCATGTCAAAGACGGATTCCACCATTATTTGGAAATGCAATCATGCCTCTGGACTGAAAAAATACCCAGTTAGGTTTAGCTCCTTTAAACAGTTACAGTGATTCATGAGATGGCAACATTTTCTAACATCAGATTGGAAGACCTGTGAAGGGATTAGTAGGGGATGGGGCTCAGCCTTCCAATATGCAATTCTGTCCTGATGAAGACAGGAAAACAGCATCTGTGTTCTGGATAGTCTGGTGTTAGTGAATGAATGTTTTGTGGTCAGAGTAAGTTATGGAAAATGTAAGTGTAATAACTTTTGCATGTGAATAGAGAACTCATTCAGAGCTAAATTATTCCAAACATTTACTAGGTGTGTGTGAGGTGGCAGGCAGGGGGAGGTGGGACAAACCTCCACTGAAATTCTACATGTGCTCTCTTGTTAATCTGTCAAAGACTTTCGGGCATTCTCTTATGGAAACTTCAGAAGCAGATGGAAATATTTTAAGATATATAATACACATGGGCCTGTAACATGAATTTTCATTTTCCTTACAGAAGTGAACCCAGTGGAGTGCTGCATTATTCTCCATTAGTTAGCAAAAATCCAAAAGGGGAAATCATATTTTATACTATGGCTTCTAGAAGGTTTAGAAGCAACTGTCTCATTTGTGAACATGAGCAGCACAAAAGCTGTGCTTCAGTTCTTCCCATTGTATTTCCATGGTCATGATCTGCTTCATATCAGGTAGATGATAATTCTAACCTTTGCCAACAATTCAGCTAATGCAGCAAATTTCTTCTCTTCACCCCCAAAGGAATTATGTCTTTTGAGGCAAGAAATTATCAAGCTCATAGGAAATGGAATAACCATCTTTTTTCATCAGAAAACTGCATCTCTTTCAAATTGTAAAATTACCTTTGGTAACATATCCTGATTTTAATAATTTACTGAGGGTGTAGTGCATTCTTTAAATGATACATTTATGTTGGTGTACCATTAGCATTGACAGTAATAATATCTATGTAATAAAATCTATAGGCAGTATTCTCATGGACCTATGGCTAGGGAAATCAGACTGTTTTGACATCAAAAAATCCTGAGTGAAATTTGAATATGTCATCCCAAGAATGACACTTTAGGTGCTCAGCTTTGTACATCCCCATCACCACATAATAGGAACTGAAATTTACTCTTTCCCTCAGCCTGGTGGACCTGTGTTCTTTCCATCAATGCAAGCGGCCTCACTGGTGCTGAATGGACAGCTCTGGATAGCATTCAGATCAAGGTGGCCGTGGGTGTCTAGTACCCACGGATGGCTTCTAAGGAGCTGTGAGCCTCATAAAATTAAATGCAAAATTGCATGTATATGATTGTGCGCACATTTTCCCAAGAGGATCCATAGCAGTGAAACCTTGCAACCAATAAAATTAAAGGATAAAATCTATTGCTTTACTCCTATCAAAAGAAATGCAAATTTCATAAAGGGTACCCTAATATTTATAAATTATAGTAATGTGCCCCATCTCCTATCCAGACCAGGTAACTAAATGATTGTAACCTATTAATACCCAAACATCCGTGTCAACTTTTCCACAAAGTAAAACAAGGTCTCTGTATGCATTGACTACATATTAAATATACCTTACATTCCTTAAATGTTTTACAATTATACCTTAATAAATTAACATATAATATATAGGTATATTACACTTGGTATATATAATATACTTCACATATACCTTATATAATAATTTATATTATGTGATACTATATTATAATGTATTAAATATATAATATACTATTTAATAATCATAATCATATTATATATTATTTAACATTATAATATATTAACATATGCTTAATATTTAATATATTAGACTAGTTATATAAATAATATATGATATAACTATATTACATATTATAGAATATATTATTTATATACTTCATATATAATATATAACGACATAAATATATAGATATATATTAATATATACTTCATATATAATATATTATATGTGAGCTATTATATATAATATATAACAATATATAATATAGTAATAATAATAAACTTTGGAGAAAAGAAATATTCTACATTGTGGAAGTTTATATTATATATGATATATACTATATAAGATATATATTATATTATTATATAATATAATGCATATGAGGTATTATATAGACTTCATATATGTTATATATGAAGTATGTAATATATAACACCTTAATAATTATACTTTATAACATTTTGGCTAATCCAAAGGCAATTTATTTCAAAACTTAGAGTTTACTAACTTAAGTGGGAGTGGAGGAGAGTAAATTTTGACAGAAAATGGAACAGCAAAAAGTTCTTTTCAAATGTTTGATTATTGTTTCATAGTATATAATTGTAGTTCCTTACAATATTAGTTTATTTGTTTCATATTTCTTGGAAAAAACCCTTTAATGTTAAGGCTCCTATGTAGGAATTCTTTGATGAGTGCGGAAAAGCTGGAGTGAAGGGGTTGATAAATGTTTAAATTAACAAACTTGATTTTAAACTATCCAATAAATATTTCTCTTAAAAAGTTAGGCATATTTTGATCAGTTTTGTTCCTGTTTTATTGTTTTCCTTTCTTGATCCGCTTCTCAGCTGTGGCTGCGATCTCTGGCATCTCCACAGCATTGATGAAAAAACCCTTTTAAAATGACTGTATCTTGTGTCTTGTGTGGTCTTCTCTCTTCTCTCTCAATTTAAAGTATTAAAATTGTTTAACATCTTTCTAGGAAGCAGGTAACACAATGGTAAGTTTACAATCTTCCTCCTGTCCCTTTGTATACAGGGGTCAATTTATGTTGGTAATATGGTGAATGATCAAGCTCCAATATTAAACTTTGGAGACAAGTAATATCCTACCTTGTGGAAGTTTGAATTAAAAGATCTCTTTCAAGTGCAGTTGAGAATTTAGCCATAACTCTATCATTCAGAGATAAATTAAAATTCAGTATGCTAGTGTATGTGCATGTTTTACATCAAAGGCAATGGTACCAAGAATGCATACTTAACCTTCCGCCGTGAGGAGTTTGAATTGGAAAATTTTAATCCAGGTTATAAATCACTTGAGAGACATTTAAAATAGCCACAAGGAGGCAGCAAAACACACAGGATTCCCTGAATCCACTGACGCAGGAACATTTCGCTGTGTCTTACGAAGGCAAACGAAAGAACGAATTAAAGTACCTGGCGTTTGAGCCGTCTTCAAACACTGGCATTTCTAGTACCAATACAGTGAAGCCGGCAGGGGAGACACTATACTTCCTAACTGAATAATATATGAGACACCAACTTTCTAAGTATTTCTTTTCTTTTTCTTCTTCTTTTTTTTTTTTTGAGATGGAGTCTCGCTCCCTCACCCAGGCTGGAGTGCAGTGGCGCGATCTCAGCTCACTGCAAGCTCCGCCTCCCGGGTTCAAGGGATTCGCCTGCCTCAGCCTCCGGAGTAGCTGGGATTACGGGCACCCGCCATCACGCCCAGCTAATTTTTGTATTTTTAGTAGAGTCGTGGGGGGTTCACCATGTTGGTCAGGCTGCTCTCGAACTCCTGACCTCAGGTGATCCATCCGCCTCGGCCTCCCAAAGTGCTGGGATTACAGGCGTGAGCCACGTGCCCGGCCCCTTTCTAAGTATTTCTTATGAAGGGCCACTGTGATTTGCACCCAGGGAGGGCGAAAACCTGTCAGTGGCTCATGATACTTACCAGTGGAGCAAATTGTAAATTCCTCTTCCTCCTTCTCCTATAAAGATTTCTCTGTATTCCAGGGGCAAATAACAATAGGTAAAGTATCAGTTAGATTTAACTTTTAAAAATAAGAAACAGACCCTCTTGCAGAAGCAGTAAATACTTATGAATCACTTGGCAATTATCAGGCACTGTTCCACAGGGAAGAGTCCAGGGTACTGGTCGAACCTGGATTTTATTGTCAGACTTTCTTGGTGTGAAACTGTACAAGCTTGGGCAGATTTCTTCGCCTTTAGATGTCTTAGTTTCTTCACTTGTAAGATGAGGCTAATTCTATAGGTTGCTTTAAAGATTAAGTAAAATAATATATGCCAACTCAGTGGCTGACATATGATAAGAATTGAATTAACAGTTATAAAATTACTATCATACATGAGTGGCACATGGTATTACTCAGTATTGTTTCTTGGTAACTAAATGATTATATGTAATTTCATTTAATTCTTACAACTAGTGTGAGAGACCAGTTTTATTTCTCTCCATTTTTATAGGTGAGAAGTTGAGGTTCAAAAGGACTGATTGCCTAATATAAATAAAATGGAAAAGCTAGGATTTGAACCTATCGTTTTTCTGACTCCCAGCTCAGGTACTTTCAACCACACCTGTGTAGGTAGGCTACCATTATTTTTTTCCCCCTCTTCCTGGTAACTCCTAAAGTCACCTGAAGTCACCTAATAGATCTTGGAATGAGTTAGAAGTTCCAGTAGGCCAGCACAAGGCAGGATCGCATGAGTCTTCTCATGCACTAATCAGACCAGGGTGTGGGGACAGAGGAGAGGAAAGACTTTCTAGTAATCATGGAGGAAGCAAGTATTACCCCCATGTCTCAAACCCAAATCAGTCTCACCTGGAAAAATCTCTCCAAGGCAACATACCTTAAACTCATGAGCACTTATTTGTGTATCTCCTACATCATCGAGTGTCATCCTTGTCTATGGGGGCAAGTGATTGTTGAAATGAGTTGACTCATCTATGGTGAAGAGCTATATGGATGTCTGGAATCAGAATGTTCCCGAGGTTTTTAAGTCTTGAAGAAATAATCAGTTAAGTGCATAGAATTTGTTCTATTTGCTCTCTCTCAATATGGAAATGGAAAGACCCTTCTTTGCATGTTTAATTGGAGAAGGCACTCTTACTTAACAGGCTTACAGAAGCATGTCCTCACCATGTGCACTGAGAAACCACACTGAATACACTTTTAATTATTTTATTATTATTATTTTTGAGACAGATCTCACTCTGTCACCCAGGCTGGAGTGCAGTGGCGCGATCTCGGCTTGCTGCAACCTCTACTTCCCGGGTTCAGGCGATCCTCGTGCCTCAGCCTCCCGAGTAGCTGGCATTACAGGCGTGTGCCACCACACCCAGCTAATTTTTGTATTTTTAGTACAGTCAGGATTTCACCATGTTGGCCAGGCTGGTCTCGATCTCCCGACCTCAGGTGATCCGCCCACCTCGGCCTTTGAAAGTGCTGGGATTACAGGCGTGAGCCACCGCGCCTGGCTGTGAATGCACTTTTTAAATTAAAAATACAAACATACAAACAAAACAAAAAACACCCTCTCTGTGTAAAGCAGCTTAATTATCCACCAATTCTTTGTTATTGTAGAGCAGTAGTTACGCCCCTAAGAGAGATGACCGCAGAGAATTACAAAGAAAAAGCCTGCTGACCTATATACATGCTTATTCCTTATTTCAACTGACAATATGGAAATGATAGAAGATACTCCCTTTAGTACCTATGGATTTTCCCACGTTCTTTTACAGAAACTTTGGGGTCCCCCAAGATGAATAAAAGCTGTCCTCAGATCCTCACTTACTCCTGTAATACAGTGAACATCACAGAGTAAAACAGAGTCTGAGCAAGATCCCTCTTGGTAAATAGTCTGCTGCTGAGAGTGCCCCTTGGCACTTGGCCACCATGACACCAATTTCAAAAGGTTAGATCTAAATGGCAAATGTTCTTAAAATATCCTCTTAATTATCTGTTGACTTTAAAAATCATATTTAACAGTAGTATTCATTTATGTCCTAAATGGGAATTGTCTTGTTTTTCTCTTTGGTGCCCTTGATATTAAATTGCTGTGGTTTGGGGAGAATTCTAAGTGGACCCCGTTTGTTCTTATTGAGGGTAGGCCTTGAGGCACATACTGACTTTCTGTGAATTTGTCTCTCTACAGAGCAAGGGGTCTGGGTGACTGTGTCAGAATGTAGGGTAAGGTGTGGCGGTGTGTGGGTGGGGATTAGAAGCCTCCAACTTGCCTAGGAACATCTCTCCATTCTTTATTCTTGAGCCAGACTTACAATCTGAAGAGTACTCTCTGCGTACTTTGAAGAAGGTGCCATGATGTTTCTTGGGGCGGTACACACTTGCAAATGAAAAGTCATATTATACTTGGTAGATTTCTCATCACTTACGGTTATTTAAGCAGATGAGAAGGAATTCTACAAAATAAGTACATAGAAAGGCCGATGCGATGGCTCAATGCCTGTAATCCCAGCACTTTGGGAAGCCGAGGCGGGTGGATCACGAGGTCAGGAGATTGAGACCATCCTGGCCAACATGGTGAAACACTGTCTTTACTAAAAATACAAAAATTAGCCGGGTGTGGTGGTGCATGCCTGTAATCCCAGCTACTCAGGAGGCTGAGGCAGGACAATCGCTTGCAGTGAGCTGAGATCGCGCCACTGCACTCCAGCCTGGCGGCAGAGTGAGACTCCATCTCAAAAAAAAAAAAAAAATACATAGAATAGTCAGATATGAAAAAAGACATAAATTATACTTTGTATAGTGATTCCTCTACTCATTCTTGATAAACTGTAGAATACTGCTTCCCTTGTCACACAATCCTTTTAATTAAAAAAAATGCAATGATATGCTTGCTGAATTTTTACAAGGAAGATTCTTAGGTCAGCCTTTGACATGGAGACATGTTCTCGCTGAATGAATAAATCAAGATAGAAAACCTTATTTATTTAGCCAGAAATGTGCTGTGCAGCTCTTCCCTGGAGCTCCCAGAATTGCCCAGTAGTGGATCTCATAGAAAGAATTCACAGGTGAAGCTTCAGCAGAAAAGGAACCAGAAAGACAATCACTAATGTTCTTTTCCTCCCCTCCCTTCGTCTCCCCTCCCCTCCCCTCCTGTCCCCTTTTTTCCCTTCCCTTCTCTTCCCCTCCCCTCTCCTTTCCTTCCTTCTCCTCCTGTCCCCTTTCTTCCTCCCCTCTCCCCTCCCCTCCCTTCCCTCTCCTCCCCTCCACGTCCCTCCCTCTCTTTCCCGTTTTCTTTCTTATTTCTTCCTCTACTCCCTCTTCCTCCTCCTTTAAGAAATGACATAATTTAAGACACTGCTGCAGATGATTTAAAACATATATTTACCTTCCTTTTTTGGATATGACCTAAAAGGAAAAAGTGATGTAAAGGAAGAAAACGACAGGTTAGACTAACTCCTCCTCCTCCTCTTCTGGTTATAAAGATTGGTCTCCAGTAGCATAATATGAAGGGAGCTGGAGATGATCTGCTCAGTGTCAGGGTGGTGGTAGGTGCTTGTCTGAAAAATGAAAAGATGATTTAATCTTGTGTGTGTGTTTTAACAGGATTAACTTCATGACCCCATGGAGAAGGGGTAGAGTAAGGATCTCACACCAGTGGCCTAAGGAAGTACAATTATGGAAACTGGAGGGTGTGTGCTAACTACCAACCAGTCCGGAACTTCAGTTGTGTTCATAAGGGTCCACACAACAACCTTCACCCTTGCCCAGGCTGTAAACCTCATCTGGGTTATTTTGACTCTCCATCCTGAAGTTATTTTTCTTCCCCAGTGCAGTTGAGAACTCTTTCATCAGGTCAGCAGGGAAAGGCATACGAAGCAGGATAATCTGGAAATGTGCTGGGAGAACTCTTTTTGTCCATGAGCTAAACATACCTTAATAACCTTGCCTTTAAAACAACAAACAAACAAGTAAAAAGCATACATAAGAACCAGAAACAAAGAAAATATTAACAATGACAATAACCAAACTAAACAAAAACAAAAACTATCTTGTACTGCTCCGGGTTGCAGGTTTTTAACATAACTTTAAGAAATTGTTATTAAAATAAGAGATATTCATTGGGAAAATGTAGATAAGCAAGTAGAAAAAGATGAAACACAATCTTAGCATTCAGAAATAACTCTGGTTATATTTTTTGGGTTTAGACTCTCAAAGTGTGTGTGTGTGTGTGTGTGTGTCTTTCTCTCCTACACACAACCAATACAAATATAAATTTACCAAAATGAAAACATATTTGCTCTTATTACTCTTAATAAGCATACTCATTCTTTAATAACTGCAAAATATGTGATCATATGAGTGTACCATAGTGAATGTAACTGGCTATCACTACTGTGTATGTAAGGTGTCTTGCAATTTTTCTTTCTTATAAATTGCTTTATAAAAATTTTTCTTGTAGCCAAGTGTTTGTGACGTTACAAATGTTTACTTAGGATAAATTCCTAGAAGCAGGATTTCTATGTTAGAGGTTAAGGACATTCTGAAAGCTTTTGTTGTTAAGTAATGCGAAGACACCAAGAGGTCTCACCCACACATTCTTTTGTCAGCAGTGTATGAGATGCCTAGATTCTCACTACTCCTGAGGGTAATCATTGAAGTTAAAGGAAATACTTAAAAGTGGATTTTTAAAGAGGAATGACTAGGCAGTTTAATTCTGCCTTTTGGAATATTCAGACTTTATTGCCGGACCAGTCTTTTTCGGGAATTCACTTGTTACCAAATGACTTAGAGTCACACTGAAGGCTGAAGCCTATAAAAGGGGTCACGCCGATGGTATTGTTCATTCACTTATAAGAAAGATCACGTCTTTCTTGCTTTATTCAAAGGAGCGGAAGCTGGCTTGCTTCCAGCTGGGATATCCTGATTGGAAGTCAACTCGGACAGTCAGCTTTGCTCCTTCCTTACCATCCTCTTAGTGCAAGTTCCTCAAAGAAGACTGATGTGTACACAGTCTGGTTTGCACATATACAATGCATCGAACACATGATCTGCTTTGCTCATCCTGTGTGGCTTTGGGGTCCAAGGGGAGGGGAGAGGAAAGAGGCTGAGAAAATGGGCATTTCTTCCTGGTAAGTCCATATCAAAGATCAGTGTTTGGCTCACCAACAGCTGCTACACTAATTATTCATCTTAATAACAATGAGTAACGATGTTTAAAAATCCCGAGTGCCTATCAACACTACATTTAGTGCTATACGATATGCTTAGCTCAAAGTCCTCATTGGACATTTTATAATAGCCTTTAAAATAATACTTACATTTTCAAAGCCCTTTACCGTGGATGAAGTGTTTTCATATTGATAAGTGAATGTACGATGGGTGGTCAGATTTGGTGGTATTTCATGCATTTTACCTGTGTTTGAATAGTGCTCAATTTCAGGCCTTCTGACTATTCCTTCTGTTTCATGTCTATCATTTAAATCCTTACTTAAAAAAAACCAATGATGGGCTCAAATCTCTTATCGTATTTCTTAATGGGATGGGATAAAATGAAGGATGTGGTTAGCTGTGATGACACATTTAAATAAATAGAAAAAATAGAAAAGTCAATCATGTGGCAAGATATGCTTTCACTTAGTGCCTTGTCCCCTGGAAGTCAACATGAAAAAGTGCTCTGGGTCTTGGATTAGAAAAAGCCCCAAACATCTTTCATGCATGGCTGGAAGCGTAAGACTCGTTATCCTGGCTCTAATCCAGTGCAAAGGGGAATTTCAAGAGCTGGTTCACATATTTGTAATTTTCCAGTTTTGAGCATACACTTCCTATCCTGGCCATTTGTGCTTTCTGGGGGAAGCCAGCAAATTGCTTGTGCAGAGGGAAAATGCTTCTTGATATCTTAAAACCGTAAAGTGCTGTGGGATATTTTTGGATAAAGAGTTGAGGGAGATCATTAATTTTGTAACCACTGTGTTGTCATTAGCACAGTTCTAGGCTTACAATGTTTTATTAGTGTGGTTTGCATGATTAGTTTACTTGGAGAATTATTATAAATTATTGATGCTGTCATTCTGCTGTGGGGAAGCCTAGCGAACTGGAGGAAATAAAAAAGGCATAGATTTTGTTGTTGTTGTTTTTAATCCTAGTTTATGAGCTGCAGTACTCACTAAAGTGCTTTGGAAATCTACTAAAAAGTTTGTTAATTCAGGAAAAAAGATACTGGTTCAGAGGACCACCAGAGGAAGCTTCAGGGAGCAGAGGGGCTCCGGAAGGTCTCTGAGCAGGAAAATAGTACTATGAGCAACAAACTACCTTGTTTGATTGAAATGGAGCATTTTCTAAGAAGTTGAAAGGCAATGGGGTCAAAAAGATAAAACTTTTTGTCATTTAGCTAAAAAGTTTAAGAGTAGCTTTCAAGGGCCAGGCGTGGTGGCTCACGCGTATAATCCCAGCACTTTGACAGGCCAAGGCGGGCAGATCACAAGGTCAGGAGATTGAGACCATCCTGGCTAACACGGTAAAACCCCGTCTCTACTGAAAATACAAAAAAAAAAAAAAAAAAAAAAAAATCAGCCGGGCATGGTGGCGGGTGCCTGTAGTCCCAGCTACTCGGGAGGCTGAGTCAGGAGAATGGCATGAACCTGGTAGGTGGAGCTTGCAGTGAGCCAAGATCGTGCCACTGCATTCCAGCCTGGGTGACAAGAGCGAGACTACGCCTCAAAAAAATAAAATAAAATAAAATAAAATAACTTTCAAGAAGCCAGAGCTAAGTGCTAGGAGAAATCTCCCAAGAAGATGGACACAGGTGATGTATCCTACATAGTAAGCCACGTGGCCCATCATGGCTGCTTGCTGCATGAGAGGCTGCCCTTCTTGCAACTAAACATGACGACCATGACTGGCCAGAACCCTTGCTGGAGGAAGGAGAGAAGAGCAGAAGGCATTTACATAAAAGATACATCAACACTTCTCATTGTGAAAATATAAAAATAAACCCAAAGCCCTTGTCGGTGGCCGACCCTCAATCCTGGCACTCTTGCTGGATTGACTTATCCTTCTAGATGAGCTATGCTCTTTTGTGATTTGGGCTTTCTGTAAATGGTATCCCACTGCACACCCAAACATAAACGTGCTTGTAACATGTCAAGTATCTCTTGAAGCTCTTTCTGTATAAGTATACTCAGAACCACTCTTAATTTTAAACTGCAGATTGCATGTTATAGTAGGGTGTACTCTATATATGTGGTCATTCTCCTGTAAATAGACAGGTTTTTCTGATGCTGCCTGCCTGATAAGAACAATGTTGTGGGTTCCAGGTGTTTAATGTCAGTTATTTTCTACCCAGTCAGGTGAAGAAGTCATATTCCGCGAATGTCTAAGGTTGGCTGGCCAGCAGAGTTTGGACGGTCGAACACACTTTTTGGCTCTGCCTCTGCACGGGTAAGTGCGTAAGACCCGTGTTGTTGCTTCTACTTAGCCTTAGAGGCAAATGTCTTAACTACGGTGTTGAGGGAACTATGTTCCCATCAAGGGACACCTGCATTTATTCCATAGGGCAGTTATGTTATGTTAATATCTTTCTGATTTTCCTCTCCTTTCTGTAAGGGTAAAGGAAAAATAATTTTTAACCTATGTTTTAGACTTCAGTGAGAACCCTCTCCTATATTCATACTTTCATTACTTTTCAGTAGATTCATAGAAACATCTATGTAGACTTAACAGTTTGGCCATTGGCTTATGGTAAAGCTTAGGACATATTCTTCCTAGCCTAAATGTGAGTATTCATTTGTGATTTAAATGACTGTGTTGCCTTTTTGTTTTGTGACTTAGACAGGGCTGATACCGGTTATGGGATGTGTGTATTATCCTAGCTCCCATAAAAGGGGCTGATTTTCCTACTGAAATCATTAAAGAAGCAAAACCTATTATGGGAAATAATGATTAGATCACAACATCTGCGATAAATAGAGAACTGGCTAGTTAAAATGACCTAGTTAAAAATGTTAATTTTGTTCATGGGTTTTAAAGTTTTATATTCCTGTTTAGCAGGAAGGGAGAATTTATTTAGGACTGAATGGAAGCTATTACAGGTGGTATTATTATTATAGAGTAACCCATGAAGAAGGATATTTTGTTTAAGCCTTCAATATCATACAATAAATATTAAGTATTTCATAAACAATAAAAATAATCTTTTCTCTGTTGACTTTGGTTACTGATACTATTTGAAATAGAATAATGAGTTCAGTTCAGGATATCTGAGAGCAAAGATTACAAGGGAAAATTGCTGAAGATAAACCCCCCTCTCCTGCAATCTCTAAGGGCAGAGTTTATCTTGTCTGGTCTAACTCATCTGGGAATTTCAGACCTCTGAAAAAGTTCTGTTTGGAGTGAATGATTGGCCTTGAATTTTGACCTTTATAACAGAGATAACTTGGATTTTTTGGGAAATTTGATGATGATGTATAGTGAATTTTCTTATCTGGGAAAGATGAGTTTTTGAAGCGTTGTTATGGAATGGGTCTTTCTGGAAGAGTCTAGTTTTGATTCAAGCTAGCTTCCCAAATGCTGCTTGAAATCATAACATCTTGGAGAATGCTTGTACTGCTCTTAAGTAGGCAGGGGATCTTTGCTTATTCCCTGGCAGCGATGTATGGCATTTCCAGTTACTCAGGCTTAGGAAATAGAGCAGTCTTCTCCCTCAGGACTCAACTCTGCACTCTGCAAAAGAATGGCCTCTTTAGGGTACTTTGGATTTATTGTGCTAGTTTAAGCAAGGGGCACTTGACTGGGTATGATTTACTTTGTGTTTACAAGAGAAAAACAAATAAACAAACTTCCGTCTCTATTAGGTAATTGACAAATGTTTATGGAGTGTTTACTGTGCACTTTCAATTGTGCCATGCCTTTTTGGGGACATAAAAATAAATTATCGGAAGTTGCTGAATTACTTTCCCCCCAAACACCATTCTCTTCTCTAGGCAGGACTTTCCATTTAACTGTACCTAAAAATCCCAAGTCAGATAATTTTTGAGATTGTGTCTGCCTTCCCAGAAACATCAGCACATCTGGAGCTGTGGCCTTGGGGTTGCTTGAATTTGACTCCTTGCCCATTCTTCATGTCTGTGTTCTGGACCCCTTGCAGGTCAGCTTTTTGTTTTGTTCCTGTCTACTGCTGGCCTCTTCAGACCTTGCACTTGTCCCTATGTCTGCTCCTGTCTGTTCCAAGTCAGGTTTCCAGCTTCACTGTCGTTGGATTCAATTCCTATCAGCTACTGGGTCTGCTCCTGTCTTGGCCTTGCTTTGGTGACCCCCGTTCTACTCTTGGGCTCTAGATTCTCTTCCTTCTTTTAGCTCACAGCTTGATGTTGAGCCATGGTTTATACCCATCATGACTTTATCCAGCTGTTTTCAAGGGGGAGGCTGGGCAAGAGGTTGTGTATGCCTTGGTGAAAAAGTATTACCTCTTTAGGGAAACTGGTTATACTGTCCAGGATACCTGCGGAAACACATCCGTGACATTAGTTGTGGCAATAGCATGGCGATGAGGAGCACATTCTGGAATTAGATAACCTTGATTCTCTGTCCTTTGCCTCCCATCTGTGTAGCTTTGTAGGGGTTATTAATCCTCTGTTTCCTTGTATGTAAAATGTGAACATGACAATTTTCACAGGGTTGTTGTGAGCTAGAAGATGCATAGGATATCCTTAGCATATAATAAATGCTCAGTAAATAATAGCTATTGCTTTCACTATAAATGTCTGGGGAATTGCAAGTAGCTTGGAGTTATTATTCATGCTTTAATAACATGGAAGTTATGCTACAAGCTTTGGTTAGTCTTTCTAATTTATTACAACTGATATATATTAGGTATTTTCTATGAGCAAAGGGTTATGTCAAGCACTTTCCAGGATGTAAAGTATAGAATATGATTTCCCTTGAAAGAGGTTGCAATTTATTAGGAAACAAACAAAACAATTTTATTAAGAGGCCAAATGTGATGGATGGTGCAAGGGAGATGCCAAGTCTAGTGGGAGCAGAAGGAAAGAATGGGGTGTCTAATGACTCAGAGAACTGGAAAGCGCTCCGTCAAGTAGAAGACATCTGAACTGGACCTTGAAGGATGTGAGTATTTCTGAAGACAAAGAAGGGAGATGTAGGAATTTGAGTAGGCAGATATTGAGGTAAGAAGGCATATTTAGGGTAAAGTAACCTTGAGCAGGCAGATATTGAGGTAAGAGGAAATATTTGGGGAAAGTGGTCTTACAGTGTTATTTAAATTGGGGATCTTTGTAAATGTACAATTGGAGACCATTGTATGAATGATCTCAAATGTCAAATGTCATGGCCAACAAATTTAGACTTTATTCTATGGCAAGTGGAGAGTGTTGAGCAGCACAGTGTTATAATCAGGTCACATTTAAGGAAAGATTGGCTGGAATAGATCATGAGATGAATTGGAGCTGCTGTATTAGACCTGGAGGCAGTGGGAAGCGAGAACAAATTATTGCATTTGTCTAGGTGGGAGGAATCCTAGATCGTATTAGGATATAAGAGAGAAAACATGTAAGAGTCATTTCAGTGGTTGAAGCAAGAGGACTGATTGAATTTAGAAGGCAGGGAAGGTGGATACATTGGAAAACTCATTGGAGTCTGGGAGCCTGGGAAAACAGTGACATCATTACCATAGAAATGGAAGGAAGGAGGAGGATAAAGAAAGATGATCAGTCTTGTTTAGTACATATAGACGTGGTATCTAGGACTAATGGCACATTCTGGTGGAAATATTTAGCAGCCAGTTGGAAAGACCTTGTAAGGTAGCACTGCTCAAATCCCGTTGGGATCTAGTTTGTTTTTAAATCCGTGTAGGCTAGAATCCTTCTCATACTTCTTGTACTCAGTATTTTTTTTTTTGCACTATTCTCCTTAGCAGCATCTAATACCAGTTTTCCCCTTTGGAGGTTTGCCCAGTGGTGCAGTTAGGGAAATAATGATAATGATTCTGCCTCGTGTGTGTGTGTGTGTGTGTGTGTGTGTGTATTATAGCTCAGTCTATAAGGGAACGTGCAATCTTTAACTTATCTGACCTCTGTTTTCTAACTTGTAAAATATGATGAATAATAATCACCGTATCTATCTCCTGGAATAGTTGTGTGTCCAAATTAGAATGTGACTAAAAACACAATTAAAATGCTATATAAATAAAATGAATCATTCTTATACTCATCATCAAAGTCCTTAGCGGATGTCCTTCGTGTGACTTTTAAACCCATTCCCCCATTGCTTCCTATAAAGTAGGAAATCACCCAATGAGAACTCCTTTTTTTTTTTTTTTTGGCATTAGCCTGTGAATCATAGACTTATTTCTTCTAAAGTGACAATTAAAAGCAAAGAGAAAGAAAGCCCAACTGCATAAACACATCTATTTATATTTTAAACTGAAAGTGCATTCACCCAAACCACAAAACCCCAAATCAACTTTTAGCTCCTTCCGAGCCCATGTCCAGCCCCTGGGCTCTCCCGGAAGTGAACTGCTGGGAAAGTGTGTGGGCTTCAAGCCCAAGATCGACTCAATGGCTTCTTCCTCTCCCCTCCCCACGCCTTCCCTCCAGCACACCTGTTTGCAGAACTTCTTCCTCTCTTGCCCAGGCATTTTGATTCTGGTCACGACCACCTGTGAAGGATGACGCAAATTTAGCCCTACGCACATCCTTGCCTTGTTGCTGTCTTCAGGGTCCCAAACTGGGTTGATTCACCCCACAGGACATTATTTTTAGCCTTTATCTCTTAGTGGTTTTGTTTTCTTTCCGCCGCCTTTTGACCTGAGAGCTGGAAATAAAGTCCGCCTTCCATAAAGACGAGAAAGTTGTCAGTCATTTCCTTCCTGCTCACATGAAAGGCCGGCCCAACGGAGCTTGCAGAAGACGCTGAAAGTTCCAGTTCACTGGGTCCTGAAAACACCCGCACTTTGGGAGTGAATTTCATTTCTTCCGTGTAGGCTAAGCAGAGAGGTTGCCTGGGCTAGGCAGCTGTTCTTTCAAAGGGTCTTGAAGATGCTCAAGGGAAATGCAATAAAAGAAAACCACATTTTCCCTCTCCTTTTGATCATGGTTGCTGAACCCAAACACCTGGGCAGCCTGCCTACTTTTAAATATTTGAAATAATTAAAAGAAATTCACAGGCAAAACGAGAAAGTATTGCTTTAATATGAAATCATATCACACTATAACATCATTGGACAGAAAACGTAGTTTTTACTATGAAATAAAATATGAGAAATTGCTTTGCAAATTTTGTAAAGTGCTAGGTATATTAAAGATCTCGAAAATTATAGTTTGTTTTTTCTGATTCTGAAATGAATATATATGTATCTATATATATTCAAATGAAATAGAAATATATAAAAATAGAAAAATATATGAGCATGCAGTATCTTTTTCAATATCGGAATTCATTTTTGGGCTATTATAATTCAACCACTTGCCTATTGATATCATTTTTGGAGAGGTATTATCAATATTAGTGCCACTAATTTCCTTCTACATTTATGAGTGAACTTTTCTATCATTATCATTCAGATTAAATTCTAAATGTGTAATTACTGACTCAAGGCATACACAATTAAATTAAAATTAAGTTATAGCTGATGAATGAAAATCATATATATTTATGGTATGCGACATGTTTCGATATATGCATAGTCGTGAAGTGGTTAAATGAAGCTAGTTAACATCTCCATTACCACAATATACTTACTTTTGTTGTGAGAACATTTAACATCTACATCCTTAGCAGTTTTTCAAGTACACAGTACATTGTTATCAACTATAGACACCCATTTCTCCAGGAAGACAGTACCAATTTACAGTTCCTACAAAGGTGTATATAAATTTCCATTTTCTCAAACTCTTGCCAACAGAGGGTTTTGTTTGCCTGCTTCTCAATCTTTGTTACTTTGGCTGTCGTATTTGTTATTGGGTAACTCGAGTATCTTTGTGTATATTTGTGAGCTATTTAAATCTGTCTCTCATGAATTGTTTAATCCTTTCCCATTGTTTTTTCCTGTGAGGTTATCTTTTACTAATTGATTTATAAGAATCACTTTCCTATTGGGTATTAATTATTTTTCTCTTATATATGCAGATATCTTCCCAGTTTGTCACTTGCATTTTTGCTGCCGTACAATGTTTTTTTCCTTCGTTTTTAAGTGGCTAGGCATATTCATCTTTTCCTTTATGGTTTCTGCTTTTTGCGTTGGATGTTGGATGGCCTTTTCTGTCACTGGATATGAGGCTTGCTTCTAGGCAGGCTTTGGAGCTGGACAGACTAACTTAAGCCTCACTTCTGTCTCACATTGGCTGAGACTCCAAGAGGACAAATCAGTTGCCCAGGTCTGTATATCGGGATAATAATCCATATTTCACAGTGTTGTTCAATAACTAGTGGGCTTAGGGGTCTAGAGCTCAGGACTAGGCTTGTCATAAAGGAGGGGCAGGGTGTTAGTTTCCTTTCTCCCTCTTATCTTCAAAATGAACTGGATACTGATTTAGTTCCTCTAAAGAAGAGAACAACAGGGATGAGAAGGTCTCTTTTACTGTCTTGCTTTCAGTTAATACTAATAAATGCTCTACAGGGAAGTGGTTCTCAGGATGTCCTATGGGTATCAAGGGAGTGCCTATCTCTTTCCTGCTTTAGCATATTGTTTTTTTTTTTTTTTTTTTTTGGAAAAAGAAAGTAGGTAATTTCTGTTCCTGTATTTTCATCAAGTTATACATTTTTTGAAAGAATAATTAGCCTCATGGCAAAATGCAACTCTCCTCAAAGATGAAAAACCAAAAAGATTAAATGTAGATGCTCGTGTGAAGGTTTCAGGTAAAACAGAAAGAAAAGATGAAGCTGAGGCATCCAGGAGATTCTTGGGAAAGAAGGGCTTCTTCCCTGTAGAAGAGACCTCCTTGGGACTTTATTATTTCTACATACACCTTTATGTTAACAAAATCTAGCCTCAGTCATTAAAAAAAGATCTGTTTCTGCAACAACCACCATATTCATTAGCACGTCAAAAACTTTAGTTTTATATTGTATAGATAGAACGAAATATGAAAAGATGCCTCAGTAAGAGATTTACTTGGTTTCACCGTCCAACATCTACCTACATCTTTTCATTCTCTCCAAAAATAATGAAGCCATAACTTTCATCCTTCGCAAAGAAAGTAAATTTTCAGGGAAGCTCCTTTTCTCTGCCAAGTGTAAATTTTGAAACACTCCTCGGTTAGGTCTGCATGCACAACGTAATGGAGGAAATACAACCAGCCAACAAGCTAATCCAAGAAATAGGAGCTCACTGTTACTTTACTTACCCGAATATCTAAAATCTTGGTTATTTCAGCCTGAATTATACAGAATTATTGAATCATTTCTAAGTCATTTTTGTGTGTGTAGGCACAGTCTATTTTAGGGCTCTATTCTTTATATCCATAATCAGATGAGCTAATGTATGAAATATTAAGCTTTATAACTCTTATTTCAATTTTCTTAATAATCTATCTCCTGCTTCTCATATAATAAAATTTAAATTTCACAAACTTATTTGAAATCATCACTATAGTGGGATTAAGGATAAATTCAGCATCTGTCATTAAAATATAATCCAGATATGGGATGGGAATGCTTTTTTTTTTAGATGGAGTTTCGCTCTTGTTGTGCAATGGCCCGATCTTGGCTCACCGCAACCTCCACCTCCCGGGTTCAAGTGATTCTCTTGCCTCAGCCTCCCGAGCAGCTGGGATTACAGGCATGTGCCACCACACCTGGCTAATTTTGTATTTTTAGTAGAGATGGGGTTTTGTCATGTTGGCCAGGCTGGTCTTGAACTCCTGACCTCAGGTGATCCACCCGCCTCGGCCTCCCAAAGTGCTGGGATTACAGGTGTGAGCCACCACATCTGGCAGGATGGGTATGATTTTTAAAGCCCAGAGTACAAATAATAATAATAGGGATAATAAACTGTATAAATTAATTATTAATAAAAATAATAATCAAATAGTATTTGAGTACTTAGGATTGATTGGTTGATTGATTCATTCATCAAATACTTAGTGAGTGCCTACTATGTGTCAGACAGGGTTCTATATACTGAAGATAGAGTGGGAAGCAGATAAGATCCTTGCACATACAGAGCTAATTATCCTGTAGCCAATGGGGAAACATAACAAATGGGAGAATGCAGAAATGAGATGACTGCAGGTAGTAATAAGCATATAAATAATATAAATAAAATAAAATTGGGAGACGTAAGAGATCATGTTGTGGTGAGGAAGGTGGTAGGGAAAATGCAATACATAGGTTGGGCAGGGAAGGTCTTTCTGTAGAGGTGACATTTGTGCTGGGATCTGAGTGATGAAGCATGTGAGAGTGATGAAGCACGTAAGGAAGAGTTTTCCAAACAGAGGGAACAGCGGCTCTAAGGCCCAGAGGAAATAATGAGTTTGGTGGTTGTATGTATGCTGGTTAATTTTATGTGTCAACCTGGCTACACCATGGTAGCCAGGTGCTCAGTCAAATACTAGTCTAGATGTTGCTGTGAAGATATTTTTTAGATGAGATTCTGTGTAAATCAATACACTTTGAGGACACGAACAGACAGTTCTCAAAAGAAGACATACAAGCGGCCAACAAATATATGAAAAAATGCTCAACATCACTAATCATTAGAAAAATGCAAATCAAAACCACAGTGAAATACCATCTCACACCAGTCAGAATCGCTATTATTAAAAACGCTAAAAAACAACAGATGCTGGTAGGCTGTGAAGAAGAGAGAATGCTTATACACTGTTGGCGGGAATGTAAATTGGCTCAGCCACTGCGGAAAGCTGTTTGAAGATTTCTCAAAGAGCTTAAAACAGAATTACCATTTGACCCAGCCATCCCATTCCTGGCTATATATCCAAAAGAAAATAAATTGTTCTACCAAAAAGACACATGCACTGTTATGTTAATCACAGCACTATTCACAACAGCAAAGGCATGGACTCAACCTAGGTGCCCATCCATGGTGGACTGGAAAATGAGAATGTGGTAGATATAAAAAGTGGGGTATATATCATGTTCTTTGCAGCAACATGGATGGAGCTGGAGGCCATTATCCTAAGTAAATTAATGCAGGAACAGAAAACCAAATACTGCATGTCCTCACTTACAAGTAAGAGCTAAACACTGGGTAATTATGGACATAAAGATGGCAACAATAGACCCTGGAAACTACTAGAGTGGGGAGGAAAGGAAAGGAACAAGGGTGGAAAAACTAACTGTTGGTTACTATGCTCACTACCTGGGTGACGAGATCATTCATATCTCAAATCTCAGCCTCACGCAGTACACCCAGGTAACAAACCTGCCCATGTACCTCCTGAATCTAAAATAGAAGTTATTCTTTAAAAAAAACCCTTTGAGAAATGCAGATTACTCTTGAAAATGCAGGTGAGCCTCATCCAATCACTAGAAAGCCTTAAGAGAAAAAAGGCTGGTGTCTCCTCTGGAAGAAGAAATTCTTCCTGCAGACTGTCTTTGGACCTGAGTTGAAACATCAGCTTCCCTGGATCTCAAGGTTGCTACCTTACCCTACAGGTTTTCACCTTGCCAGCCTCCACAATCACATGAGCCAATTTCTTAAAGTAAATCTCTTTCTCTCACACACATGCTGTTTGCTCTGTTTCTCTGGAGAACCCTGACTAATACACTACATGAATAATAAGTTGAAAGGAGGAGAGACTAAAGTGACAAGAGTAAAGATGAGAAGAAATGGGTGGTGTGGTACGTGTTGAAGTTACAGGTCACAGAAACTGAATATATGAAGTGAGGGAAAGGATGAAGTGAAGGGCAATTCTTCTGGTAGGCACTGTGCTAGGGGCTCTCTCTCTATAATGCCTTATTTTTACGATAATCATTATCACATTTTATTTTATTTTATTTTATTTTCTGAGACGGAGTCTTGCTCTGTCACCCAAGCTGGAGTGAAGTGGCACGATCTCGGCTCACTGCAACCTCCGCCTCCCGGGTTCAAGCAATTCTCCTGCCTCAGCCTCCTGAGTAGCTGGGATTACAGGCACACGCCGCCACGCCTAAGTTTTGTACTTTTTAGTAGAGACGGGGTTTCACCACGTTGGCCAGGCTGGTCTCAAACTCCTGGCCTCGTGATCTGCCCGCCTCGGCCTCCCAAAGTGCTGGGATTACAGGCGTGAGCCACTGTGCCTGGCCTATCACTTTATATATGAGGAAAGCAAGAGCCAAAATTTTGAGTCAAATAACTTTTCAGAATCATGAGCCTATAGATGTCCACATTTGTAGATTTTCTAAGGATCATTTCAGACCAAATGCCAAGGAAATACTTTTCAATTGGTTTCTATTTCGTGACTTGAAGTTGGGGGCAGAGGAAAAGATGGATTGTTACAGTAGTTTAAGATCCTGTTGGTTACATGTAGATCAGTTTGTCCTATTAAACACAATACAACCTTCCTAGCATCTTGTTTTTCTTACACTTCTTTATATCTTTGCCAGCCAATGACTCTTCATTTAATTATTTGTATATTACTTAGTTGTTACTTGGTTTCAATCTATTGTTTAACACACCTGTGAGTGGTTAGAAATTTTTCAGTCACAATCATATTAGTGATATCCTTGAGGGAAGAAAAGCGAGAAAGTGCTTGATCAACTCCAGTCATATACACATATTTTGTTATTTCATCCTTCCATGTATCGTCCAGAATCCATGCTACCATTCCCATGTTCCAGAAGATCAACCAGGGGCTTGGAGAAATAAAGTATGATTTTTCTCAGATTACAGAAATAACAAATGACAAAAACAAGGTACAGAGAAGATATGCTAGGACACTCTCCATCATTTCATGCTATTAGTGTTTCTGATTTTTTTCTATTTTTTTCTAGTATCTCTCCTCTTTAGTTGTTTCATACAACAATCTTTACCATCTGCCACACTAAATATATATTAAAAATATATTCCAGTTAATATACAGTTTGTGTGTGTGTGTGTATGTGTGTGCATGTGTGCACGTGAGCACCTGCAGTAGGACTCTTCAAATTTTAATGTAAGTGGGACTTTTTATTTTTATTTTTTTTTGAGACAGTCTTGCTCTGTTGCCCGGGCTGGAGTGCACTGGCACAATCTCGGCTCACTGCAACCTCTGCCTCCCGGGTTCAAGCAATTATCATGCCTGAGCCTCCCGAGTCCCTTGGATTACAGGCATGTGTGACCACACCGGGCCCTAAGTTTTGTATTTTTAGTAGAGACAGGGTTTCACCACATTGGCCAGGCTGGTCTTGAACTCCTGACCACATGATCTGCCTGCCTTGGCCTGCCAAAGTGCTGGGATTACAGGCGTGAGCCACTGTGCCTGGCCATAAGTGGGACTTTTATTTATACTGATTTGGCAGCTTAAAACCACCCTTTCCCATAGAAATGAACATGTATAAAAGGAGACCATTTGACTTTCAAGACAAAGCTTGCTTTACTTCCTTTGCTTTAGTATGATATTAGTTCTATTAAGAGTTGTCTTTTCAGTTAATCTAATTATTCTTCAGTAATGACATTTCCTCATTTTTGCACCTTTGAGTTAACAACATTCCCAGGATTTTTCTCTTATGGTCTTCATTATATATAGTGAGCAATGTGTTTGTTAGGAATTCATTCTGTAATTCTAGTGTTTACCTGAGTTCAATAACCCCTCAGCATAATATAGTATTAATGAGGACTTTCAAACAAGAGAGATAAAATGTTGAAATCTTCACGTGCTTGTTTGCAGCTTTTGGATACAGGAGATCATTTAAAATAGACTTTGAATTTTATTTATTTTTGAGTTCTGATAACTTTCTAGGTGACCTTGGTGTGTATGAACAGCATGGGCCAAGGAACTGTTTTTTTTCCGGCTTTCAGACGTCAGATTGCTTCCTTTCACACCTTGGAATGTCAGAAATTTACTGACTTCTTTCTCCCTGAGATGTTTTTCTCTTGCAGTATTATTACGGGGACAGGGGTATTCTGTTTACTTGTTGCCGGGTGGTTTTTGAGACCTCTGTTGCAATTGAAACAAGAAGCCAACCAACAAAATCAACTCTTGCAATCATTTCTGTCACAAAGAAAATGTCACATTAACCTTCTCAAAGCCTGGAGATTTAGTGCCAAAATGCATTGTGACATTTATAGGGTTTACCTTAGGTTTAGAACAGAGACCTGAGTGCCCTAAAACTTAGTCGTGTGGCTAAGGATCATTTGAGACCAAATGCCAAGGAAATACTTTTCAATTGGTTTCTATTTCATGACTTGAAGTTGGGGGTAGGGGAAAGGATGGATTGTTACAGTAGTTTAAGATCCTATTGATCACATGTCGGTCAGTTTGTCCTATTAAACACAGTACATGTGTATGGGGGAGTCTTGGTATGTATCCAATTCCATTCTCTATTAAATGACAATCTTGATAAAAGTTTATGGGTTTTTACTAAACAAAAACCAGAAGAGATTTGGTGGCAGAGATATTTAGTGCTCACAAAATATCAGGGCTTCCTTGCCTTCCTTTCTCAGCCTTGCTCGCGATTAAGTTCGAGCTGTGGACCCGTTTTGGCAAACGGGTTGTGAGCAGAAGTGATGTCTGCTCCTTTCATTTCTGCCCCCCAAATCCCTCCATGAATCTTGGGTTCTTTCCTCCTGTGCTGCAGAGGCCTTGGGAGCTGAGATGGGGAAATGGTGGCAACATAAGTTGGAGAAGTCCTGGAGAGAATTTTCCTGGAAAAAATTCTGCATTGGACTTAGCATGAGCAAGAATTGAACCTTTGCGGTGTAGAGCACCCCTTCCCCCATATTTTGGGTTTCTCTTGTTACCTTACCAGAGGGAAGGTTAATTTTTCAAATTTGTATAATATCAGGATGACTGTCCAAATTTTTATCATAGTTCTGAAATGGGAGAGTTCCCTGACCCCCCTTGCAGGACATGTGACAGGGGTGTGGCTCATCTGTTCGGTAGCTGCCACTGCTCAAACCCCTTATGGGAGGGGGAGCACACAGACAGATAGGGGCAGGAGCCCAAGCAGGTGTGTGTTATGGTGAGCTCTTTTAACCTTGCCGTCCATGTAAAGCTTAAGTATTAACCAGTTCAGTGGACCCTCTGCCTTTTTGCAAGGATGGAGGGCCAGAGTGACAGCTTTCTGTATTCTGAGCTCTTGTCCAGCATCCCAGAAAAATTGGGTCACAGACGGATTTGAAGGATGGTGAATGCAGGGGTTTTATTGAGTGGTGGAGGTCTTTCTTAGGGGGTGGATGGGGAGCTGGGAAGGGGATGGAGTGGGAAGATGATCTTTCCCTGGGGTTTGGCTGTCCAGTGGCTGATTCTCCAACCGTCCCCAGCCAAACTCCTCTCGACATTCCTTCTCTTCTCCCCTTCTCTACTACTCTTCTGCTCTTCTCTTTGTCTGCTTCTCTCCTCCTAGAGCTGGGGATTTGTGTTTTATATGGGTAAAGGATAGGGGGGTGTGGCGGGCCAAAAGGCAACTTTTGGGTGCAAAAACTGGAATGCCTGTTCCCATTTAGGGCCTCAGGTATCTAGGCTTGAGGGTAGGGCCTTTGCTGGGGACCCCCACCCTCCTGACTCTTGTCCTTATCATTTCTAAGGCATTGCCTTAGAAACTGTCTGAGAGGTAAAGATTTTATTTCCACAGTCTCATAATTCACATCCCAGTTACTTATGCATATGTCTGGACAAACTTTGGTTGCAGTGTTTGGCAGCTCTTTGTGCTCTGCAAAGTATTTCTGTGGCATTTGAAATGCTCAGACAACCCCAACAATGTGGGAGTTGAGGGGGAGAAAATGTAGATGCAATTTCCCTTCAGAGTTATGCATTTTGCACACAATGCATAGTGGGCGGAACATTTATGTGAATTGTGCCTTTGGGGCATCATTGAAAGTTATGGCCTGTAAGAAAACGGGAATCAGTTTTATTTAAGTTGGTCTTTAAAAGGCAGCCCTAGAGGAAATTTTATCCCCATTATCTCTGTCAACTGTAATTTTTATGTCTTGCTGCTGACTGTCTATTACACTCCTACCTCTCAAGTCATCTTCTGTATCTACATGGCATTATTCCACTTGGGCTTCCTCCCATAATTCATTTTCTCAACTTTAAATTGATTTGTTTTTTAGAGATAGGGTCTCCCCATGCTGCCCAGGCTGGTCTTGAACTCCTAGGCTCCTCCCACCTCAGCCTCCTGAGTAGCTGGGACTAGAGGAGTCACGTACCACCATGTTTGGCTTTTAACTCTTTGTTTTTGAAATTATCTCAGACTTAAAGACAATTTGCAAAAATAGTACTGAGAGTTTCCATATATCCTTCACCAGGTTCCCCAAATATTCAAATTTCAGCTTGTTTATTACTTGTCTTCTTTTTCTTTCTCTGAAATTTTTGGGAGTAAGTTGCAAATATGGTGTCTTTTATCCCAAAATGCTTCAGTACATGTTTCCTAAAAATAAATGTTCTTTCACATAACTGCAGTACAATAAGCAAATTAGGAAATTAATATTGATCTAGTATTAATTTAGTCCAGCAGTTGGCAAATGTGCCTTCCCAGTTATGTTCGTAAATAAAGTTTTATTGGAACATAGCCATGCCCATTTGTTTATGGACCATCCTTGGCTGCTTTCTGCCTACAATGGTATTGTTAAATAGTTGTGGTAGAGACTACATGGCCTGCAGTCTCTGAAAACATTTACCATCTGATCTTCTAGAGGAAACACTTGTGAGGCTTCATCTGGTTGATAGATCTTATCGAATTTTATCATTTGTCCATAATGTCTTTTACTGCAAAAAAAAAAAAATTCTCATTTGGTATCCTGTCCGTGATCACATATTATATTTGATTGTTATGTCTTTTTATTCTCTTTCATTGTAAAACAATTATTTGGTGTTTCTTTATTGTTCATGACCTTGATACTTTTGATAAATACAGGACATTTATTTTGTATATCACATTTCAGTGTAGGTTTGTGAACTTTTCTCGTGATTTGATTTACGTTAAGCATTTTTGGCAATACTCAGATGTGATGTTTTGTCTTTCTTAGTGCAATCTAATGGGGCGCACATGATGTCTATTTTTCTCATTATTGGTGGTAATTTTGATCCCTTTGGTTAAGATGATAGGGTTTCTCCACTGTAAAATTGTTTTTCCCTTTGTCCTTAATACGTATCTTGTGGGAAAATGCTTTGAGTTTATGTAAGTATCATATTTTAAATCAAACTTCCACCAGTAGTTTTAGCATCCACTGATAGTTCATCTCTATAACAATTACTATTATGGTGGTTGCCCAAAGCGATTTTTTTTGTTTTGAGACAAAGTCTTGCTCTGTCACCCAGGCTGGAGTGCAGTGGCGTGATCTTGGCTCACTGCAACCTCCGCCTCCCGGGTTCAAGAGATTCTCCTGCCTCAGCCTCCCCAGTAGCTGGGATTACAGGCACCTGCTACCACACCTGGCTAATTTTTTAATTTTTAGTAGAGACGGGGTTTCACTATATTGGCCAGGCTGGTCTTGAACTCCTGACCTCGTGATCCACCCACCTCAGCCTCCCAAAGTGCTGGGATTACAGGCATGAGCCACCATGCCCAGCTGAATAAAGGAATTTTAAAATTCGCTTTGGTGGCTCACACCTGTAATCCCAGCACTTTGGGAGGCCGAGGCGGGTGGATCACGAGGTCAGGAGTTTGAGACCAGCCTGGCCAATACAGTGAAATTCCTTTATTCTTCCATATTTACTAGTGTGAAATCTATTCTTAGCAAGGATTTTCCTCCCTCCATTCTTTTCTTTTCTTTTCTTTTCTTTCTTTCTCTTTTTTCTTTCTCTTTCCTTCTTTCTCTCTCTCTCTCTCTTTCTCCCTCTTTCTCTTTTATCTCTTTCTTTCCTTTCTTCTCTTTCTCCCTCCCTCACATCTTTCCTTCCTTCCTTCCTTCCTCCCTCCCTCCATTTTTTTCTTCTCTCTCTCTTTCTTTATTTCTTTCATCCCACGGATTTTTACTTTTATTTTGTGGTCTATAATCTATAACTATCATTGTTTATCTTGATGCTCAAAATGTTCTAGGAAAATTTTTACTTTTAACAATGATTCATTAGGTAGTAACTTGAAATACTCAGGGTCAAACGCTGTGTTTCAAACATCTCTGCATAGCCGTTGCCTAGTATAGTGCATGGAAATGTTAGGCATTCAATAAATATTTTTTTGAATGCAGGTCCTAACTCAAATGACTAAACCACTAAATATGGAATGTTAAACACTGGATTAGACAATGTATTAGGCATATGTTGGAGTATAGCTTCAGTATTATAGCCAGTGTGAGCAAAAACCATGATTTTTTTTCTTTTTTGATTAATATTTTCTGAGTAGTCAGGCTCACTTGATTTTTAAAAATTTAATCAATTTTTTCTCACTTGCTTTTGAGACTGAAATCTCTTTATCAGAAACATGGCTTTCCCTAGACATATTCTAGTTCTCGCTTAGTGGGAAGTGTTCCAAATTCCCTTGTGGTCTAAAACCTTCTTAGTGTTATCCAAGTGGTGGAAAGTGATTGTCTTAGGGATTCAGGAAAGATTTTTACCTGACTCCAGAACAACTAATTCAGAATAAAAGCAGTTCTATGTATTTTCCAAATCTCTATTTTCTGAAATCTATAAAAACTGATCACAATAGTACTTCTAAGAAATGATAATGATATTCTCTTATTCAACATCACCCTCTTTGGCTCCATTTTTTCCCCTAATTTGTCAACAAAGGGAAAATTCCTGTTGATGCTTTGCGTTTTGCTGTTATGACTACCATTTATGATTTGCCCTTGAAATCAGTGAACTGGTTTGGGGTAGGACGGGCTGGTTTGGGAATTATAGGAATGTTACTTGAGGCTGTCTGTGCCTGGAAGGAAGCCATGAGTAGTGAAGAGGAAATAGCTGAGATTGGCTTAAAGGAAGTGTAACCAGTGATATTTTCCCCATTCCTAAGTCAAGTCTTTGCTGTTACCGTCAATAACTGCTAACTCAGAGGATGCAACCTTAGTAATTCATTTCCTTAAGTAAGTGGATTCTACAGGCATGATGCTTACTTCTTGGCCGATATTGAAGTATCTAACAGGGCTTCAGTGGAGCTTCCATATTGTCAGTTTCTGTACCCCTGTGAGCCTCTGCTCTCCTGCTAATCTTCCCAGTCTGGGAAGTAGACTTGGACAGAGATCGATCTTCCTTTTGGCTCTATGGCATGGCATAGCTGAATCAGGAGGTTTAAATGCATAATTAAGCATCCTTGCTTTCTGATTAGCTCATGAATTGCCTCTTAATCCTTAGAGTAAAATTGGTCCATTTTGTCTCAGTTTTAGAGGTGAATTATCTAAGAAGGTAACAATATTTTTTCTTTGAGGTAGGTGTTCATTCTGTTTGTGTAGCTGAACCAAAGTTATTCTTGGGAGCAACATGACCATCAGATATGTGCAAAGCAATTTAGAATTAATTGTACAGGGTGTCATGCATTCATTATTTTCCCCAGAAGGGTTAGGCATTGTATTTTAACTGGTGTCTACAGCATCTGACTGCAGGAATTCCCTTGAGCATCTCATTTGCCCACCATCATTATCTTTTTTCCCCCTTCTGAGCTCTCCTTCAGCAAGAACTCTGTCTCTTCTATGTGCCCTGTGACACATCTTATAAATTGCTGCACCAGATTGTGATGAACCTTGATATTCATGGAAACTGCAACCCAGGTGGGAGATAACCTTTGACAGGCTCTCTCCTATTCTTTAGTGGCCAGTTTCACAAAGAGGCTGCAGGAAGCTGCTTCCAGCAGGCTGAGTCCTGAGGAGGAGACGATAACAGTGGGAGAAGCACCTGGTAACAGCGGCACTTCATCCAGGAAGAAAACAGGATCTAAAATATAAACAACATCCTTACAACACAAGTAAGTGCACAGTTCACTCTCGAGTGTGTTCGACTATATTCTTCCAAGAGTCTCATGAGAATCTTACTGAAACAGGAAGATGGTCAAAAGATGAATCGAAGTGTCAAGATTTCCAGTGGACACCATCAAAAGGATTTTTTTGTTGTTGTTGTTGATCTTTTATTTTTAAACACATGAGTATGACCAACCATGCCATATCTACAATGTCGAACTTTTTTTTTTAGCTGAATAAAAATTTAAATACCTCAGAACTGACACTATTTTAAGGGAAATGATGTAAATGGGAACAAAACAAAAAGAAGAAAGAGTTTCGATGATCCTGTCTCTCTAAAAGCATCTCTTCCAAAGCAGATGTTATCTTTATTAAACATCATAGGATTAGTAAAGATGACATTTATTAAGTGTTTGCCATTCCAGGCATTGTGCAAGGTGCTTCCTGGGTAACATCTCATTTAATACTCTGGAAAGTTATGCACAGAGAGGGTAAGTAGCTCTCCTAGTGTCTCACAGCTAGTAAGTGATAGACCCAGGACTGAGACCCAGGCAGTGTGGCTCAGAGCTGGCTTGCTTGTCCTTTACACTCTTGCCTATCTGTACCATTTATACATTTTAATAAGAATTATATTGATAGAACCATTTATACATTTTAATAAGAATTGTATTGATAGAGGCATGAGGCAGAGAAATTCTAGGCAGACAGGGGTGGGTCCCTGGCAAAATCCCACCTTCAAGTCGAAAATCCTGAAACCCGTGGCCCAAAAGTGAGAATTTCTATCCCTATTTGCTCACTCTCTCTCAACTGGTTCTTTCTGAATAATGTCTTTCTAACAATCAAATATTGCCTTTTCCAAAACTACCTATGGCCTGCCAGGATCCCCATCTTGTGCCTATGAAGACCCCAGACTCAGTCAGTAGAGGAGAGAAGTGGCTTGACTGGAGAGAGGTGACTTGACTTCAGGGGGATGGCTGGACTTTGGAGGAGAGATAGTTTAACTTTGGAGAAGAGCCAGCCAGAGCCAGCCAGACATCAGGGAAGATTATCTTCCCTTCCCGTCCCCTCTCAATCGTCCGAGAGCCATTTCCATTGCTACATAAAATTCTCTACCTCCACCAACCTTCAAGTGTCCGTGCAACCTAATTCTTCTTGGATGCCAGACAGGAGCTTGGGACCCACCGAATGCAGGTACCCAAAAAAGGCTGTCACACTGGCTCTTTGTTTTCACTGGTGGAGGGCAGCTGCCCCACACAATGAGTCAAGGAATCTACTGAGCTGATAACACGCTGCCGTCCATGGACGGCGGAGCTAAGAGAGGATTGTAACATGCCCTCTGGGGCTTCACGGGTCACAAGCACCCCCACCCTGGCATTGCCACGGGGCCTGCATGGAGCATGCTCCTGCCAGCACCCAAAGCGGCTGTCTGGAACACTCACTCACTCATGTACTCCCTCCCACAATAGGTTGAGTGCAGTGGGCCAAATAAACAGGGCACCTCTGTTGCAAGTCCAATGGAGGGGTCGAGAAAAACTCCTGCATCAGTATTGTGTCCATACTCTTTTAAAAAGACCCTGTGGCTGGTAAATAAAAAGCCATGATCAGTATGCTAATTTTGTTTCTTCAAATTATCAATGTCTCTTTAGTTGTAGACCAAAACACCAATAACATTTCATGCCAAAAGCCATTTCCTTAATATTTCTATGGCCTTCAGTCGATGCCACTACGTAGTTTTTAAGGATCAGGCCCAAGACCTTTTGCTATCAATTATCAAGAAAAATCTGCTGGGTGTGATGGCTTATGTCTGTAATCCCAGCACATTGGAAAGCCAAGGTGGGCAGATTGCTTGAGTCCATGAGTTTAAGACCATCCTGAGTTTGTCTCTACAAAACAAAAATAAAATAAAAAGAAAGAAAATGAAAAGTAATATCTCTACTTTAGAACTTCTTTGTAGTTTCCTTGTTTATTGCAAGGAAAAGAAACTGAGGCAGAAGACAAATTGAGAAGGGAAATGTCAAAAGTAAATGTGTCATTCTTACCTCTGAACAGGTATAACTATCATGAGTTTTTAAGAATGGTGTACATCCAAGCTGGTTCCTGTTATTCAGAGCAGAACCCTCCTATGACTTCAGCTGTTTCTTCAGTTGGATTGCCACTGACAGTTCTGGGACGACCTGAAATCTCTAGAGATTAAGTCTTTCAGAACTAGATGTACCTGACCATCTTGAAAATGCACCTGCCCACCTGGTCCAATTAGAAAAGTTACTATTTCAACAAATAGCACATTTTTCTAAAAAGAAATGGGATAAAGTAGCTCAAGATTTTAAGACAGGTGCTAAATTCTATCTTGTTGTAGTCATCTTCATGTTATTAATTCATCCATTCATGTAGCAAATGTTTACTGAATATGTGCTGTGTACCAGGCATTTTTCCAGGGTTGAATGCAGCAGTGAACCAATATAAAAACTGCTGTCCCCCAGTATCTTATATTCCAGAGTGTTATTAAGTGGTCTACATTTTATTTCTACTCAATAACTGTAGATCAAAAGAACAAATGATGGAACATGATAATAATAAAAATATAATTGCTTTGTTAAATTTTCACAGGTATTAGCAGTGTGCCAGGCACTTTACATGTATTAGCTCCTTAATCTTTACAAGAAATTTATGTAGGTTTTAATTTACAAGAATGACTAAGTTTTTGATTCAACCAAATACAATTATTATTCCCATTTTAAAGATGAAGAAAAAGAGAAATCCACTCCACAACCAATGAACAGATTTCCTAAATATCATGTAGATAAATGTGTTGGAACTGGGGTTGAAACGAAGGGGCCCCTGACTCCAAGTCCACATGATCTGTCACCATGCTCTACGAATCAGAAGGGTATAACTTACAATTAAATATGTCCAGGTGAATAGAATATTAGTTTAAAGGAAAATTGGCAACCGTTAATGTAATCACTCTAGATGTTAATACAATATAGCCAGCTCCCACTGGCTTAAGTTTATTTTCATCATCATCTTTATATGCCAATAGCATTTAGCCCTTGTAATGATTTTCAGGTGCCAAGATAAGCTCTGGAGAAAGAGCTTCCTTTTGCAGTGAACCCAGTGAATCATTTATCCTTCCCCTAAGATCTGGAACTATTTTAAGTACCTGACTTCCAGTGAGTGTTGTGGAGATTGACAGGGGTGCTGGTTGTATTTTGCACAGTTTTATTAACTCACCCACTCTGACTTTCCCCAAGGCACATCAGTAAGACGAATCTATCTACAAAAGGTTCCTTGTGACTCTTTTATGTGGAGTATGCCTGATTCTTGCAAAAAAGCTAAAGGGCCTTAGTTTCCTGCAGGAAATCTGTGACTAAATCCAGGACCTAGAGCGGAAACATTAAGTGTATCGTGGGAGAAAAGGAAAGCAAAGTGCTAAAGTTGTTACTCTGAACAGAGGATATCGGAGCATCCTGCAAAAAACTTCCTGTTTAGCCAGGAGACTAGAAAACAAGATGAAAAACACTTAACTTCAATGACTATTGTGTAAATATATTTTTATACTTTCATTATCTTGGGCAGGGCTTACTCACAAGAACTCATGGTTTCCCAAGGTGGAGAGTTAGTCACTGAGTCACACCCAGCCTCCCATCTTCCTTGTTTTGACGGCCACACTAAGACCTTGTGTCATTTGTGTAGGCTATCCCTAGGCCTGTACCACATCCTATGCTGAACTTTCTTCCCGGAATGTGCTTCCTTCAACTTGTATTAAACAGCCTGTGGGACAGATTCAGAGAATGCATGGGAAATAACCTGCCTTCAGCTATCCTGCCTCCTCCAAAATCAGGCTATGGGAACCAGTGGCTCAGTAAAGAGCAAGAAACACTGTTGGATAAATAAAACGAAGCTGCTAATTATGCTTTCTATTCTGAAACACTTTCAATGGTAGAATAAGATGAAATTCAAGAAGGAAAATTGGAGTTTGTAGGGAGTGATGGAAAAATGTAAATGATTAGAAAAAAAAATTGGAGTTTTGACTTCCTTTATTATGACAATTTTAGATACTTGGTCAAGCACATCCCAAATGATGTTATATTGTGTTAGATGTTAGAGTATGTGTTATGTGCAATGTTGTACAGGGAGTGATTCTGAAAAGAGACATTCTCAGTTGTTTTAAACTTATCTCACTGGATTATTCTGTATGGAATAAAGTAGAAATGTTTTAAATGGGAAAGAATGGAAAGCTAGTCCCTTTTTCTTTATGTTAGCTATTGAGATTCACTAGTGCATCTATCTCATAGTTGTGTGAGGGCTGTTTAGCCATCTTCCTTCCAAGATCTTCTTAATCTTCCTTTTCTCCTTCCTCTCCACCCTCCAAATCAGGATGACCTCATAATTATTCTTTTTGCTTGCACCATCAGTTCTGAAATTTCCTCATTAAAAACACTAGCAACAAATAGATAAAGACAGAGAAGCACCTTCCATATAAATCAGTAAAGATGAAAAAGCATAATTAGTGGCATGATGTGGTTTGGCTCTGTGTCCTCACCAAAATCTCATCTCAAACTGTAATCCCCAGAATCCCCGCATGTCAAGGGAGGGACCTGGTGGGAGATGATTGGATCATGGGGGCGGTTCCCCCATGCTGTTCTTGGGATAGCGAGTAAGTTCTCACGAGATCTGATGGTTTTATAAGTGTCTGATAGTTCCTTCTTCACACACACTCCTCTCTCTTACCTGCCGCCATGTAAGATGTCCCTGCTTCCCCTTCCACCATAAGTTTCCTGAGGCCTCCCCAGATGTGTGAATCTGTGAGTCAATCTCTTTCCTTTATAAATTGCCCAGTCTCAGGTATTTCTTTATAGCAGTGTGAGAATGGTCTAATACATGATCTGTCTGAAATCCTGTTTTCTCTTCTGTTCTTTCGGACACCATAGATTTGAATATAAGCTAGCTTTGGAGACAGAACCTGTTGCTACTACTTTTGTAAGATAACATTTGTTTGCTAAGACTCTGATTCTGTTCTACATATAGTTTTATATTTTCCTTGTAGTCCTTAAGAATGCTGTGATGAGTTATAATAATAGCAATAAAAATAAATCTGCCAATTGTTGAGTTCCTTTCCCTGGTTGTTAATTTTGATAACCTCTTTAACGCAATGACCTCCTCTATACCACTTTCAATGACTGTATCTTGGGCCATGTTGACAATTCGAGTTGTTCCACTTCAGAAACCCAGAGTTCCCTCTCTCTAACTCTGATCACCTAGCTTCTGGTTAACTCCTAACAGGAGCTCCTATTATACCTATTCTTTGTTCCTCTCATGACCTCTGGTCCTTTGAACATTTCTATCAGTTCCCTCTGGTCTTTACTTCTCTTCTTGCTTAGCTTAGCTTCACACATTTCATTTCTTGACTCACTTTTTTTGCCAGTATCCTAGATACCTTTGCTCTGGTTGTCATTGTTTTGTTGTTTGACCTCATGTCCACAAGACTGAGTTGTTAGTATACGTATGGTTAATCCAAGCAAGCTTCCTTCTTCCTTTAATCACATTTTTATTATTCAATTATTTTCCCCATCCTCCTCCATCCCTGATCCATTAACTCTTCTTGACATATGGCATCTGTGGATTACATTAGGGGATATTGCCTCAATCCAATTTCCACAGTTGTATTTTGACTTGAATATATCTAACCACCTATTAGATTAGGGCCATTCCTTTTGCTGTTTTCTCTACCTAGAACATTCTGCCTTCAGATTCCTAGAGAGTTTTCTCCTTTAGTTAAGTGTCATCTCATTAGCAAAGCTTCTCTGAACACTGTATTTAAAATTGTAGCACATCTTATGATAACTTTTGAGGACAAGCATCTCTCCATGTAAATAGCCTGAAAATGTAAGAGGAATGGAATAGTTAATTAAAACATGACATGCTCATAGATAAAATATAGGTAACCATAAAGATATGTAAATAAAGTATATAATTCTAAATATGCTTGGGATACTAATGCATGCATACATATATAGCTACTTCCATATTTTTTTTTTTTTTTTTTGAGACGGAGTCTTGCACTGTCGCTCAGGCTGGAGTGCAGTGGCACGATCTCGGCTCACTGCAAGCTCTGCCTCCCGGGTTCACGCAATTCTCCTGCCTCTGCCTCTGGAGTAGCTGGGATTACAGGCGCCCGCCACCACGCCAGGCCAATTTTTTTTTCTATTTTTAGTAGAGACGGGGTTTCACCGTGTTAGCCAGGATGGTCTCAATCTCCTGACCTTGTGATCCGCCCGCCTCAGCCTCCCAAAGTGCTGGGATTACAGGTGTGAGCCACCGTGCCTGGCTTCCATGTTTTTATACACAGATACGTACCAAGAAACAGACATACCTGCATTCAGGATTCTGGCTACATAGTTGTAGGGCTCTTTGCAAAATAAAAATTTGAAATCTCTTTTTCAAAAATTATTAAGAATTTGAAGACGGTGATAGGAGAGGATTAAACCAAGAATGGGATTCTTCTGAGTGTGTGGCCCTATCTGACTACACAGTGTATGCTCATAAAATCAGCTATGGATGAATATGTTGACGACAAAATTACTACAAAAAGATACGTTCAGATATTTCTTGTAGCTACCCTTTTTGATAGCATTATGGATGTTTATTATTTTTTTCCTACCACTTTTTGATACTACCTACAATTTTCTCAATGGCCATGGGTTGCTTTAATAGTCAGAAACAAGTCTGGGCATGGTGGCTCACTCCTGTAATCACAGCACTTTGGGAGGTCGAGGCAGGCAGATCACTTGAAGTTAGGAGTTCAAGACCAGCCTGGTCAACATGGCAAAAACCTGTCTGTATTAAAAATACAAAACATTAGCTGGGTGTGGTAGCATGGGCCTGTAGTCCTGGCTACTCATGAGGCTGAGGCAGGAGGATCGCTTGAGCCTAGGTCAAGGCTGCAGTGAGCCAAGATCATGTCACTGCACTCCAAAGTAAGACTATTTCAAACAAACAAACAAACAAACAAAAAGACAGAAACAAAATTATTTCTAAAGGAAAGTACGATTTTTAAAAAATCGTGCAAAGCTATGATATATTCCCTGAAATTCAACTGTGAGGTTTCCTAAACATGCATATACTTTGCTGGTGAATACTCAAAATACTTCATTTTGCAGATTTGGGTATTTCTTTTCTTTTTCTTTTTCTTTTTTTTTTTTTGAGACGGAGTCTCGCACTGTTGCCCAGGCTAGAGTGCAATGGCACGATCTCAGCTCACTGCAAACTCCGCCTCCTGGATTCAAGCGGTTCTCCTGTCTCAGCCTCCTGAGTAGCTGGGATTACAGGCGCACACTGCTGTACCCGGCTAATTTTTTGTGTTTTAGTAGAGACCAGGTTTCACCATGTTGGCTAGGCTGGTCTCTAACTCCTGACCTCGTGATTCACCCGCCTCAGCCTCCCAAAGTGCTAGGATTACAGGCGTAAGCCACAGCGCCCGGCCAGATTTGGGTATTTCTTCTACAGTTGCCTAGTAGCAACAAAATTGGTCAAAATTGATTGAAGTAGATAAAGGCTGTCTTTATTGTCCTTCTGCCTTTCATTTTTTCTCCCCATGAAGGTCTCTCTCAGCATTTCCTTTTAGCAGTCTACTAACTTCCTGTTTTCTAACACACCCCTTTTTATAAGAGAAAAAATAGTTATCATTTGTTAGAAGGTTACTATGTGTAAAGAACCACACTAAGTAAATTATAATATCTCCTTTAGTCTTTTTAACAGTCTTTTCAACTAGATAGTGTTATCCTAGTTTTATAGGAGAGCATGTAAAGGCATAGAGATTATGTATCCGTGGCTAAGGTCATAGTAAGAGACAGAGCTGGGATTAGAATTCAGGCGAGGTAGGTCAGTCTCTAAATATGGCCACCAACAATTCCTCCCATCTCTGTACCTGCCTGCAGTGTCTCAGATTAAGAAGAGGAAATTATGTCCCCACCCCTTCATATAGAATACCTTCATAACTTGCTTTGCATAATAGAATAAAATAGAAATGACTTTCTAGGACTTTGGCATTTAGGCCTTAGGATAACTGGCAGCTTCTGCTTCTTAGGCCTTGAAACCTAGCCACTATGCGGTAAGGAAATTCAGGCTAGACTACTGAATGATTGGAGACCATATATAGAGGGGTTGAGAATAAGTAGGTCATAGTGTTGCACGTGTAAACCTCACAGCCTAGTGGGGGAGACAGTTCCATAAACCAAAAACCACAAAGCATTGTAATGTGTGTTGTACTAGAGGTGAGTAAAAAATGTTGTAGAAGCCAGAATAAAGTGGTAGCCTTGTGTGTGAGTGTGTGTGTGTGTGTGTGTGTAGAATGTAGCTTCGTGGAAGTGGTGACAGCACTTGTCCCCCATCTCGAAGGGTATGCTGAGATTTCCTAGGTAGAAAAAGGCATCCCAGGCTAAGAGAACAGTATTTGCAAAGTTATGGAAATGTAAGAAAACATGACATGTTTACGAAATGGTGAGTCTATAGTACTTTCTATAGTTTCGTTGATTCTTATACTTCTAAATTTTAACTGCTTTAAAAGATGTAAACTTTCTCATTGCAGCTTCCCATGCTGGTAGATGTGGAGGATGGATGTGAGGAAAGGCTTCCTCCACTGATTGGTAGAGAAGATTTTTTTTTTTTTTTTTTTTTTTTGAGACGGAGTCTTGCTCTGTCTCCCAGGCTGGAGTGCAGTGATGCGATCTCGGCTCACTGCAACCTCTGCCTCCCAGGTTCAAGCAATTCTCCTGCCTCAGCCTCCCAAGTAGCTGAGACTATAGGTGCACACCACCACGCCCGGCTAATTTTTGTATTTTTAATAGAGACAGGGTTTCACCATGTTGGCCAGGCTGCTCCTGAACTCCTGACCTCATGATCCACCTGCCTCGGCCTCCCAAAATGCTGGGATTACAGGTGTGAGCCACCGCACCCAGCCAGGATTTGTTTTTAAACATTCATTCCTCTTAATTGATTTTTTTGTTGTGATATTTGAATGTACTGTGTTAGTTTCCCAGGGCAACTGTAACAAATGACCACAAATGTGGTGGCTTAAAAGGACACGAGATGGGGAACATCACACACTGGGGCCTGTCATGGGGTGGGGGGAGGGGGGAGGGATAGCATTAGGAGATATGCCTAATGTAAATGACGAGTTAATGGGTGCAGCACACCAAGATGACACATGTATACATATGTAACAAACCTGCACGTTTTGCACATGTACCCTAGAACTTAAAGTATAATGAAAAAAAAAAAAAAAGAAAGAAATCTATTCTCTCACAGTTCTGGAGGCCAGAAGTCTGAAATCAAGGTGTTGGCAGGGCCACGCTTCCTCTAAAGGTGCTGGAGGAAGGTCCTTTCCTGCATCTTCCAGCTTCTGGTGGCTCCAGGTGATTTTTGGCTTGTGGCAGCACCATTTCTATCTTTCTCTTGGTCTTCAATGGCCTCGTTCTCTGTGTCTGTGTTTTCTCCTCTTCTTATAAGGACATTGTCTTTGCACTTAGGACCGCTCTAATCTACGATGATCTCATCTTGAGATCCTTAATTACATCTGCAAAGACCCTTTCCCCAAATAGGGTCACCTCTATAGGTTCTGGGTAGACATATATTTTGTTGTGGGCCACCAATTAACCCAGTACATATAGTAACAAACATTTACCTTTGCTAATGGTTTATATTTAACAATAATTTTTTTTAAAAAATTCTTTGTTTTATCATTTATAAATTTCAAAAAGTTTAAAACTCTAACATGTTTAATTCCAAATGTGACTTTGGCTGGGTCTCTCTCCTAAGCAGCACTTTAGTAGATTTTTCTCAGGCAGAATGCAAAAGGTCTACATCAGAGTAGAACTGGCCCTGTGATTAGCTATGCTAAATTGAAACCTTATGAAATATAGTGTGGTTACATTAAATGGCAGTTAGAATGTGGTCTACATTATTACAAATAAATGTTTTTCATTATATTTTACTGTCAGCAAATGCTGGTATAAAACTCATTGCCTTTCCTCATATGGCTACCTTGAAGGGAGTCAGAAAATACATTGGCATCTGAGATCTTCATGTGAATTATTTTGAGAATTCCAAAGACTCCAAACTCAATTCAAAGAAACATGATGGAAATTTCATGGGCTTTTAACTGGACTTTCATCTTTGCTTCCTTTGTCAGTAAAGAATGACTGTCCTGGAACTTGAGGTTGTTGCTAGACCCCCTTCTTAAAAAACAAACAAAAAAAACCCTAAAGGTTCTATAGTTAAAGCCTCTTGGGAGGGGAAGAAGACTCACTCAGTACACAGAATGATAAAATTTTACTTGCCGAGGTAACATACATGACTTTGGACAGGTTTAAGCTGCTTTTTCATTGGAAGGAAGAGAACTTTTAGGCTTGCAGGTGCTATTTCTTTCTTCTTCCAATTTCTACAACTGGAAACTAGTCATCGTAGGGTTTTCCTTAAATAAGTCCAAGTCTACAGGAGGCAGCAGGGAGTCTATTCCACTGAAGCCTTCCTATGAGGATTGAACAGCTTCTAATTTCTTGATCATTCTAATCATCATAACCATCTGGAAGATTTCGTCATTAAACTAATAGTTGGTAATCATATTGTCCTGGCTTTCAAAATAAAACAAAATGAAAAGGGCTTCTAGACAATCCAAGCAGGCTATTTGTCGAACTGCTCTATTTATCTGTGTCGATTTCATTTATATATTTCAAACACCCACTGCCTCTAAAGTATACCGAATCATGCCCTGAAGCAATTGGTCTCATCTACAAAGAATGAGCCTGACCCATGATTCTGTGCTCCTCTGTTTCTCACATTATAGTCATAAGTTAGCCCAAAGATAGAAGCATATGATTCTTTGGATGAGATCTCTGTTATCTTTTAAGGAGATAAGAATCATAAACTCCATTCAAAGGTGACATCAGAACAATGAAGGACATTCTGAGACAGAGCAAATGACCTCATGACATTTTCCCTAGATTTTCTAACTTTTCTTCTGTTTAGTAATCAATCATTCACTGACTCTAAATGTATGGGAGGTAAAAGTTTTTCTTTACTTTCTTATATTCTGAGGGTGGGCCTGCAAGTTAAACTGACAAAGATAGATGAATGGAAGAAAATTGTACACATTGTATGTGATGTTAATATTCTTATGTGGGCAGGGTTTTCATAGAAAAGAGGTGAAAACCCCCCAAAAAGCAGGTAAACTGGAGGGCATCTATACCATTTTAGCAAAGGACGATAACCTGGGGAGAAGCGACTATGACAGAGGAAAGAGGGTTTGGGCTTCCAGGGGTGGTGAATGGTGGGAAGGTAAATTTATGAGGAAAAGCAATAATAAACAAGAGTTATTTACTAAAGTTTGCTTACACAGCACATCTTGGTGCTATCTCCATCTCCTGATAAGGGTTGTTCTCCTCTTTCTAATAGGGGAGGGTGGGGGACACCTTTGTTTAGCCTAAAGCTAAGGTTTCTCCATATACAGTGAACTGTAACTCAAGGGGCTGTGGAAATATAGACTGTAACCTATTCTTGAAACAAGTAGCCAAGTTTTAGCCAATCACAGCAGCTGAGTTTCAGCCAATCACAGGCAGCCAACTGTCTAAACTGCGTTTAAATAAGGCAGATGCTGAGCTGTAACCAATCCAGCTGTTTCTGTACCTCACTTCTATTTTTTGAACCTCACTTTCCATTTCCTGTCGATTAATGTTATCTGACCATGTGGCAGCCCAAGAGTCGCTGGGAACCTATTTTGCTTCTGGGAGCTGCTTGATTCATGAGCTTAATTAAATTGTTAAATCTAATTTGTCTAAAGTTTTTCTTTTAACACCTTCACGAGGGGAAGTTTATGCCCTGCTTTAAGCAGAGGGGGACGGCAGAGCTCTTCTGTGTCTGCTTTTTCTCAATTGCCCCCAGCTCAAAATAATTCTTATGCCGGCATATTTTGGGGTGACATATTCTGATCTCCTTCATTGGGAAGCAGTCCCTGAGTGTGAGCCTAGCAAAGACTCTCTTCTTAGAAATCCTCCCTAATTTGAAACATAGTGGTTAAAATTCAGAAGCTGGGTCTCTATGCACGTTTTCTAACTGCTTGGCACACAAAAGTTTGTCAAATAAAAGACAGGCAGGCGATGAATGCATTGAGAATTGTTGTCAATCCTACCTAAAGTTCCACAGACTTAGAGAACATGTCTTTCTACCTGACAACCATTCAGAGCAGTTTGGCTGTTCCAACTCGCGTCCTCAATTTCATCATTCAAAATCTATGAGACCGATACTGAGCTCTCATGGAAGACTGGCTCATTTAATTGAACAATTTGGAAAACTGTTGAGTTGAGGAAATGTATACAGAAGCTAGGTGGCGCTGGCGGCCACAGGCTGCACAAGATAATCCTCTGCATGTCAGAACATGCCCTGTGCCCAAAGGACACAGCTGTGAAACCTTTCTGAAGAGTTTAGTATCAGATACAGGGAGAATGATTTGAAACAAAAGAGAAATACAGAAATTCCACAGCATCACTTTCAGACTGTCCAACATTACCCATTCCTTCTGACATAAACATGAAAACCCATAAAGCACAATTTGTATTTATCTATTTTCTAAATAAACTCCTCCTGGTCATTTGCTTTTTGAATATTCTGTTTGGTCTCTTTGGTTTTGCAATCACCACTGACTTGGAGCTCCACAGAAAAACCAGAAGTTCCAAAATAGCAATCGGAAGAGAACTTGGTTTCAGTCCCTTTTCCATTAATGCCTATTTTCCACAACCACATAACCTGTGCATTTGGAATATTTTCCCAATAGCACTGGCTTTCATAAGCTGTAGTGACTGTCAGGAAATAAAACTGCTTTGGTGGAAAAACCAGAATTATATAGCTGAGAACACAGGAATGTTAAACCAGCCTTCGAAGTCTTGCAGAATAGGAGAGAACAAAAGTGGGCTGTGTCAGTGAGGCAGGTTTAATAGAAATAGAACACTTATGAATTTCTAGTCACATCTTCTGACCAGATAATCTTCTACAGAGTCATTTAGCTTATGTATAGGAGATACGAATCTTACAAGTGGAAGATGACCATGCCTAAGTCAGAATATAATAGTCTGACAAAATTTTCTGCTTTATGTATGCTTATGGAACTTGTTTTATATATAGACATATCACATTTATATAGTCATTTAATAAATTTCATTCATTGAAAATAATACAAATGCATTACAATGAAAACAATCATTAGGTACGTACTTTTGGTTAATATTTCCAACTGTCCTGAAAGATGTGGTATAAATATATCTGTAATCCCTAGGGGTTTATTGCACAATAAAAAAAGCAGAGCACACTGTCGATTTTTTTTTTTTTTGAGACATATTGGCTGGTAAAATGTTGATACTAATTAATTCTGAAGTGGAAACAGGCTTACAGGCTGGCAGACGGGTTATAAAAATTTTTTTTTCCATTGGTCTCAGAATTGCTAGAATCTTTGTTTCAGCACCAGTAGCTCTGGTTTAGGTTAATATTTCTGCCTCCACTCAATACCACGTTATACACCCTCTTTCCTACTGTCAAAGGAGTTTGTTGAAGATAGTTTCTTTACCTGAGAAAGAATACCATTCTCCTTTACTCCTCTTTTACCATGTCTCCTCTTCTACCTGACCAGTGTACATATTTGTCAACTCTTTTTCCAACCTGTTAGCATGTTACTGATGGAGGGCTTCACGGAAGAAGCACGGAGTTGAGAATTTCAACTTTTACTTCTGTTACAGGAGTGGCCTTCAGCCTCACTTAGATAGAAAGGGCCACAATAAACTCAGAGGAGTAATAGGCTCAGAAATGGTGGACAACATACTCATCTTATTTATCACTGGGTTTCTGGCCCTTGATGCAGTACTTGGTATTTAGTCAGTGCTCCTTGCTAAGCTTCTTGTTTGTGTCTGCTTCCACATTCCAAAGATATGAGGATATGAGTTTGAATAGAGTATGAGATAGTTAACAAATATGAAACCAGTGGTATTGAGCACCAACAACATACAGAGCTGTATTAGAAACTGAGAATTGCAAAAAATGATATATTTGTCCATGTTCCCCAAGAGGTTACCTATTAATACATAACTACATATTTGTAAGAAGACATTATAGCATATTGCCTGTGAACCATCTGCCTCAGCTTCTAGTTGTTTCCTCTGATTCAGCTAGCCAAATGCCACAAGAAACCACAAAGCCAATTTGTGTTCTTGGATAACTGCGTGCAACACCCATTAGCTTTCTATGGGCAGGATTTGGCGCAGAGAACTCATCTGTTGCCAGTGCTCAAAAGAAAGTCAGGATTAAATAAACCTATTTCTGTATTCTTACAGGCGTGCCTATGAATCCATGAGGCTACAGTCACGATGGCATACTTGGCAAGCTCAGGGCACTGTTATCTTTTGAATTAATTTTGTGACCTGTTATAAATGCAAGTTCCCTTACTGTGTTTCAAAGGCTTTTTGCTCCCTATTCCAATGTCACAAGTTTTCTTCTATGACAAAGATCATGTTAGCTTAATTTTTTTGCTATAATGTGATTTTTTTTTGATATTGCATTATAGCTCCTTCCCCTTTTGGCATACATGCATTCATAGCTAAATTATGGAGTGACTGGGGTTTCTTTCCCTTGGCATGATTTACCTCTGGTCAGATTATTCCTTGTTGTGGGGGACTGTCTTGTGCTTTGTAGGGTATTTAGTAGCATCCCTGGCCCTTGCCACTAGATGCCGCTAGAATTTCCTGCCCCTAAAATGTCTCCAGAATTTGCTAAATGTTGGGATAGGGAAGGATTGCCACCTGTCGAGGACCACTGATTTATACTAATGTAACTTTTCTGCATAAAACCATTAAATACCATTACTCAAGGGATATAAGTTGGCTAATGATTTTCTCTGCAGCATTTAGCAAAAAATCCATCTGGTGAAAATACCAGTGAAGAGGAACAGAAACAATTGTAAATCTTCAAAAATCATTCCTTGAGCAAGAAAATGCCTTGGGCTAGCCACTGCCTTCCCCATTCACCCTGACCCCCACCCCAAATACAACATTTTATTTTTAACCATCTAAGTAAGGCTGATGTTGCTGATGGATAACAGCTGCTGTATTAGTCTGTTCTCACACTGCTATGAAGAGATACCCAAGACTGGGTAATTTATAAAGAAAAGAGGTTTAATTGACTCAGTTCTGCATGGCTGTGGAGGCCTCAGGAATCTTACAATCATGGTGGAAGGCATCTCTTCACAGGGTGGCAGCAGAGAGAATGAATGCAAGCAGGGGAAATGCCAGATGCTTATAAAACCATCGGATCTCTTGAGACTCACTCATTATCACGAGACCAGCATGGGAGAAACTGCCACCATGATCCGATTCCCTCCACCTGGTCCCACCCTTGACACATGAGGATTATTACAATTCAAAGTGAGATTTGGGTAGGGACACAGAGCCAAACCATATCAGCTGCAGAGATCTCTGGGTGGAGTGTTATGTGAGTGAGCTTGCTACAGATAGGAGTGAGCCACTGAACTGTTAGGGGCATTTTTTCTGATTAGAATTGCATTCTGCTATCTTTGAGTTTCTGCTGAGGTTGCTTGTCATTACATTGGCAGGCAGATAGAAACTATGAGATATGCTATTGTAAATGCATTATTTTCTCTATTATTTATAGCTGTGAGTAGGTAGTGATATAGGTGGTAAGAAAGCAACATCACAGATTTGATATGGTTTGGATTTGTGTCCCTGCCCAAATCTCCTGTTAAATTATAATCCCCAATATTGGAAGTGGGGCCTGGTGGGAGGTGACTGGATCATGGAGGTGGAATTCTCATGAATGCTTTAGTATCATCCCCTCTTGGTACTGTGTCGTAAGTTCTCACGAGATCTGGTTGTTTAAAAGTATGTGGCACCTCCCCCGTCCCTCTCTCTCTTGCTCCATATGAAGTGCTGGCTTCCCCTTTGCCTTCCACCATGATTGTAAGTTTCCTGAGGCCTCCCTAGAAACCAAGCAGATGCTGTCATTCTTCCTGTACAGCCTACAGAATTGTGAGCCAATGAAACCTCTTTTCTTTATAAATTACTCAGTCTCAGGCCTTTCTTTCTTATTTCTTTCTTTTTTTTTTGTTTTTGAGACAGAGTCTGGCTCTGTCACCCAGGCTGGAGTACAGTGGTGTGATCTTGGCTCTTTGCAACCTTCACCTCCCAGGCTCAAGCCAACCTCCCACCTCAGCCTCTAGAGTAGCTGGAATCACAGGTGTGTACCACCACGCCTGACTAATTTCTGTATTTTTTGTAGAGACAGGGTTTCACCCTGGTCTCAAACTTCTGAGCTCAGGCGATCTACCTGCTTCAGCCTCCCAAACTGCTGGGATTACAGGTGTGAGCCACCATGCCCAGCCTAGATATTTCTTGATAGCAGCGTGAGAACAGACTAATACAAGATTGAAAGGAGGAAGGCCGAGGCAGGTGCTAGTAGTTAGATATATATAAGTGCAGTCGAGAATCAGGAATAAAGCCTTGCCAACTGCCCTCTGAGTAGTTTAAAACCTTCAGAAATCTAAATTTAGCAGTTTTACAGGTGATTACTAAGAATTTGTCTCTGCCAGCCAAAGTCAAGAAAGCAAAGAAGAGAATCGTGGTTGCCAGGGGCTGAGGGGAGGGGAAAATGGGGAGTTGCTAATCAAAGGGCAAAAATCAGTTATGCAGGATGCATAAGCCCCAGAGATCTGCTATGCAACATTCTGTATGTGCACAGCAATTACTATATTGAACACTTAAGAATCTGGTGGGAGGGTAGATGTGGTAAGTGTTAAGTGTTCCTTACTACATTAAAATTTAAAAAAGAAAAAAAAACAGTATGTATGACCTTGTGGGGGAAAAATAAAAAACCTTTAGGTAAAAGAGGTCAGTTTTTTTCTCCTTTTTTTTTATAATCATTTTTATTTTATTTTATTATTATTATACTTTAAGTTTTAGGGTACATGTACACAATGTGCAGGTTAGTTACATATGTATACATGTGCCATGCTGGTGTGCTGCACCCATTAACTCATCATTTAGCATTAGGTATATCTCCTAATGCTATCCCTCCCCCCTCCCCCCACCCCACAACAGTCCCCAGAGTGTGATGTTTCCCTTCCTGTGTCCATGTGTTCTCATTGTTCAATTCCCACCTATGAGTGAGAACATGCGGTGTTTGGTTTTTTGTCCTTGCGATAGTTTACTGAGAATGATGATTTCCAATTTCATCCATGTCCCTACAAAGGACATGAACTCATCATTTTTTTTTAAATTATTATACTTTAAGTTTTAGGGTACATGTGCACATTGTGCAGGTTAGTTACATACGTATACATGTGCCATGCTGGTGTGCTGCACCCATTAACTCGTCATTTAGCATTAGGTATATCTCCTAATGCTATCCCTCCCCTCTACCCCTCCCCCTACCCAACAACAGTCCCCAGAGTGTGATGTTCCCCTTCCTGTGTCCATGTGTTCTCATTGTTCAATTCCCACCTATGAGTGAGAAGATGCGGTGTTTGGTTCTTTGTTCTTGTGATAGTTTACTGAGAATGATGATTTCCAATTTCATCCATGTCCCTACAAAGGACATGAACTCATCATTTTTTATGGCTGCATAGTATTCCATGGTGTATATGTGCCACATTTTCTTAATCCAGTCTATCATTGATGGACATTTGGGTTGGTTCCAAGTGTTTGCTATTATGAATAGTGCCACAATAAACATACGTGTGCATGTGTCTTTATAGCAGCATGATTTATAGTCCTTTGGGTATATACCCAGTAATGGGATGGCTGGGTCAAATGGTATTTCTAGTTCTAGATCCCTGAGGAATCGCCACACTGACTTCCACAATGGTTGAACTAGTTTACAGTCCCACCAACAGTGTAAAAGTGTTCCTCTTTCTCCACATCCTCTCCAGCACCTGTTGTTTCCTGACTTTTTAATGATTGCCATTCTAACTGGTGTGAGATGGTATCTCATTGTGGTTTTGATTTGCATTTCTCTGATGGCCAGTGATGATGGGCATTTTTTCATGTGTCTTTTGGCTGCATAAATGTCTTCTTTTGAGAAGTGTCTGTTCATGTCCTTTGCCCACTTTTTGATGGGGTTGTTTGTTTTTTTCTTGTAAATTTGTTTGAGTTCATTGTAGATTCTGCATATTAGCCCTTTGTCAGATGAGTAGGTTGTGAAAATTTTCTCCCATTTTGTAGGTTGCCTGTTCACTCTGATGGTAGTTTCTTTTGCTGTGCAGAAGTTCTTTAGTTTAATTAGATCCCATTTGTCAATTTTGTCTTTTGTTGCCATTGCTTTTGGTGTTTTAGACATGAAGTCTTTGCCCATGCCTATGTCCTGAATGGTAATGCCTAGGTTTTCTTCTAGGGTTTTTATGGTTTTAGGTCTAACATTTAAGTCTTTAATCCATCTTGAATTAATTTGTGTATAAGGTGTAAGGAAGGGATCCAGTTTCAGCTTTCTACATATGGCTAGCCAGTTTTCCCAGCACCATTTATTAAATAGGGAATCCTTTCCCCATTGCTCGTTTTTCTCAGGTTTGTCAAAGATCAGATAGTTGTAGATATGCGGCGTTATTTCTGAGGGCTCTGTTCTGTTCCATTGATCTATATCTGTGTTTTGGTACCAGTACCATGCTGTTTTGGTTACTGTAGCCTTGTAGTATAGTTTGAAGTCAGGTAGCGTGATGCCTCCAGCTTTGTTCTTTTGGCTTAGGATTGACTTGGTGATGCGAGCTCTTTTTTGGTTCCATATGAACTTTAAAGTAGTTTTTTCCAATTCTGTGAAGAAAGGCATTGGCAGCTTGATGGGGATGGCATTGAATCTATAAATTACCTTGGGCAGTATGGCCATTGTCACGATATTGATTCTTCCTACCCATGAGCATGGAATGTTCTTCCATTTGTTTGTATCCTCTTTTATTTCATTGAGCAGTGGTTTGTAGTTCTCCTTGAAGAGGTCCTTCACGTCCCTTGTAAATTGGATTCCTAGGTATTCTCTTTGAAGCAATTGTGAATGGGAGTTCACTGATGATTTGGCTCTCTGTTTGTCTGTTATTAGTGTATAAGAATGCTTGTGATTTTTGTACAATGATTTTGTATCCTGAGACTTTGCTGAAGTTGCTTATCAGCTTAAGGAGATTTTGGGCTGACACAGTTGGGTTTTCTAGATATACAATCACGTCATCTGCAAACAGGGACAATTTGACTTCCTGTTTTCCTAATTGAATACCCTTTATTTCCTTCTCCTGCCTAATTGCCCTGGCCAGAACTTCCAACACCATGTTGAATAGGAGTGGTGAGAGAGGGCATCCCTGTATTGTGCCAGTTTTCAAAGGGAATGCTTCCAGTTTTTGGCCATTCAGTATGATATTGGCTGTGGGTTTGTCATAGACAGCTCTTATTATTTTGAGATATGTCCCATCAATACCTAATTTATTGAGAGTTTTTAGCATGAAGGGTTGTTGAATTTTGTCAAAGGCCTTTTCTGCATCTATTGAGATAATCATGTGGTTTTTGTCTTTGGTTCTGTTTATATGCTGGATTACATTTATTGATTTGAGTATATTGAACCAGCCTTGCATCCCAGGGATGAAGCCCACTTGATCATGGTGGATAAGCTTTTTGATGTGCTGCTGGATTTGGTTTGCCAGTATTTTATTGAGGATTTTTGCATCAATGTTCATCAAGGATATTGGTCTAAAATTCTCTTTTTTGGTTGTGTCTCTGCCCAGCTTTGGTATCAGGATGATGCATGCTGGCCTCATAAAATGAGTTAGGGAGGATTTCCTCTTTTTCTATTGATTGGAATAGTTTCAGAAGGAATGGTACCAGTTCCTCCTTGTACCTCTGGTAGAACTTGGCTGTGAATCCATCTGGTCCTGGACTCTTTTTGGTTGGTAAGCTATTGATTATTGCCACAATTTCAGAGCCTGTTATTGGTCTATTCAGAGATTCATCTTCTTCCTGGTTTAGTCTTGGGAGAGTGTATGTGTCAAGGAATTTATCCATTTCTTCTAGGTTTTCTAGTTTATTTGCATAGAGGTGTTTGTAGTATTCTCTGATGGTAGTTTGTATTTCTGTGGGATCGGTGGTGATATCCCCTTTATCATTTTTTATTGCATCTATTTGATTCTTCTCTCCTTTTTCTTTATTAATCTTGCTAGCAGTCTATCAATTTTGTTGATCCTTTCAAAAAACCAGCTCCTGCATTCATTAATGTTTTGAAGGGTTTTTTGTGTGTCTGTTTCCTTCAGTTCTGCTCTGATTTTAGTTATTTCTTGCCTTCTGCTAGCTTTTGAATGTGTTTGCTCTTGCTTTTCTAGTTCTTTTAATTGTGATGTTAGGGTGTCAATTTTGGATCTTTCCTGCTTTCTCTTGTGGGCATTTAGTGCTATAAATTTCCCTCTACACACTGCTTTGAAGGCGTCCCAGAGATTTTGGTACGTTGTGTCTTTGTTCTCATTGGTTTCAAAGAACATCTTTATTTCTGCCTTCATTTCGTTATGTACTCAGTAGTCATTCAGGAGCAGGTTGTTCAGTTTCCATGTAGTTGAGCGGTTTTGAGTGAGTTTCTTAATCCTGAGTTCTAGTTTGATTGCACTGTGGTCTGAGAGACAGTTTGTTATAATTTCTGTCCTTTTACATTTGCTGAGGAGAGCTTTACTTCCAAGTATGTGGTCAATTTTGGAATAGGTGTGGTGTGGTGCTGAAAAAAATGTATATTCTGTTGATTTGGGCTGGAGAGTTCTGTAGACGTCTATTAGGTCCGCTTGGTGCAGAGCTGAGTACAATTCCTGGGTATCCTTGTTAACTTTCTGTCTCGTTGATCTGTCTAATGTTGACAGTGGGGTGTTAAAGTCTCCCACTATTATTGTGTGGGAGTCTAAGTCTCTTTGTAGGTCACTCAGGACTTGCTTTATGAATCTGGGTGCTCCTGTATTGGGTGCATATATATTTAGGATAGTTAGCTCTTCTTGTTGAATTGATCTCTTTACCATTATGTAATGGCCTTCTTTGTCTCTTTTGATCTTTGTTGGTTTAAAGTCTGTTTTATCAGAGACTAGGATTGCAACCCCTGCCTTTTTTTGTTTTCCATTTGCTTGGTAGATCTTCCTCCATCCTTTTATTTTGAGCCTATGTGGGTCTCTGCACGTGAGATGGGTTTCCTGAATACAGCACACTGATGGGTCTTGACTCTTTATCCAATTTGCCAGTCTGTGTCTTTTAATTGGAGCATTTAGTCCATTTACATTTAAAGTTAATATTGTTATGTGTGAATTTGATCCTGTCATTATGATGTTAGCTGGTTATTTTGCTCGTTAGTTGATGCAGTTTCTTCCTAGTCTCGATGGTCTTTACATTTTGGCATGATTTTGCAGCGGCTGGTACCGGTTGTTTCTTTCCATGTTTAGTGCTTCCTTCAGGAGCTCTTTTAGGGCAGGCCTTGTGGTGACAAAATCTCTCAGCATTTGCTTGTCTGTAAAGTATTTTATTTCTCCTTCACTTATGAAGCTTAGTTTGGCTGGATATGAAATTCTGGGTTGAAAATTCTTTCCTTTAAGAATGTTGAATATTGGCCCCCACTCTCTTCTGGCTTGTAGAGTTTCTGCCGAGAGATCCGCTGTTAGTCTGATGGGCTTCCCTTTGTGGGTAACCCGACCTTTCTCTCTGGCTGCCCTTAACATTTTTTCCTTCATTTCAACTTTGGTGAATCTGACAATTATGTGTCTTGGAGTTGCTCTTCTCGAGGAGTATCTTTGTGGCGTTCTCTGTATTTCCTGAATCTGATTGTTGGCCTGCCTTGCTAGATTGGGGAAGTTCTCCTGGATAATATCCTGCAGAGTGTTTTCCAACTTGGTTCCTTTCTCCCCGTCACTTTCACGTACACCAATCAGATGTAGATTTGGTCTTTCCACATAGTCCCATATTTCTTGAAGGCTTTGTTCGTTTCTTTTTATTCTTTTTTCTCTAAACTTCCCTTCTCGCTTCATTTTATTCATTTCATCTTCCATCACTGATACCCTTTCTTCCAGTTGATCACATCAGCTCCTGAGGCTTCTGCATTCTTCACTTAGTTCTCGAGCCTTGGCTTTCAGCTCCATCAGCTCCTTTAAGCACTTCTCTGTATTGATTATTCTAGTTATACATTCGTCTAAATTTTTTTTCAAAGTTTTCAACTTCTTTGCCTTTGGTTTGAATTTCCTCCTGTAGCTCAGAGTAGTTTGAGCATCTGAAGCCTTCTTCTCTCAGCTCGTCAAAGTCATTCTCCGTCCAGCTTTGCTGCGTTGCTGGTGAGGAACTGCGTTCCTTTGGAGGAGGAGAGGCACTCTGCTTTTTAGAGTTTCCAGTTTTTCTGCTCTGTTTTTTTCCCCATCTTTGTGGTTTTATCTCCTTTTGGTCTTTGATGATGGTGATGTACGGATGGGTTTTTGGTGTGGATGTCCTTTCTGTTTGTTAGTTTTCCTTCTAACCGACAGGACCCTCAGCTGCAGGTCTGTTGGAGTTTGCTAGAGGTCCACTCCAGACCCTGTTTGCCTGGGTATCAGCAGCGGTGGCTGCAGAACAGCGGATTTTCGTGAACCGCGAATGCTGCTGTCTGATCGTTCCTCTGGATGTTTTGTCTCAGAGGAGTACCCGGCCGTGTGAGGTGTCAGTCTGCCCCTACTGGGGGGTGCCTACCAGTTAGGCTGCTCGGGGGTCAGGGGTCAGGGACCCACTTGAGGAGGCAGTCTGCCCGTTCTCAGATCTCCAGCTATGTGCTGGGAGAACCACTGCTCTCTTCAAAGCTGTCAGACAGGGACATTTAAGTCTGCAGAGGTTACTGCTGTCTTTTTGTTTGTCTGTGCCCTGCCCCCAGAGGTGGAGCCTACAGAGGCAGGCAGGCCTCCTTGAGCTGTGGTGGGCTCCACCCAGTTTGAGCTTCCCAGCTGCTTTGTTTACCTAAGCAAGCCTGGGCAATGGCGCACCCATCCCCCAGCCTCGCTGCTGCCTTGCAGTTTGATCTCAGACTGCTGTGCTAGCAATCAGCGAGACTCCATGGGCATAGAACCCTCTAAGCCAGGTGCGGGATATAATCTCCTGGTCCGTGGTTTTTTAAGCCCGTCAGAAAAGCGCAGTATTAGGGTAGGAGTGACCCAATTTTCCAGGTTCCATCTGTCACCCTTTTCTTTGACTAGGAAAGGGAACTCCCTGAACCCTTGCACTTCCCGAGTGAGTCAATGCTTCACCCTGCTTTGGCTCATGCATGGTGCACTGCACCCACTGTCCTGCGCCCACTGTCTGGCACTCCCTAGTGAGATGAACCTGGTACCTCAGATGGAAATGCAGAAATCACCCGTCTTCTGCATCGCTCACACTGGGAGCTGTAGACTGGAGCTGTTCCTATTCAGCCTTCTTGGCTGCCCCCTCTTTTTTTTAAATTCAATATTTTCTGACCATTGTGAATGGAAGTGGCTTTCAAAGATGGGGCTATGTATCTTTTGGTCTATTCTAGTCCATTTCTTCACAATCTATCATTATAAGGCTAAATACCATGGGGCACAGAGATGGTTAAGAAAGAAAACTGAAGGAGAGAGGGTGGGGTTTGGAACAGAATTAGCGTTTGTTGACCAGGTATCAGTTGATATTATCTCATATATTGTTTGCAAGAAGCCTGTGTCTATTTCCTATTTATAGATGATTAAACAGAGGTGAGAGAAGTTAATAAACATGTCCAGGTTGACAAAACTAGGAAGTGGCAGAGTTGACATTCGTATCTTTTTTTGTAGGACTCCAAACCCCACCCCCCCTTTTTTTTCCCCATTAAACCATGAGGCCTCTGGACAAGATGAAGTATCTGACCTTTCAGCTTCTGGTACTGAAGACAGCATTGCAGGCAGGCATCCTCTTTGATGAGATATGAGATGTCAAACCAACATATTATGATTACACACTATATAACTTCCAAGACATTTGTATATATTGATTATGATCTGGCTACAGGACATAATATTTGACTGCCAAAGATTAAAGTATATTTCGTCTTCTTTTTTTTTTGAGATGGAGTTTCACTCTTGTTGCTTAGGCTGGAGTGCAACGGTGCCATCTGGGCTCACTGCAACCTCTGCTTCCTGGGTTCAAGTGATTCTCCTGTCTCAGCCTCCTGAGTACCTGGCATTACAGGCGACTGCCACTATGCCTGGGTAATTTCTGGTATTTTTAGTAGAGATGGGGTTTCACCATGTTTGCCAGGCTGGTCTTGAACTCCTGACCTCAGGTGATCCACCCGCCTTGGCTTCCCAAAGTGCTGGGATTACAGGTGTGAGCCACTGAGCCCAGCCTAGTTAAAGTATATTTCTATTGCTTATTACTTAAACATATAATGCTTAGAAAAGGAAAGGCTGATTAAAGCACACAGTTACAGGAAAATTTTCCAGATATGTTATTTTCTATTTAAAGCAACCATTTAACATTTTATTTGTGGTTCCAGAATTTTGTTTCACAAATATTTCTGAGCCTCACAGAGGCTTTAGATGTGTTATGAAAACTTTACTGAAGTGAACACAGTGGTGTATTACTAAAGGATGGGTGAAATAGAAACCTTTTTTTTTAGCTACATTTCTTATCGATAGATTGAACTCACCTTCTTTGAAGCCCCATTCCCGAAACTATAGATCAGACCCTCAGTGTTGTTATGGAACGTGCTAACGTAGTCCTCTACAGAGTCCCATCCTTCCCATGCATGCTACTAAGCTAAGACCTGTGACTGCCTCACCTCCCTTCAACCCTAGTCTGCGAAGAAACTGCCTTTGAACTTCTTAGTGATGGCAGTCTGTCCCCTCATCACCAGTGCATTCCTGACGATCTTGGTGAAAGCTATCTGTGTTCTCTGGGCTTCCCATGGAACATGCTTATCTGGTGGACCTTCTAGACTCGTGTCATTTATCCATTTTAGCAAGTATATTCCCTTAGCTCCTTTATTTCTTCCTCTATCACCTGCTAGGGAAATGCAGGCATTTCTACATTGCTGAAAGCTGACCACTGTTTTTTTCCAGGTTTCTAAGAGCCACAGTAGCAATGAGTTTGTCTCATTCCCTCCATACCTTGCTAGAACATTAAACTGTGTTAAATAAAATACTTCTAATTCAATGAAATCTTGCTTATCCAGCTTTACGTTTTTGTCTCCTTGATCAAGCATCCTCAAATTCAAATCACAGGAGAACTTCCCTGACTCCTGCCAGTTCTTAGGGATGTAGTCTTTTAGGCATATAATTGCTTTCTGCTCCTATCAGACTCAGCATATCCCTAGCCTGGTTATGATGAAATTTTTCCCTATTTAGCAGTCCGGAAGGCAGAAGAGAAGATGTGGCAGCTCCTGAGTGGGGCACTGTATTAGTTTCCCATGGTTGCTGTAATAAATTACCACAGGCCACTTTGGGAGGCAGAGGCAGGTGGATCATGAGGTCAAGAGATTGAGACCATCCTGGCCAACATGTTGAAACCCTGTCTCTACTAAAAATACAAAAATTAGCTGGGCGTGGTGGCGCATGCCTTTAGTCCCAGCTACACAGGAGGCTGAGGCAGGAGAATTGCTTGAACCTCGGAGGCGGAGGTTGCAGTGAGCCGAGATCACGCCACTGCACTCCAGCTTGTCAACAGAGTGAGACTCTGTCTCAAAAAAAAAAAAATTAAAAAAAAAATTACCACAGGCTTCGTGACATACAATAATACAAATATTTTGTCTTTTAGTTCTGAAAGTCAGAAGTTCTAAAATCAAGATGCTAGCCAGAGAGAAGTTGTTTCTTTGAATTTTCTAACTCCTGGAAGCCACTTGCCTTTTTTGAGTTATGGCTTCTTCCTCCACCTTCAAGTCCTGCAACATAGCATCTCCATTCTCTCTCTCTCTCTCTGACTTATGCTTTCATTGTTGTGCCTTCCTCTCTGACACTGACCCTACTGCCTTCCTCTTACAAGAACTTTTTTTATATTTAAATACTTTTTGATGCATTATATTTGTACATATTTATGGGGTACATGTGAAATTTTGTTATATGCATAGAATGGGTAATGATCAATTCAGGGTATTCAGGGTATTCATCACCTAAGGATTTAGCATTTTCATGTGTTGGGTACATTTCAAGTCCTCTTCTGGCTATTTTGAAAAGTATAATACAGTGTTGTTATAGCCACGCTGCTTTTCTATCAAAGATTGAATGTATTTCTTCTATCTAACTGTGTTTGTACCCATTAACCAACTCTCTTCATTCCCTCTTCTACACATACACCCTTTCCGGTCTCTGTTATCTATTATACCACTCACTACCTCTATATGATCATTTTTTTTTTAGCTCTCACATAGGAATTAGAATATGGAATACTTGTCTTCTGTGCCTGGCTTATTTCACTTAGCATATTAACCTCAAGTTCCACCCGTCTTGCTGAAAATGATATTATTTCATCCTTTTTTATTGCTAAATAGTATTTCATTGTGTATATATACCACAGATTTTTTGTTTTTTTGTTTTTACCCATTCATCCATTGATGGATAGTTACGTTGATTCCATATCTTTGCTATTGTGAATAGTGCTGTAACAAATATGTCAGTGTGGTAATCACTTTGATATATTGATTTCTTTTCCTTTGGATAAATACCTAACAGTGAGACTTCTGGGTTATATGGCAATTCTATTTTAATTTTTTTGAGAATCTTCATACTGTTTTCCATAGTGGCTGTATTAACTTACATTTCCACTAACAGTGTATAAGAGCTCCCTTTTCCCTTTTCTCTGTAATCTCATCAGTATCTGTTACGTTTTGTCTTTTGGTAACAGCCATTCTAACTGGGGTAAGTTATCTCACTGTGGTTTTGGTTTGCATTTCTCTGATAATTAATGATGTTGAACATTTTATCATATACATGTTGGCTATTTGTATGTCTTCTTTTGAGAAAGGTCTATTCATGTCCTTTGCTCATTTTTAAATGGGATTTTTTTTAAAACTGTTGAGTTGTTTGAGTTCCTTGTATACTCTGGATATTACTTCCCTGTCGAATGAGTAGTTTACAAATATTTTCTGCCATCCAAGAGGTTGCCTCTTCACTCTGTTGACTGTTTTCTTTGCTGTATAGAAGCTGTTTAGTTTAATGTAGTTCCATTTGCCTATTTTTGTTTTAGTTGCCTATGCTTTTGTGGTCTCAGCCATTAATCCTCTGCCTAGATCAATATCCTTTTAATAGTTTTATAATTTCAGGTCTTATGTTTAAGTCTTTAGTCCATCTTGAGTTGATTTTTGTATATGATGAGAGATAGGGGTCCAGTTTCATTCTTCTGTATATGATTATCCAGTTTTCCTAGAATCACTTATTGAAGAGGGTGTCCTTTTCCAGTGTCTGTTCTTGATGGCTTTATCAAAAGATCAGTTGACTATAAATGTGTGGATTTATTTCTGGGTTCTGTTGCACTGGTTTAAGTATCTATTTTTATAACAATACCATGCTTTTTTGGTTACTATAGTTTTGTAATATATTTTGAAGTCACGCAGTGTAAGGCCTCCAGCTTTGTTCTTTTTATGCAGGATTGCTTTGGCTGTTCTGGCTCTTTTTTGATTGCATATGAATTTTAGGATTTTCTTTCTATTTCTGTTAATAATGACACTAGTATTTTGATAGGAATTTCATTCAATGTGTAGATTGTTTTGGAAAGTATGGTCATCTTAACAATATCAATTATGCCAACCCATGAGCATGGAATGTCTTTTCATTTGTTTGCGTCGTCTTCAATATTTTTCATTAGTGTTTAGAATGCTTTGAGCCCACCCAAATAATCCAGGATAATCTTCATACCTCAGTATTCTAATTAATTACTTGTGCAAGGTCCTTTCTGCCATGTAATGTAACATATTCAGAGATTATAGAAATTAGGACCTGACATCTTTGTGTGTGTGTGGCAGGGTGGTGGAGGGCGTGGGGCTATTATTTCATTTACCACTGGCATGTGTTGTTTTATGGGAGAGGGGCATCTGCAGTGGGAAATGCTAGTCCTTATTAGAGGAATGGTGGGCTACCTCATGCCAGCGACTATCCATGCCCCTCCTTCCAACTGGGATGCTGTCTTCTTCCTCTGCTGGGTGGTGGGTTAGCCAGTTCTAATCCTCAACTCATAGCCTGTTTCTGAGGATCACTCCTGGCACCACTTTTGTTATTCCAGGTCTTCTGGGAAGTAGATGCCAAGACTGGATTAAACATGTGGGGAAACAGCTGGAAACATCTGGGAAAATGCCATATGAAGGAAAATGGGGAAGGGACTGAGATAGACTTGGAGAGCCTTCACAGTGTGAAGCAAGTGTGACCCTGAGAAGCAAGTGTGACCCTGAATGGATATCCCCCTCCTTCTGAGGGAAGTTCAGTAGTGCCCCTGGGGGGTCCTAAATCAAAGCTGGCCATCAGAGGAGAGCCTTTGTGTCCTAAGAATGGGTTAGCCTTGATACAATCAGTCATTGGCCAGGAGCAGCCTATGGGAGGTATACCCTTGGCACAAACCTGATGCTGGATTCCAGAGCTTGTTTTATTATCCTCCTGTCTTGGAAGATCTGTGAGGAACATTCTCATGCTGCCACAGACATCATTTTGGCTTTCAAACATTAGGGTATGTACTTTCAGTCGGGTGCAGTGGCTCACATCTGTAATTCCAACACTTGGGGAAGCCGAGGCAGGTGGATCACTTGGGGTCAGGAGTTCGAGATCAGCCTGGCCAACATGGTAAAACCCCATCTCTACTAAAAATACAAAAAATTAGCCGGGTGTGGTGGCAGGTGCCTATAGCCCCAGCTATTTGGGAGGCTGAGGCAGGAGAATGGTGTGAACCTGGGAGGTGGAGCTTGCAGTGAGCCGAGATCATGCCACTGCACTTCAGCCTGGGTGACAGAGCGAGACTCCGTCTCAAAAAAAGAAAAAAACTTAATAAATAAAAAATGCAAAAATTAGTTGGGTGCATTAGTGTGTCCCTGTAATCCCAGCTACTCAGGAGGCTGAGGTATGAGAATCTCATGAGCCTGGGAGGTGTCACCCTTGCCAAGATGGCTCCACTGCACTCCAGTTTGGGGAACAGAGCGAGGCTCTGTCTCAAAAACAACAACAACAACAACAAACATTAGGAGATATACTTTAAACAATAAACATGTAACTATAAAATTACCACACAAGCCTCAAGAATGTAGTTTAAATACTGTAAAAAAAAGTGTTGTAAACATCCTTGAAAGTTAAAAGAAAGAGCACAAGCATTTAAAACAAGAAAAACATCATGGGTGTCTGTGATGGACCTTGAAGGATGATTGAGATTCTGATGGATTAATATTGGTTGAGGGGAGAAGGCATCCTTCATGGAGCAAATGATTGAACGTAATTTTAGAAGGAGGATGGTATGCATTGTGTCTGGGAACCATGAATGGTACAATGACCTGAAGCATCAGGTGTCTGTAGGGAAACAATGATTGATTTGGTGATTAGCTGGGGTCATATAGTGGAGGGCAAGGACTGACAGAATGATTAGGAATTAGTCAAGAAATAGGGAAGGAAAAAATGTTCTAGGAGAAGACACAGCAAGTGCAAGAAGAGGTAGATTTGAATAAAGATGATGAGGTCTAAGGGAGAAGAGTGAAGATAGCCATATTAATCAATACTAAAGGTAGGATTATTATTAGATCTTTGGGATCTAATAATGATTAATGAATTAATTAGATCTTTGGATCTAATAATAAGATTTGTTTGGGAATTGTGAGAATCATTATGTTAAAATAATTTTAACATGGTAGCTGATTGTATTAGGGAGTAATGGCCAGATGAGAGTGGAAAGAAAGACTCCAAGCCAAAAGTTGGAGAGTGAGGGATGAAAAATATTGTGGAATTCTGTAGATTATAATAAAGATGAAAAAAAGAGGCAGACATAAGTAAGTGGCATGAATTACTAAAGAGTTGTTGGGATAATGAAGTACCCTGTTTTTGTTTTCCCAGAATATGAGCGTCTATCATGGACCAACCAATAACTGCAATAAAAGTGTGATAAATGCTGTATCCCCTGGCAGATGATGAGTATCTTCAAAATGGTGAGTATCTTCATCTCTGTATCACCAGGACCTGCCTAAAAAAAGCAGGTCCATAATATAGTCTGTAAGAAACTATTACATAAATTAATGAGAAATGGATATCAGGAAAAAAAAAACCATTTATCAATCGGGTATGTGCTGAGAGATGAGCACTGTCAGGCACTTTTGCCTACACCATTTTCCTAATTTTCCAACAATTCAGTGAGTTAGATCTTATCCCCATTTAAGAAATGAAGATATTGAGGTTTTGAGGGCTTTAATAATGACTCAAGTTCCCATGATTAGTAAATGGCAAAAACACAGAGCAGGATGCTGGGTTGGGCAGCGGATGACAGCAGGAATGTTCTCCCTTGAAGAAGTCTTTGATATGGTTTTGAAGAAACCTGGTTTTGGTTAACACTAGGAAATTGAAGGAGTTTGTGAAAAGAAAGGTGCAATTTAGTGGTGAGACAATGAACATCCAGATGATGCAGTGAAAATGAGACTTTTCATTGACACTGAGTAGGAGCGAGTAGGGTTAGAATGGTCCAGTAATTGAACATTGATGAGAGGTTGGAAAGATACAGTTTCAAGAAAGGATTTAAAAACCCAGGATTTAGGAAGCGTTTATTTGATATCACTTGCAGTTTGCTGAGGAACTGGGGCACAGAATAGAAAACAGTGGATCAAGTAATATCATGTATTGTTATCTATTGCTATGTAATAAATCATCCCTGAAGTTAGTGGATTACAAGAAGAATATGTATTTTCACACAGTTTGTGTAGATCAGGAATCTGGGAATGGCTTGACTGGATCCTCCAGTCCAGGGATTCTCACAAGGCTGCAATCAAGGTATCAGCCAAGGCTGCGGTCATCTCAAGGCGTAACTGGGGCAAGATTTGCTTTCAAGCTTACTCACAATGCTGTTTGCAGAATTCAGTTCCTGCTGGGCCGTTGGACTAAGAGCCACAGTTTCTTAGTACTTAGCCTCTCCAGAGGACAGCTCACAATAGAGTAGCTGACTTTATCAAAATGAGAAAGTGAGAAAGAGCAAGAGAGTGCCAGCAGGATAGAAGTCACAGCCTTTTATAACCTACTTTCAGAAGTAATAGCCCATCACTTTTGTTACTTAGAAGGAAGTCATTAGGTCTAGGCCACCCATGGTGGGGGGTTACACAAGAACATACCTACCAGAAGGCAAGGATCACTGGGGGCTATTTTAGAAGTAGTCTACTCCAAAGTGGTTCACCAGAAACGAGTTGCTCTTTCTCAACAAAGAATTAGAGGTAAAGTTGTTGAGAGAGAGTTTAACATAACATAAAAGAAGAATTGGTTATGAATCATGGCATTCGGATCTATAAGGAAGTAGAGTGATTTATCAGCCTCAGATTGGCCTTTTTGATTCACTTTCTTCAATGGGCTTTCTGGAAAGAAGTTACCTGCCACCTTACCTGACCCTCTCTCAACTGAAGTGTTGGTTAAGGTAGAATGGCCTCACCAATCTTTCAGTGTCTCATCCTTATTTGAACATTTGATTGTACAGTAGATTTGCAGTCTTATAGTGTGTCAATGACAGCACCACTTTTTCCAAATCTTATCCAGTGATTCAGTAATAAAGGCATTTCTTGTGATTCTGGAGCCTCAGCTAAGCTTTGAAACACACGTTCTGTGGCAGGGCAAGTTTTTTCATGGTCTTCAGTGGCCAAAGAACAACAGTGATTGTGATAAGTTCCTAGATGGAATGATAATCTGTTGCAGGTATTCAATAAAGAAGAATCCAAACATATTAGTTTTTAAATTTTTGTTTAAATTTAATTAATGAATTAATAAATTAATTAGTTTTCCAGATGGCATCTCACTCTATTGCCCAGTCTGGAGTGCAGTGGTGCAGTCTTAGCTCACTGTAGCCTCAAACTCCTGGGCTCAAGCATTTCTCCCACCTCAGCCTCCCAAGAAGCTGGGAGTACAGGGTTCACCACCCTGCCTGGCTAATTTTTTAAAATTTCTTTTTAGAGATGGGGTCTCACTTTGTTGGCCATGCTGGTATTGAACTCCTGGCTTCAAGCAGTTCTCCCTCCTCAGACTCCCAAAGAACTAGGATCACAGATGTGAGCCACCACACCCAGCATCTAGCCTATTAGTGGGGAGAGGGAACACCTTTTTTTTTCAATCCTCTGGAAACCAGAAACTTGTTACTGTGGATTTTAAAGGAATTTCAAAGGTCTTCTACATTTTTGTGGGAGACAAACTCAACCAAAACGCTTTCTCCTCATGAGGGTACTAAGACAACTCAAGGGTAAAACAATAGTTTTTTTTTGTTCTGGCGCAATGGCTCACGCCTGTAATCCCAGCACTTCGGGAGGCCGAGGTGGGCGGATCACGAGGTCAGGAAGTCGAGACCATCCTGGCTAACACGGTGAAACCCCATCTCTACTAAAAAAAAAAAAAGTACAAAAAATTAGCCGGGCACGGTGGCGGGCGCCTGTAGTCCCAGCTACTCGGGAGGCTGAGGCAGGGGAATGGCGTTAACCCGGGAGGCGGAACTTGCAATGAGCCGAGATTGTGCCACTGCACTCCAGCCTGGGCGACAGAGCGAGACTCCATCTCAGAAAGAAAGAAAGAAACAAACAAAAATAATAGTTTTTTTAAAAATAGTGCTGGACAAGTGTTATCTACATGTAAAACAATATAGTTAGATCCCTATCTTATATACAAAAATTAACCAAAAATAGATAAAAATCTAAATGTAAGAGCTAAAACTATACAACTCTTAGTAGAAAACAGAAGAGTACATCTTTGTGACAGTGGATTAGGCTGTAGTTTATTAGACATAACCAAAAGCAACAAAAGGAAGAATAGATAAATTTGACTTCATCAAAATTAAAAACTTCTGTGTTACAAAGGATACCATCAGTGAAAAGACAACCCCACAGATGGGGAGAAGAGATTTGCAAGTCATGTATATGATAAGGGATTTGTATCCAAAGCATATAAAGAACGCTTACAACTCAGGAAAAAAATAAAAATGAAAAGGCACAGAACCCAATTTGAATTCAGGCAAAGGATTAGAACAGACATTTCTCTAAAGATGACATACAAATGGTCAATACACACATACAAGGATTCTCAACATCTATTAGTCATCAGAGAAATGAAAATGAGAACCACAATGAGTTAACACTTCACACCTGCTAGGATGGGAATAATAAAAATGACAGATAATAAGAAGCGTCAGTGAGTTAATGGAGAAATTGGAGGCTCAGACTTTGATGGTGAGAATGTAAAATGGCACAGCTGCTTTGACAAACAGTTTGGGATTTTGTCAAAAAGTTAAACATGGGCTGGGCGCCATGGCTCACACCTGTGATCCCAGCACTTTGGGAGGGAAAGGCAGGCACATCACTTGAGGTTAGCAGCCTGACCAGCATGGTAAAACCCCATCTCAACTAAAAATACAAAAAATTAGCTGGGCATGGTTGTGCATGCCTGTAATCCCAGCTACTTGGGAGGCTGAGGCATGAGAATTGTTTGACTCCAGGAGGCAGAGGTTGAAGTGAGCCATGATCGCGCCACTGCACTCCAGCCTGGGTGATGGAGTAAGACTCCATCTCAAAAAAAAAAAAAAAAAAAAAAAAAAAAAAAAAATTAAATTAAAAAAAAGGTTAAAAACAGATTTGCTGTATGATCCTGTAGTTCCACTCCTAAGTATATACCTAAGAGAACTGAAAATACATGTCCACTCAAAAATCTTGTACATAAATATTCATAGCAGATTGCTAATGTAAAAACAATCCAAATATCTATCAACTGATGAGTGGATAAATAAAATATTTGTTCTTTTTTTTTTTTTTTTTTTTAAGATGGAGTCTCGCTCTGTCCCCAGGCTGGAGTGCAGTGGTGTGATCTTGGCTCACCGCAACCTCCGCCTCCCTGGTTCAAGCGATTCTCCTGCCTCAGCCTCCTGAGTAGCTGGAAATACAGGTGCACGCCACCATGCCCAGCTAATTTTTGTATTTTTAGTAGAGACGGGGTTTCACCGTGTTGGCCAGGATGGTCTCAATCTCTTGACCCCGTGATCTGCCTGCCTCAGCCTCCCAAAGTGCTGGGATTACAGGTGTGAGCCACCGTGCTCGGCAAACAAAATATTTATAATACATATAAACATTGGAATATTATTTGGCCATAATAAAGAATCAGGCACTGACACATCCTCCAACATGCACGGGCCTTAGAGACATGATGCTAAGGGAGAGGAACCAGATGTAAAACACCACACATTGTATAACTGCATCTATGTAAAATATTCGGAATAGACAAATTCACACATATAAAGTAAGCCGGCAGTGGCTGGGACTGAAGGGAAGGGGGAAAGGAGAATGCATGTTAATGACTATGGGGTTTCTTTCTAGGGTGACGAAAACATTCTGCAAATAGATAGTGGTGATCAATGCACAACTTTGTGAATATACTAAAAAAATCACTGAATTGTACACATTAAAAGGGTAAATTTTATGGCATGTAAATTATATTTTCATGAGAGTATTATTTTAAAATAACCATCCTTTCATCTCAGCTCTTCTGAGTTTTGAAATATAATTAGACAAATGATAGTGTGGATTATGGTGCTGGAGCCTCTGAGCCAATGGTAACCAGTTTAAACTTTTAGTCGTTAACACTCCATTATGCGTTTCTTGTTTTTCATTTTTGTTTTTGTTTTTACTTGAGACAGAGTCTTGCTCTGTCACTCAGGCTGGAGTGCAATGGCATAATCACAGCTCACAGCAGCCTCAACCTCCTGGGCTGAAGCCATCCTCCTGTCTCAGCCTCCGAAGTAGCTGAGACCACAGGCATATGACACCATACCCCGCTAATTTTTACATTTTTTGTAGAGATGAGGTCTTACCATGTCGCCCAGGCTGGTGTCAAACTCCTGAGCTAAAGCAATCCTTTCACCTCGACCTCCCAGAATGCTGGTGTTACAAGCGTTAGCCACCATGCCCAGACCCATTACGTGTTTTTTATTTATTATATCCTGTTGAATGCATCTAACTCCATCACAAAACCCCATCCCATCAACCTAACTGGGTATCATTCAATGAATTGTACACTTCCATTCAGTATGAATATAAAGACCAGAAAAATCAATTTTTTGTTATTTCAGTCCTTTCAGTTTTCATTAATATTTTGTTTCTAAAGACGAATAATCTAATGAATGTAATTAGATGAGATGCTAACACATGTCACATAAAATCTAAGACAGAGTTCAAGTTCTAACTTCCCATCCCTTGAATTCTCAATTCTGTTTTTAACACTGGAAATAATTGTTTCTTGGCACTGGATCAGATGTATTTAATATATTTTAAAGCACAAGATGTACAATGACAAAAATTAAAAATGCCCCCAAAGAGGAAATTACAGCACATGATAGCTTATTATTATTATTTTTTTAATTTGGCAGTTTTCTGCTAAGTTCAAAGCAGCTGGGGAGAGTAGCAAGTAACAAAATGAGACAGATTTATGAAGCCCACACTTGGCAATATTTTTGTGTAAAATTAGTCAAAATCATTATACTTGTAGATGAAGAAATGAATTCCAACAAGTTTGCATTTTTTTAAAGAAAAATCATATTTTGTCTAAGTGAACTGGAAGAACTGAGCAATTTATTGGATTAGTTGATCACCAGCATTGTAACTCACAATAAAATTTGAGGATGTCTGCCAAGCATTGGCTCTCAGAAGAGCAGGATAATAATACACTGATTTTCAATAAGTAGAATTCAGCCCATATTACAGCCTATCTTCCTATCCAAAGAACTGAGGGGAAATAAGCCATTAGAAGAATTTTCCACTGAAACTTCTTTGTTTTGCTCTAATGTATTACTAAAATTTTCTGATAACAAAGAATGAGACAGATATAAATATGCAGCATTTTAATAAAAACCCAACTACAATACATCAATTTAAAAATATAATTGAAATGGCTGATTTCAGAGCTGGGGCAGGATGGGCACAAGATGAGCCTGAAATATATTGTTATGCCATAAAATAAAAAAGCACTACATCCATCTACCTATCATGACCTGTCACCAGGAAAAAAATTCAGCTCGAAGGGGCTACCACTGGGAAAATCTAGGTTGATTTGAGCATCAAATAATGGAGTACAATAATAAGGTATAAATCACTGGGAAAAAAGAAACTCATGGGTTTATACCAAAAATAAATAGATAAATAAGTGGGAGAGGAGGGCTCTTGCTAATAGCAGAATATTGAGGGCCAGTTGGTAAGTGTCGGGGGAGCACTGGAGTTGAAAACTTATCATTTTCCAACCATCGTGGTATGGATTGGATCCGATAAGAACAATCAATGGATTCTTAATCTTAGAAGAAATTTTGTTGGGAAACAGAACATTTGTATGGTTTCAAAGTATCTCTCTACAGACTGCTTATCTATTGTAAGGAAGTATGATGGTTAATAGAGTGTCAATTTGATTGGATTGAAGGATGCAAAGTATTGATCCTGGGTGTGTCTGTGAGGGTGTTGCCAAAGGAGATTAACATTTGAGTCAGTTGGCTGGGAAAGGCAGATCCACCCTTAATCTGGGTGGGCACCATCTAATCAGCTGCCAGTGCAGCTAGAATATAAAGCAGACAGAAAAACGTGGAAAGACTAGACTGGCCTAGCTTCCCAGACTGCATGTTTCTCCCATGCTGGACCCTTCCTGCCCTCAAACATCAGACTCCAAGTTCTTCAGTTTTGGGACTCAGACTGGCTCTCTTTGCTCCTCAGCTTGCAGATGGCCTACGGTGAGACCTTGTGATCATGTGAGTTAATACTTAATAAACTCAGATATACATAAATATGTATCCTATTAGTTCTGTGCCTCTAGAGAACCCTGACTAATACAGGAAGACAAAAAAATACAGTAATTATGCAGCGGAGAATCAGATCACACCTTAACTGCACCTTGACCAGTGGTCCCAGTGACTATCACCCATGAACAGGTGGCCTTGTGTCCCTCCAGGTGTGACACTCCTGGAAGGACACCACATTACCTGTGCAGTATTCCATCTGAGAACACATAACTTCAATAAAATCCAAAGGAGAAACATTCTATGAAACAAAAATAGGAATGTATTTTTCCAAAGCATCAATGTCATGAAAGACTGTGGAAATGTTTCAGATTATAAGAGGTCAAAAATGAAAGATAAGTGTTGATAAGGTTATAAAGAAAAGGGAAGCCTGGTATACTGTTAGTGGAAATGTAAATTAATACAACCATTATAGAAAACAACTGGGGGTTTCTCAAAAAATTAAAATAGAAATACCACATCATCAGATGAGTAGATTGCAAAAATTTTCTCCCATTCTGTAGGTTGCCTGTTCACTCTGATAGTAGTTTCTTTTGCTGCGCAGATGCTCTTTAGTTTAATTAGATCCCATTTGTCAATTTTGCCTTTTGTTGCTATTGCTTTTGGTGTTTTAGACGTGAAGTCCTTGCCCATGCCTATGTCCTGAATGGTATTGCCTAGGTTTTCTTCTAGGGTGCTTATGGTTTTAAGTCTAACATGTAAGTCTTTAATCCATCTTGAATTAATTTTTGTATAAGATGTAAGGAAGGGATCCAGTTTTAGCTTTCTACATATGGCTAGCCAGTTTTCCCAGCATCATTTATTAAATAGGGAATCCTTTCCCCATTGCTTGTTTTTGTCAGGTTTGTCAAAGATCAGATGGTTGTAGATGTGTGGTATTATTTCTGAGGGCTCTGTTCTGTTCCATTGATCTATATCTGTGTTTTGGTACCAGTACCATGCTGTTTTGTTTACTATAGCCTTGTAGTATAGTTTGAAGTCAGGTAGCATGATGCTTCCTGCTTTGTTCTTTTGGCTTAGGATTGTCTTGGCAATGTGGGCCCTTTTTTGGTTCCATATGAACTTTAAAGTAGTTTTTTCTAATTCTGTGAAGAAAGTCATTGGTAGCTTGATGGGGATGGCATTGAATCTATAAGTTACCTTGGGCAGTATGGCCATTTTCACAATATTGATTCTTCCTATCCATGAGCATGGAATGTTCTTCCATTTGTTTGTGTCCTCTTTTATTTTGTTGAGCGGTGGTTTGTAGTTCTCCTTGAAGAGGTCCTTCACATCCCTTGTAAGTTGGATTCCTAGGTATTTTATTCTCTTTGAAGCAATTGTGAATGGGAGTTCACTGATGATTTGGCTCTCTGTTTGTCTGTTATTGGTGTATAGGAATGCTTGTGACTTTTGCACATTGATTTTTTATCCTGAGACTTTGCTGAAGTTGCTTATAAGCTTAAGAAGATTTTGCGCTACAATCTACTCATCTGACAAAGGGCTAATATCCAGAATCTACAATGAACTCAAACAAATTTACAAGAAAAAAAGAAACAACCCCATCAAAAAGTGGGCAAAAGATATGAACAGACACTTCTCAAAAGAAGACATTTATGCAGCCAACAGACACATGAAAAAATGCTCATCATCACTGGCCATCAGAGAAATGCAAATCAAAACCACAATGAGATACCATCTCACACCAGTTAGAATGGCGATCATTAAAAAGTCAGGAAACAACAGGTGCTGGAGAGGATGTGGAGAAATAGGAACACTTTTACACTGTTGGTGGGACTGCAAACTAGTTCAACCATTGTGGAAGTCAGTGTGGCGATTCCTCAAGGATCTAGAACTAGAAATACCATTTGACCTAGCCATCCCATTACTGGGCATATACCCAAAGGATTATAAATCATGCTGCTATAAGGACACATGCACACATATGTTTATTGCGGCACTATTCACAATAGCAAAGACTTGGAACCAACCCAAATGTCCATCAATGATAGACTGGATTAAGAAAATGTGGCACATATACACCATGGAATACTATGCAGCCATAAAAAATGATGTGTTCATGTCCTTTGTAGGGACATGGATGAAGCTGGAAACCATCACTCTCAGCAAACTATCGCAAGGACAGAAAAACCAAACACCGCATGTTCTTACTCATAGGTGGGACTTAAACAATGAACACATGGACACAGGAAGGGGAACATCACACACCAGGGCCTGTTGTGGGGTGGGGGGAGGGGGGAGGTATAGCATTAGGAGATATGCCTAATGTAAATGACAAGTTAATGGGTGCAGCACACCAACATGGCACATGTATACATATGTAACAAACCTGCACGTTGTGCGCATGCACCCTATAACTTAAAGTATAATTAAAAAAAAAAAAAGAAATACCACATCATTCAACAACCCCACTTCTGGGTATATAAACAAAGGGAGTGAAATCAGTATGTTGAAGAGCTGTCTGCACTGCCATGTTCATTGCAAGACTATTCATAATAGCCAAGATATGGAATCAACCTAAGTGTTCATCCATGGATGAATGAAGAAATGTGGCATCTATACACAATGGATTACTATCCAGCTTTAAAAAAGAGGGAAAGTCTGTCATTTGCAACAACATGGATGAACCTGGAGGTTGCTATGTTAAGTAAAAGAAACCAGGCACAGAAAGACAGATATCATAGGATCTCACTCATCTGTGGAATGCAGAAATGTAAGCTTCATAAAATCAGAGAGCAGAATGCTGATTACCAGGGGTTGGGGGAGAATGGAATTGGGGAAAAGGATATAATATTTTAGTTAAACAGGAGAAATCAGTTGAAGAGATCTATTTTACAACATGGTGATGATATTTAATAAAAAATTAAAAGAGGCCAAAGAGACATGACAAGTAAATACAATACCTGATCTTAGACTAAATTTTGTACTGGAGTGGTGGGTGGGGCAATGTGATATATGGCCCTGTTAGATCAAATGAGAAAATTGGAATACAAAGTGTAGAGAAAAACATTTGCCGATATTAAATTCACTAAAATTGACAACTTTTCTTGGTTATATAACAGAATATTCCTATTGTTAAGAAATACGCACTGATATATTAATAGGTCGAAGGCCATGATCTATTTACTTTACCATCAAGTGGTTCAGAAAAGAAATTAGATGTAGCTAGATAGCTACATACATTGACAAATAGTCTTAATGATAGAACAAATGGGGTAAAATGTTAAAAATAGGTGAATCTGAATAAATGGTATGTGGGGATTGTCATATTATTTTTATTTCCACAATTTATCTGTAAATTTCAAGTTATTTCAAAATAAAAAGTTAAAAATATATCACTGATTTGGGTAATTTGTGTTTCTGTTGGCAAAAGGTTGCTTGCTTCTAAAGAACTCAGCAAATGAATCCCTGGACTTGGGAAATCCACCAGTACTTTTCAAATTATGATGACTTTGCAAATTAAAATTTGGAAGCAAGTTTGGGATTATGTTGAGAAGGAAAGGCAAAAGGCTAATTTTATTTCTGTTTAAGAGTTACTTGGTTGAAAGAAAAACAAACTCGCGTTGGCCAAAAGGAAATTTATTGTAAGTAAAGAAGGGAAATTTCATGAAAGCCAACTGTGGGAAGTACTACTGGCGTCATGGGAACTACAAAGATATCAGATGCTTCTCTATCTCTGTCTCTTTCTTTCCTTCCCTGTCCTATTTAGCCAGTTCTGGTCAGAACTACAGGACAACCAGGTCGAAAAATCTGGCAACTTCTTCAGCAAAAGTGACAAAAACATTTCCAAATAAGAGCACATGAGCTGTGCAGACACCTCATGTATTTTATTTTATGCTGAAATTAGAAACAACTGACCTAATATTTGACTAATAACTTCATGAATTTTAATCTATAATTAATAATTTATCTTAAGGCCAATATAAGATTAAAAATATTAATGTGAGCAATGATATTCTTAGATTCTCCTTTTATAAATATCACATGGGCACAGAATGGAGAATGGATTTTAGAGAAACGAGAGTGAAGTGGGATATCATTTAGATGATGCTATCATGGTCCAAGCAAAACATGGTGGCTTGGATGGGTATAAGAATAGCTGTGGAGATGGACAGAAAAGGGTAGATAAGGAATATCTTTAAGAAGTACAACTGAAAAGTCTTTGTGTTGGGTTGAATGTGAATGTTTGAGGAAGAGGTTTTCAAGGATGTCTCCCAGGTTTCCAGTAGGAGTGAATGGTAGAGACATTATGGAGATTGAAAACATTAGGGGAGGAGTAATTTTGGGGAGAAAAAGTCATGAATTCAATATAGGCCTTCTTTTAGTTTGAGAAACTAGTAAGATACAAATGGAGTTCTCAGGTTGCTAGATATATGGGTTCAGGGCTTGGAGCCCCAAAGAAAGAGCTAGTATAGAGAAAGAATATTGAGAAAGGTTGATAAGTGTGTGGCATTTGAAGCCATGGAAATTTATGCAACAACTTCATAAGAAGGGAAAGAGCCAAACCTTGAAGAATTCCAACATATAAGGAATAGATGGGAAAGAAAGCTCTCCAACAAGAGACTGAAAAAAAAAAAAAAAAAAAGGTCTTACATGTAGGTGGGAAATTAGTAGGGTCTAATTTTGTCAAATCCACTGGAGAAGGCGAAAAATAAGCTAGTAGTCAACTGTGTCTCATAGTAGTGGAACCAGTAAAATGGGGCAGGTATTGTGCTCACCCTCTTTTTGCAAATGAAACAACGGTTGAGGCTCAGAGAGCTTAAATGACCCACTCAAGATCATGGAGCTACTAGGTAATGAGGCTGAGATTTGGACCCATGTGTCTCTGACTTTAAAGCCTATGCTTTTAAGCATTGCCTCATTCATTTCATCAACAAAGATTGATTTCATACTTACTACGCATAACGAAGCCTGAAGATAATGTAACTAATAGGGCCTATATGATTTAGAGCCTGTACTCACTGAATGCAATTTGTTGCCAATTGAAAGTTGTGATTCCTGGGAATGGGTAAAAAAGGCTATGTGAGTTTTCTATTGCTGCACACCGAATTGCTGCAAACTCACCACATGAAACAACTTCCAATTATCATCTCCCAGTTATATAAATGAAAAGGGTGGGTGAGAGGTTCTGACTGGGTTCTATGCTTAGAGTTTCACAAGACTGAATTCAAGGCTGGCCTGGACTCTTCCCTGGAGACCTGGGGAAGAATCTATTTCCAGGTCCATTCAGGGTGTTGGCAGAATCCAGTCCCTTGCTGCTGTAGGACAGAGAACCCCATTTCCTTACTTGCTTTCAGCTGCGAGCCTTTCTCAGCTTTTAGAGGCCCCTTGCAAGCTCTTTGCCATGGACTTTCTCCCAGACCCTCTCATCAGTTAAGCTTAACTTTTCAAGGCTGGTAGCAGGATCTCTCAAATAGAATCCTCCTGAAATTTATAATCGTTTGACTTCTCTTTTGCTATTAGCCATCGAAATCTCCATACTTTTAAAGGGCTAGTGTGATTAATTCAGGCTCAACTGCATAATCTCTCTCTTGCCTTATAACCGCTCATCATATTCACATGTTCCACCCACATTCAAATGGCTGGGGATTGGATTATACAAGGGTTAGGGTCACTGAGGGTCAATCTTAGAATTCTACCACCAAGGCATAAAGCCCTTGTTGCTTCCTTCTTCCCAAGCTCTCTGTTCTCCCATTTAAAAATTTCATAGTTGGAGAGAGAAGAATGCATATAGGTGATTAGTCCATTGGTTTGACAGTAATACAATCAGCACTCTAAAAAAAAATTGCCTAGTATCTTTTCTCTGGGAACCAGCTTTCAAAGTGGAAAAAGCTAAGATGATTCCACAGCAGTGGGAATGTGCTTCATTTCCCCAAGATACCACAGCTGGGAAGCTCAGCTGCCTTTCTGGGAAGAGAGACTGCTCTGTTCTGCATGGAAGGCCACCCACGAGGGAGCACATCCATGTGAGAATCTGAGGAAACAGTGCAACGCCATCAACATGGCATCAAATTCTACCACAGCTGCTTTGTTGCCTCTCCCAGAGAGATCAAGACAGACCACTGTCCAGAGAGAGAGAGAGGTGATTAAGGGGATAATAATGCTCTGGGTATGAGCAACACCAGGGACTTACTGCCCAAACTCTCAGTGAGTTTTCAGCTTACAGCTTTTTGAGTTGTACCAAGATGTCCTTTCTTTGGAAAAAGCAGAGAGAGAGAGAGACAGAGACAGAGACAGAGACATGAACAATGCATTTAAGAAGGCTGCCAGCCTCTGAGAATCTGGGGCCTGGACTCTTGGCTTTCAGCTGAAAAGCCTTCAAAAGGCCAGGGAAGCGTTAGTGAAAATGAATGGAAAGCCTCTGACAAGCATGCTATGTGCTGCGGAAATTGCAAACAGACTTGGCATGCTTGCTCAGGAGCCCAACAGAATCTGAACATCACTTGGTATTATAAGTCATGGGACAGCAGGCACTTGTTTCACTGGAATGGGCTTTCACATTAAAAAAAAAGAAAAAAGATCACCATCTGTCTTTTTTTCGGGGGGGGGGTGTAATTTAGTGCCCCAGGGAGGGACTTTGTCATTGTGTCTGTGTCCTGCACCTCTTTTGTAGTACAGAAGAGTCATGCAGCAGAATCAGTAGCTGTCTTGAAGTACTGAACAATGGAGAGAAGCAGAAGTCTTTACATGAAGGGTGTTTGGATAAGAGGGCTTCAATATAGACAGTCAGGCCTGGGTTCAAACCTTTATTCTGTCATCTACAATCTGGGTGATCTTAAACATGTTGCTTTGTCTTTGTGATTCCCAATTAGCTTCCCTGCGTTCCAGTTTCTCATCAGTAAAATGGGTGGCGGGGGATGAAATAATGTCTATGAGCTATGAAAATAAACTGACATAGAGAAAGCATTCAATAAATAGTAGAATCTCAAATGTAGATAGTATCCCATCCTACATTCAAAGAACCTGTTGGCTGCCTACGCAACACCTGTTCCTCCTACTTTCTTCATGGCTGGCAAAACTTGTCTTCCAGTAAATATAATGAAAAGGCAAAACCACTTGTTTTTCTAGCTTCTCCTCTTACAGTCAGGACATGGGCCTGTTACCTGATTCTGGCCTGGATCCGCTACAGCCACCTTGAAATTTTAAGGGATGACACAGTGGTCTGCAGAACAAGGAAAAGTGGAAAAAGGGAAAGCTTAATGTTCCATGACATTGCAGAACTGCTGAATTAATCCTGGAGCTTCCTTCTTGTATTAGTCAGGATTGTCTGAGATACGCCAAAGAAATAAGCAAGGCCTGTATCTATAGTGGTTTATAAGAGCAATTTTAATTTCTTGCATACACTATATGTACAGTGTGGACTGAATAGGGGATTTGTTCCACTTTTCCTCACTCTGGAGGCCAGGTAGATAGAAAAACTGCATCTTAAGCATTGTAGAGTATCGTTTCAGAGGAACAAAGCCATCTCTAGAGGGTCTATAAGAATCCTCTAAATTGTCTTCCTGTCTCCAGTTTATTCCTTGTTTAATCTGCTGGTGGACTGACTTCTCCAAAATTCCACTTTCCACTCTTATTAGACAGTTGCTGCTGTAGCAATGCTGTGTGTGTAACAACCACCCCCAAACTTCAGTGGCTTACAATAATGAATGTATTTCTTACTCACTCATAGGTCTGTGAGTCAGTAGCGGTCTTGGAGGGCTTACCTAGGATTGCTTACCTGTGCTTGACTTCACATACGTATTGAATTCAAGTCTGCTCCCTGTAGTTCCTTATTTGTGGATCAGCTGTTACCTAGTATATGTTCTTCTCATGGCTAAATAAAGACATGCAAACAAACCAATCCATGCACTCATGTGAACATCCCTGCTGGTATTCATGGAGTTAACATTTCACTGGTCAATTCCCGTGACCAATCCCAAAGTAAAAATGGCAGGCATAATTATGCTTTTTTCTCTACTGGGAGGCACTGATAAGTCATGTGGAAAGTGATGTGGATATAAAATTTTAATACAAAGAGGAAGTAAGAATTAACACAAAATTGCAATCTACCATACATGTGCCAGTCAACTGATCACAATCTTCAATGGATCTATCTCTCTGGCAAAACAAAAGTGAAGGTCCTAAATTGGGCATTCGAGACCTTCTGTGTTCTGGCTTTTTCCTTCTCTCTATCATTTTCTCCCATGCCTCCTTATTCAAACCAAACTGGTTTATTTTATTAATTCCTAATCATCCATGTGTGGCCATTTTTTAATTGTTTTTACATTTTTCCATGGAAAAAAGTCATATTCTTCTTCCATACCTCAACCTAAAGCCCAAGATACCCTTCTATGCCTTCAGTCTCCTTGTGTTTCTGGACGATAGCATCCGTTTGGACTGTTTGTTTGGTGCTTAGCATTTGTGATCTTGGATAAATGGTTCTTTAACCCACGTAGAAACAAAACCTTTGAAGCATACAGAATATCCTGAACACTTGGAATTGAAATTCTTGGCTTTACTAAAGGGGAATATTCACAAGCATGCGGGCCAGTAATCATTTTCACTTCCTTGAGATATAAACTTTCAGTGGTAACAGGACCTTCTTTTTCATTAGCCATGGATATTTGGAATCCTTGGGTAACTGAAATAAAACAAAATGCAATCCTGTTCTTATAATCTTTGGAGATCTAGTTGATTGTGCAACATGTGATTGAATAGGAGCCTCTCTTCCACGGAAATAGATGAACAATGCTAATAAAAAGAAAAAACCTTTTCCCATTACAGTATTTTATTTACATTTCAGTCACCTCCCAATACCCAGAAAAAGAGGGTTGTTGAAAAATGTTAGGCCACCTCTGCTACCTTTATCCTTAACATGGAAATCGTTGCCATAGGAGGGGACTTTCCATATTTCACTGTGAACATTCTTTGTCTAGAAACATTTATCTCCACAATTTGGCTTTAGGAAAGCTCCTTTATGTATGTCTAGCATCAATTGGTTAGTGTTCAAATACTTAAAATTACATAGACTGGGCATAGCTATCATTGGCAAGGGAAATGGCATTCGAGAAAGAGAATTTAATGTATCCCAGGGTAGCTGTCTTGATAATGAAGAGAATGTTAAGTCTTGCAGTATTGCTTAACCCTGAAGGAGTTTGTGTTAGTCAGGGCTCTTAGGAGAAACAGAGACAATGGGATGTGCGTGTGTGTGTGTGTGTGTCTGTGTGTCTGTGTGTGTATAACCACACATAATAGGATCTATATCTATACCTGTATCTATCTATATCTATAGAGAGAGGTTTATATTAAGAAATGGGCTCACACAGTTTTGGAGGCTGGCAAGTCCAAAATCTGCAGGGCAGTCTGGCAGGCTGGAAATTCTGACAGGGACTGATGTTGTAGTCTTGAGTCCAAAGGCAATCTGGAGGCAGAATTCTTTCCTTTCTGAGGGACCTTAGTCCTTTCCCTTAAGGCCTTCAACTGGTTGGATGAGGCTCACTCACATTATGGAGGGTCATGTGCTTTGTTCAAGGTCTAATTACATCTGATTTAATATTAATGACATCTAAAAAAATACTGTCACAGAAACATCTAGACTTATATTTCAACGAACAATGGGATACCATGGACTACTCAAGTTGACACATAAAATCAATCATCACACAGCTTTAATCCTAGATTCCTGATATTGAGGCAGTAAGTTCAGAATTAAACACCTGGACAACTTTCAAGGCAGGAGAATATAAGTTTGCTAGGACTCTGACCACCCTGCTCTAGCGTATACTCTCTGTATTCCAATTCCAAATGCCCGGTTTTGAGAATAGCTATTCTGAGAGCTGTATATAATTTACTTTATCTTTTATTACTTCCTAAAAAACTGTGTTTTAAGAATATCTTCACTGGCTTCGTTTGCCACCTCCTTTTTTCCCCTGCTTTGTCTATTCTGATAATAATCTTAAGTCATTCCCAATAATCATGTTTTTCTAATTTGATTCTAACTTTTCTATAGATGGGAACTATAGCCTTTACCTTTTTATACAGCCTGTGAAATGAAGAGGTGCTTGTTAATAAGTTATGTCTATTAACAATGTCTTTGCACAATTAATATTCTGAAAGGTTGACAATTTGTTTAAGGGGAATTGGGGAAACACTTGCAAGGTAAGATTTGGGAATAGGAAATTTCTAAAATTAATCCAAATTAGGTGACTTTAGGTGAAGTTCAAGTCTGTTTATTAAATTATAATTAAAGGAAGGAAATATTTTATTTCAAATAAATGATAAATAATAACTTTGCTCTAATAGCATACATTTTAAAGTAGGATGATACTCCAAAGAGCATATAGCCACTGTGCAAGGGTGAAATGAATAGAAACTTAACATATATTTTAAAATTCTTTATTTCTCAAGTTATTAATATATTTGCATATTCTCTCTTTTCCAAGACCTTGTAATACCTAAATACTGTGCATTAATTTGGTCAGAAAATCAGTGTGCACAATATTTTATATTTCTTTTCCTTAAACCAACTTACTTATGACCCTAACCTCATCTTGCCCTTTGCTAAAGAAAAATAATATAGGTGGGGGGCTAGGGGAGGGATTGCATTAGGAGAAATACCTAATGTAGGGGATGGGTTGATGCGTGCAGCAAACCACTATGGCACCTGCATACCTATGTAACAAAACTGCACGTTCTGCTCATGTACTCCAGAACTTAAAGTATAATAAAAAAATTAAAAAAAAAGACATCCAACTAGGAAAAGAAAGCAAATGATCTCTCTTTACTGATGATATGATCTTATACACAGAAAACTCTAAAGACTCCACCTAAAGGCTCCTAGAACATCTCCAGTAAAGTTTTATGATACTTTAAATCAATGTACAAAAAAATCAGTGGTATACTTTGTAGTATTCTTCTTCTTTTTCTTATTTTTTTTTAATGGAGTCTCGCTCTCACCCAGGCTGGAGTGCAGTGGCGTGATCTCAGCTCACTGCAACGTCTGCCCCCCGGGTTCAGGGGATTCTTCTGCCTGGGTAGCTGAGATTACAGGTGACTGCCACCACACCCAACTAATTTTTGTATTTTTTGTAGAGACGGGGTTTTACCATAAAAAAAGAAAAATAGGCCGGGCGCGGTGGCTCACGCCTGTAATCCCAGCACTTTGGGAGGCCAAGGCGGGCAGATCATGAGGTCAGGAGATTGAGACCATCCTGGCTAACACAGTGAAACCCCGTCTCTACTAAAAATACAAAAAATTAGCTGGGTGTGGTGGCGGGCGCCTCTAGTCCCAGCTACTCGGGAGGCTGAGGCAGGAGAATGGCATGAACCCAAGAGGTGGAGCTTGCAGTAAGCTGAGATCGTGCCACTGCACTCCAGCCTGGGTGACACAGCGAGACTCCGTCTCAAAAAAAAAAAAAAAAAAAAAAGAAAAAAAAAAAAAGAAAAGAAAAGAAAAGAAAAATAATATCTCGATAATTATTGAAATCCTTCCCTGTCTTTCCTATTCTCTTCTTCCCTCTTCTTCTCCACATTCATTAGCATTGCATAAAGATGCCAAGGTCAGCACAGCATCCAGTGGACATGGAGAAAGGAAATAGATAGTTCCTTCTCCTAATCAGTCAATACTGGTTACCCCCAAGATACCTTTTATCCCAGCCTCTATGTTCCTTCAGAGCTTGTCCTCTGCTATTTCTGTGCCACATTGGGACACAGGCATCTTTTCCAAGGCTTGTAGACTCTCCACCTTGGGCCTAACATTCCTAAGACACTCTAAGTTACACCCTCTGAGGTCTCGCTGTCTAACAAGCAGTGCCCAAGCCCAACCACTCAGTGGACTGTCAAGTGGACTGAGAAGTGATTTCATCTCCATTTGGGTGAATTTCCCTTCTCTCTTCTTATCACTAGCCTTCTGTCTCTGTGCCCATCAGGTTGAGAGCCTCTAACAAAGTCTCATCATATATTCCAGGCTTTACAAACATAAGAATCTGTCAGGAATTATCTGCTGGTAGGAGAGATTGAAATGGGCCAAGCTGCCCTGCTGGAATAAGGAAGAAGAAACTTTGGGGCGAATTAATTTGAGATGAGTTTATCTTGTGGCACATGGTACACGCTCTGGTACATTCAAGTCGTTTCTGCTTTATTCATTTTCCCTGCTAGACTGAAAACTATGACAGGTCTGTATAGTTAGTTCCTTCTAACTCTGTACACATGATCATAAGTATGGCAAGCTCTCAGGAGATATTGTTGAATGACTTAATGCAAGAAAGTAACAAAGCATGGGAAGTAATCTAGAAATAGAACCATCATTGGCCAACAAAATCCCTTGGGGAGCTTTTACAGATTTCACTTCTGGGCCTCATGCCTGAGGAGTCTGATTTAATAGGAATTGAGGTGGGGCCCAGGAATCTGTATTTGCACAACAGCCTAGCAGAACTGTTCAAAGGAAAGAATACAGTCATAGGTTCTTAGTTTCTGTTTTTGATTGGGCCAGTAAAGCCCCTTCCTCATCCCTCTTTTTCATTTATCACCAGAGACAGGAACTAAAAACCATGACTTCAAGCTGCTAAAAGCCTAAAACAAAACAAAACAGAACAACAATAACAATAACAACAAAATAAGGCAAGTTGGACAAGCTGCAGGGATTTCCAGTTAAATCACTAATATAAAATAATAATTTCATTTTATAGAAGAGAAAAATGAGGTCCAAAAAGGTTAAGTAACTTAGCAGACATGTGACAAAAATGAGAAATGGATCCAGGTTTGATTTACATTCATTTTAAATAAATATATTATTTTTGTTACAAAGATAATACATCTTTATGCTAAAAAATTGAAATAGTACATAGACTTGCAGGGTGAAAAGTAACCTTCCCCCTTCATCTCTCAGCTTCCCATTTTCACCCAAAGAGCTAATCACAAATTGTGTTTTTTATCTTTTCAGACATTTTATATACAAAGGTAAAAAATGCACATGCAGATGTAAATCATGTTTTACATGAATGAGATTATAGTGTGCCTAGTCCTTTTGTTTTTCTTTTTTTTTTTTTTTTTTTTTGTTGAGATGGAGTCTCTCTCTGTTGCCAGGCTGGAGTGCAGTGGCGCAATCTCGGCTCGCTGCAACCTCTGCCTCCCGGGTTCAAGAGATTCTCCTGCCTCAGCCTCCAGAGTAGCTGGGATTACAGGCGCGTGCCACCACGCCCAGTTAATTTTTGTATTTTTAGTAGAGATGGGGTTTCACCATGTTGACCAGGATGGTTCTCCATCTCTTGGCCTTGTGATCCGCCCCTCCTTGGCCTCCCAAAGTGCTGGGATTACAGGCGTGAGCTGCTGCACCCAGACCATAGTCTTATATATAATTATGATAATTTGGTTTTTTCCACTCAAAATCTTTTTAAATCAACACTTATAGATCTACTTCATTTCCAAAATAAATTTCTCTTTTTTAAGGTGTGAAAGCATTAGATAAAGTGGATATCTATTCTCTGACATTTTTCAAATATGGGCTGGCTATCAAATATAGGTTTACTTATATTTGTTACCAATGAAAATATCTATACCTCATGTTCGTCCAGGTTTCCTTGCCAAATTTTTAAAGACTTTCAATTTTGAACAAATTTTGTGGAGTTTCTTTCAATTTGGGTTTGTCTGATGTTTTCTCCTGTTTGGAGTGAAGTTATTCATTTTTGGCAAAATATTACACAAACGATACTGCGTTCTAAGCATGAATTAATAAGAGGTTCATGATGTTGACTTGTCTTGTTGCTGGTGATGTTGACCTTGATCACTTGGTTAAGGTAATATCTGCTGGGTATACCGATTGTAAAGTTACCATCTTACCTTTTTGGTCTTAATAAATACCTTTGAAGGAGGTACAGTGAGACTATGTAAATCCTGTTTCTCCTAAAATTTTTGCTCACCAAATTTAGCATTCATTGGTCTTGGCACATTTTTAGCTGGAGTTACCTTCAAGATGAAATATATTCAAATAACCCATTTGCCAGATTGTATTTAGTATACTTTATTTTACAATTTTTAGTGCCACAATATGCTAGATTTTGTGGAATTTTTTTTTCTTTGAACAGAGAAATTTTACAGAAACAAGTATTAAAAAATATTAGGCTGGGTGCAGTGGCTCACGCCTGTAATCCCAGAACTTTTGGAGGCTGAGGCGGGTGGATCACGAGGTCAGGAGATCGAGACCATCCTGGCCAACATGGTGAAACCCTGTCTTTACTAAAAATACAAAAATTAGCTGGGCGTTGTGGCGCATGCCTGTAATCCCAGCTACTCAGGAGGCTAAGGCAGGAGAATCATTTGAACTGGGGAGTCAGAGGTTGCAATGAGCCGAGATCGTGCCACTGCACTCCAGCCTGGCAACAGAGTGAGACTCTGTCTCAAAAAAGAAAAAAAACAAAAAAAAAATATATATATATATAAAACATGACAACTAACATGTATTTAGTGCTTTCTATAGGTACTATGTTAAATACTATACATTATTATTGCATTTAAGAATCATATTAATCTTGTTAGTGATTATTATAAATCCATAAAATAGGTGAAGAATTTGAGACACAAAGAAGAAAACTCCCCCAAAGTACACTGCTACAGCATTGCACAACACAGATTGGAGCCTGACTCCTTTTACCGCAGAGCTTCGTTGCATCAATAGTACTCAATTCTGTCTTTGTGTATAGCAAGTGAGAATTAGTGTGACAGATTCTTACAGAAATAGCAGTTTGAAATTGATTTTAGCAGCATATTACATTACTACAGCATAACAAGTATGACCATAAAAATAACTTTCCTTTAGATTCTTAGATAATCCTTTTCAATATATCATTTTCTCCTTGTAAAGACGGTTTTAGTCTATTTAATGCTGTAGCAAAATATGTCTGCTATTTAGCATTGATCTTCTCATAAAATGCTCATGCACTTCGATGATGACGTATGTCAGAGCAAAAGTCCCCAGCCATTTAGTGTTCATCACAGCCTGCTAGATTGGCCTCAGTTGGCACACCTGTATGGTTCCTCTCATGGGAAATAGGAAAGAACTCTGAGGAGGACTCTTCCATTACCCAAAAGAGAAAATGTAGGATTCCTAGAAAGATGTGAGTTAGTATAAAATTTGTCTATGAGTGACAGATAATTCCAAATAAAGTGGCTTTAAGAAGAAAAGAGCTTATTTCTCCCATATAAATAATGCTTGAGGGTGAGTGGGTTAGGACGATATGGCTGCTTTTCTCCATGGAATCTTCAGATTTAGGTTTCTTCCAGATCTCTGATCCCTTGTCCCAAGCCTTTGTCTTCATGTTCCAGAATATCAGTGTATGTGTCCCAGTCAGCAGACTGGAAAAGAAGAGAGCAAGGGGTTCATTCATCTATCAACCATTCTTAGGGAAGCTTCCTGCATTCTTTTTTTAAAAAAATAACAAATAGCTTTATTGAGGTGTATATTGAGCTTTATTGAGTTTGAGTTTAATTGATAAAGAACTTCACATATTTAATGTGTACAATTTGCTGAGTTGGGACACATACCATCACCACAATCAAAGTGACAATCTGACTCTGTATCCCCACCCAAATCTCATCTCATTGTAATCCCCATAATCGCCACATGTCGAGGGAGGGACCTGGTGGGAGATGATTGGATCTTGGGGTAGTTTCCCCCATGCTGTTCTCATGATAGTGAGTGAGTTCTCACGAGATCTGATGGTTTTATAAGTGCTTAACAGTTTCTCCTTCACACATGCTCTCTCTCTCCTGCCACCATGTAAGATGTACTTGCTTCTCCTTCACTTTCCGCCATGATTGTAAGTTTCCTGAGGCCTCCTAGCCGTGCTTTCTGTTACACCTGCAGAACTGTGAGTTGATTAAACCTCTTTCCTTTACAATTACCCAGTCTCAGGAAGTATTCTGTATAGCAGTGTGAAAACAGACTAATAAACAAGGTAATAGAGTTTCATTGTGTTCCCCCTCATTTTTGTGGTAAGGACACTTAAGATGAAATCTACTCTCTTAACAAATTTGAAGAACACAATATTATATTGTTAACTATGGACACTACACTGTACAGCAGATCTCTAGAACTTACTCGTTTAACAATCTGGTTCATATCAGAGAGTGCATTCTGCTTTTTCCTTTTAATTGACCATAACTGGCTGCAAGGATCATGGAATCTCTATTATGAATGGCCCATGTCGAGCCAAACATACTATTACAATTAAAGAAGAGGGAAATGAGTACCGTGGGTCCAATATCATTGTCTGCTATAGGATAATAGAATACAATTACAATCTGGGAAGGAAGTTATGGAAAAAAGGAAATAATTTATTAAGCACTGAATATGGCATGTAATAAACCAGGTTTTTTTGTTTGTTTTGTTTTGTTTTGTTTTTTGAGATAGGGTCTTGCTTTGTCACCCAGGCTGGAATGCAGTGGCATAATCATAGCTCACTGTAGCCTCAAACTCCTGGGCTCCAGTGATTCTATTGCCTCAGCCTCCTGAGTAGCTAGCACTACAGGCATGTGCTACCATACCAGGTTAATTTTTAATTTTTTTGTAGAGATGGCATCTTGCTTTGTTGCCCAGGCTGGTCTTGAATTCTTGGCCTTAAGGAGTCCTACTACCTTGGCCTCCCAAAGTGTTGGTATTACAGGTGTAAGCCATGGCATCCAGCCCCAGATGCTTTTTAGTGTAATATATGCCACTCATCATCCTTTTGATGGTAGTATTAGGCTCATTTTATGTAAGATATGATTGAGACTCAGAAAGGCCATGTTTCTTACTCAAGATCATATGGTAGATGGTAGAGTTGGGATTTGAACCTAGGTCTGATTGTACCCACCAGTTGTATTTTTCCTTCTGAACCATGCTGCCACTCTGGAGGGAGCACCAAGGTTCAAGTCAGGGGAGTTGGCAGTTGAAAGACTGTGCCACTGGGAAGAGGAAGTGGGAGACAAACTTTGCCATTGGAGTACCTTTCATGCACAAAGCCTCATGTTCATGGCAAAATGTGTTCAACTAAGAAAAAAAAAGAGATACATTTTATGCAAGGGGTAAGAGAATTTTATGAAGGAATAAGAGAGAGGGAGCAGGCAAAATAGAAAGTTGAGCCGTTAATAAATTATTGGTTTATACAACTTTTGAAAATAGATTTGTATCAAAAATAGTTTAGCAAGAACTTACTCTGGACTTGACGACATGTTCGTTTTGACCAAGAAAGACCTAGTAATGCAGATGTTACAGAACTTTGGGAGAAAATGGTAATATTAATGTTATTACCAAGTTTATAGCAATAAAAAGAGAAATCTGGTTATAGGTATAAGAGTTGTTGGTCTTTTAGTGTATGTGTTCACACATTTGAAATCTTATCCTTTGCAAACTCATGTTTTTATTCACTGAAGCTTCTGGCACTCAGATAGCATAATCTACAATGAGGGATGTAGGTCCCAGTTGTAATGCATTGCATTTATTTGTTCCAAAGTTCCCCTTTTATTTTCATTTTGAAAAATGGGGTCTCACTATGTGCCCATCTTTGAAAAACTATTCTTCAACTTGTAATTTAAAAGAAAATCAAGTTGTTTTGACCTTTCTTATTATGGTAAAATATATATAACAAAATGTACCATGTTAACCACTTTAAAGTGTACAATTCAGTGGTATTAAAGACAGTTGCAGTATTGGCTAATCATCACTGCTAACTATTTCCAAGACTTTTTCATCTTCCCAAATAGAAACTATGTACCCATTAAACACTAATGCCCCTTCTTCAAACCCTGGTAACTTCTATTCTACTTTTTGTCTTTATAAATTTGCATATTCTAGGTTATTTTATTTAGATGCAATTGTACAATAGTTGTCCTTTTGTGTCCTTCTGGCTTATTTTATCTACCATAATGTTTTCAAGGGTCATCCAGGTTGTAACATGTATCAGAATTTTATTGCTTTTTGTAGCTGAATAATGTTCCTTTGTATGTATATAAAACATTTTGTTTATCTATGAATCTATTGACAGCTGGCTTGTTTCCACCTTTTGGTGGGAAAATATGAACAATAATGTAAATAATGTGAATATTGTGAATAATGCTGCTAGGAACATTAGTGCACACGTATATGTCTCAGTCCTCAATTTCAGTTCTTTTGGTTATATCCTTAGGAGTGAAATTGCTGGATAGTATAATAATTCTATGTTTAACTTTTTGAGGAACTTCCTGTTTACCATAGTGGCTGCATTTTTACACTTGTATTACCAGTTTACAAGGGTTCTAATGTCCCCACATCCTCACCACCACAGGTTATTTTTAGTTTTTGTTGTTGTTGTTGTTGTTGTTTTGTTTTGTTTTCATAAGAGCCATCCTTATGAGCATGAAGTGATACCACACCGTTGTTTTGATTTGCATTTCCCTATTAATGTTGAGCATCTTTTCATGTGCAATAAGCACAGTGAATAATCATTTGTGTATCTTCTTTGGAGAAATGTCTATTTAAGTCCTTTTGCCCATTTACAAATTTTGTGGTTGCTGTTGTCGAGTTGTCCAGAGTACACCCTTATATTATTTTTTTTGAGACAGAGTCTCACCCTGTCACCCAGGCTGGAGTGCAATGGCTCAATCTCGGCTCACTGCAACCTCCACCTCCCGGGTTCAAATGATTCTCCTGCCTTGGCCTCCTGAGTAGCTGGGATTACAGGTGTGTGCCACCACACCCAGCTAATTTTTTTATCTTTAGTAGAGATGGGGTTTCACCATGTTGGCCAGGCTGGTCTCAAACTCCTGACCTCATGATCTGCCTGCTTCAGGGTCCCAGGTGTTGGGATTACAGGCATGAGCCATGGCGCCTGGCCACCCTTCTATTATTTTAACTGCTCTTGTTGGCCATGCACCGTGCCAGAAAATATACATTTGATCATCTAGCTTATTGGAGAGCTTGGAGGTCTTGAAAAACCTTCACTGGGTGTAGCATATTCTGTTATTCCCACTCTACATTCCCTCAGGCCTGATCATGGTTCCAACTCTTTGACAGCTTTCTTTGGTGCACAGGGCATTCTGGAAGTGCTTGAGAAATAACCCCCTACCTTGACAGTCTCAATCAATGACTGATGGGAATTAGTGTATAATTAACTAACTAGGATGGGATAACGCTGAGACACAAATTCTACACTGGCTCCTAGAGCTCCGCAGCAGGATTATGTCCCATTTACTCTCAGTAGTAACTACCTTAATAATGCACCTTTTATTTATTTTCCTTTCCTGGCTCACTTTCCCATTTTTCTGGCGTTTCCTAGCATCTCCTCCAAACAAACAACTTACGCTTGAGCCCTTGTCTCATGATCTGCTTCTGGGAATCTGAACTAAGGGAAGCACGGATTATGTGCAGGGCACAAAGAAATAGATGTCTTGGATTTGGGCAGAGGGGGGAGTTTCAGCACATTCCTTCCATTACTGTCCTTCCCTAGGATCTTCTTCCTGGAGGCCCCTTTCCTTGTTGGGGTAGAATGGGAAGCACATTAACAATGCCTTACTTACCAGACTATCGGTGGCAATTAAGCAGTGGTTGCAACTCTCAGTGACAAAATAAGATCATTTACTCTTGTTTTCCATTGCAAACTGCTTTTGGCGGTCTAATTTTTAGTTTCTGTATACTTTCCCAATACAATATTCCTTAGTTACATCAGAGAGTGGCTTAATATCAAAGGCTGGACATTGTCTTAAAATAAGATGGTCTTCCAAAGTTTTGAGTGATAGATAAGTATGACCTTATAGTTAGGAATTTCACAGGCAATTTGTCATTCGCTCTTTGGTACTATTATGATTTCCATCTTAAAGATGAGAAAACTGAGACTTAAAATAATATTGGAAACACAGTAGGCACACAATAAATCTTAACCTTTATTTTTTATTATATTGAAATTTTTGATTCTATAACATAAATGTCATTTTAATCAATAAATGAGACAAAGACAAAAGGCTCACTTATCAGACCTGCTTTTGGAAGAAAAGTGGAGGGAACAACTAATTTGCTAGTTAAAAGACTCAGGTTTCAAATATCTTGACGTTTTTAATGTAGGCAAAAAAAATTATAGCACAAGTATAGGATGTGGGAGCCCTGGCTAGACAGCAGTTGACCACAAATTTTATATGAGCCAACAGTGTGATGTGGTTACTCTAATGCAATGTCCAGCATCATTCTATGAAGGCATCTGTTCAGAAAATGGGTGTATTCCTCCTTGGTCAGGTCAAATGTGTTCACTGGAAGGACCAACATTTTAAGCGAGATGTTGCTGAAGTAGGAAGCTAGCAGAAGACTTTGAGAATGGTGAAACATTCTGGAAGCCCTGCTATCTGAGAAACACTTGAGAGCACTAGTATTAACTCACCTGGGTCTGAGAGATACAGTCCAATGATGAGCTTGGGAATAAGACTGATCTGCACTGAATTTCAGCTTCTCTACTTTGTAGCTTTGTGACCTTAGACAAGAGACTCTCTCTGTACTTCAGTTCCATTTTCTTTAATAGGGGGAAATAATTCATGCCCTCATATACCCTAGAAAGTCCAAATAAGAGACTATCAGCAAAATAATTGGCTCATACCAGGTGTACAGTAAATATCAACCTTCAGTTTTTCAGATATTTGGAGAATTGTCATGTATATTAGTCCATTTTCAGACTGCTATGAAGAAATTTCCAAGACTGGGTAATTTTTAAGGAAAAAGAGGTTTAATGGACTCACAGTTCCACATGACTAGGTAGGCCTCACAATCATGGCAGAAGGTGAGGGAAGAGCAAAGGCATGTCTTACATGGCAGCAGGCAAGAGAGCATGTGCAGGGGAACTGCCCCTTGTAAAACCATTAGATCTTGTGAGACTTACTCACTATCACAAGAACAGCATGGGAAAAACCCGCTCCCATGATTCAATTACCTCCCACTGGGTCCCTCCTCCCCAACACATGAGGATTATGAGAGCTACAATTTAAGATGAGATTTGGCTGGGGACACAGCCAAACCATATCATCATGTGAGAAGTGGTCTTTCCTTTGAAGACAAAACTAGGACTAGTGGGTAGTAATTACAAGGAGAAAATTTCAGTTCAATATTACGACTAACCTACTAATAATTTAATTATCTTACAAAATGCAGATGCCTAAAAATATCTGGCTTCTATCTGGAACATCTGAATTGTTTGGCCAACTCCCTACATGGCAGACATCTCAAACATAGTGAGGTTAAAGCAGAATTCTTGGGTTACTTTTATTGCCTGGAAACCTAGTCATCCCCCAGTTTTCTACATGTCAGTAACTTGTACCATCTCCTGCTCAGGTGCTCAAGCCAGGTATCTTGACAGTGCATATGATTCTTTTTTTTTTTTTTTAACTCATCTCCACCCCATGCTGCAAAGTCGACCTAGCCAGTTGTGCCAATCTAACCTCCCCAAAGCATAATCCAAACTCTTCCACTTCTCTCCATTTCTTGCATTGCCACCACAATCCAAACTATCAAAATCTTTTCCCTGATCTATCATAATAGCCTTATAATTGGTTTCCTTGCTTCTATTTCTGCTGCTTTGGATTCTATTCTCTCTACATGAGCAATATTTTTAAATATGTTGTTTAAAACTGCCTAATAGATCTGATTGTGCTTAGAATAGAACACACAATCCTCGTCACAGCCCACAAAGCCCAGCATTGAATGATCTCTGCACCCATTCCAGGCTTGTCTTTCAGTACCCTGAACCTAGCCCATCATCTCCAGCCTGCTTATTTATTTTTCCATGCCAAGCTGATTCCCACCTTAGACTCTTCATCTTACCTATTCCTTCTGCTTGGAAAACACTTATTTCTGAGCCCCAATGTCATATCCTGCAATAGACCATCATTGAACACCCAGTCTTTAGTAGCTATCTACACACTCTCACATTATTCTGTTTTAATGCTTTGAATTATACTTATCACTATCTTATGATTTTCTTGTTTATTATTACCCACACCTAAAAATATGGATTTAACACATAGATGCATAAACAACGAAACTAAATGCCCCACAAAATAGCAGGTCCCTTATCAATGAGAATATACAAGCAGGCTTTCTTTGGTGACCATATAGTACCAGATGTTGTAGAAAGGATTCCTGCCCTTATCAGAGGTCCAGCTAGATGACCACTGGAATTTCTTCTAATCTGCAGATCCTATGATCTTCTTGACAGTTTCCATCTTCAGCAGGTCACAAGCTGTTTTAAGTGTGAAAGAATTAGTGTTTTTTTGCATATTTAAAAAAAGAAAGAAAAAAGGGAGGAAGAATGAAAGGGAAGAAGAAAAGTTCTCTAGGACAAGTATGTTTGAAAATGGATGCGCGCGCACACACAAAATCAGTTAATTAGCTGATTTTTATGAATTGACCAATGAATTTGGTCGACTATTAACTAATTTTAGTTGGTAGACCTGAGCTAAATAGCACATAGACTAATAAATACTGGCAGTTACGGATATTCATTCACACATCAGCTTTTACTATGAGCAGTTTTCTTACTGTGTCGGTCTCAGATGTTGAAATTTGTGCTCTTCTATAAAAATCAAAAAGCAGAGATTCATTCTTTTCCATGGACTTCATCTGTTCCTTGTTTCAACTGCATAAATATTATTTACATGTCATGGGTTTCTGACCTCTACTGGTGGAGACCAAATCGATTACCCATGAGCCGCTCAATTTGCAATCATTTAAAATTCCACTCTCTCTGGCACAGAAAAAGAACAATGGAAACTTGTCATAGTGCTCTCTTTTTGGTTTATTTCCTTTCCCTCATTTTTCTTTTTTCTTTTCCCTTTTCTTCCCCACTAGTTTCTCTTTTTCATTTCTTCATGTACCAGGAGTCCCTAAGGGACATTCAGATCTTCTTTCAGCAGCCATTTCATTTTTTATCACAAAATTAAAATGTCAGATCCTTCCAAGAACCCTTCAGAGTTACAAGGTCAGTAAAGCCCAAGTCGGCTGAATGCAGGTGTTCCAGTCTTGAAGGAGGGGACCAAGGAAAGTGACTGTCATGTGAGTGGTGTGTGGTTTATCTACCAAGTGGCAACATCTCTCACTCTCACTATGTCTGCACTGCTCTGAGGGTAACCTGATCTGTCTTTAATCTACTCTGACCACAGAGCAAATGTTTTAAATAAAATCTCTGCATGAGTGAGTCACTACTCTTCTGGCTTTTGTATGACATACCAAGGACTGATGGTTTACTTTGCCTGAGTAACAAAATTAATATAAGAGAAACATTTTTGTTATGTGGTATCTTAAAAAAAAATACAAAAAGAAGAAAAAGGAGACATATGGACCTGAGCAGTGAAATTTGGATGAAAAAGTTCCACTTGACACGAAGAAAATATTGAAAAAAAATGTAGTAAATGCTTTTTTGGCAGAGAAGGACAAAAAAAATCAGCAGGAAGAAGTAGAAAGAGACACTTTCACTGAACAGCTGCAGTGACTCTAATACCACTTATGTAAGGTCCTAATCTTGAAGAAGCTTCATTTATGTTATCATTTAAAATGTGATATATTATCTCAAAAGTTTTTAAATCTATAGGTGCTTGTTTATTTGGTAGAGTCTGCATTACAATGGAGGGACATGCTCGTGTTTTTGTGGGTCCTAGGGAGGCTGGATTAGAGCTGAATGCAGACATTCAGTGGATGTCTTCCTCTGGTTCGGATAGATGAGGTGCTTATGGCATGTACAAGTTTCCATGCTATTTTGCCTGACCCGAAGTATCCAACGTTTGAAGTATCAGCTCGGTTTTCATGGGTTCTGAAGCCCAGACCAAATGTTCTACATCGAATGAAAGGAGTGTGATCTGAAGACGGGCAAAGTGTCCTGGGATGCCTCAATGATCTCTTATGAGTGAACACTTCATGATGTGTGCAGTATAGCTTGTGTAGCAATTTTAATTTTCCATGAAACGTTTCTGATTACAAAATGAAATGGAACTGTTTTTGACCCAAATCTTTCTTTACCCGAAGAAGACACAACCTATTAAAACAAAGCCACTCTTTCCCAGGTTGGCAAATCTTGCATAAAAATAGTCCCGTGATAAAAATGGCAGACCTAGCTGAGGCCAAAGAGGGAGGTGAACCTTAGCATTCAAGAGAGGGCAGGTTTAGAGTTTCCTTCTATCTCTGTAGCTATGACAGTTATTGGCAGCGCGATCTCGGGTGAGTTATTTTTCTGCATAGAGACTCATTTCTCACATCTCAAAGTGGGCTAATTCTGTCTGGTTCCCTCCATACAGTATGGATAACTGCAATTATGTATGCACAATCCTAGCATATTTTTATCATATAATCCATTAATGACTAAGTATGATGTAAGCTGTAGGCTTTTTTTTGGTAGATGATTTTTTTTTGATGATTTTTAGCTTACATAGGGACGTGTCCAATTAGGGATTCAGTAAATGATATTATATTTATTATAAAATATTTGCTGAGAGCATCTTTCAGGAGTCCTTTGTCTCCCTTCTATCTGGTATGATATTCGTATGCAACATTTTATTCTTCAACTCAAAGTGCAGTGTTTGATGCTCTTTCAGTGATAGCTCTACACTTTGTTTCTGAAGCAGGTGCAAAACTTACTGTACAAATTCAGAGGAAAGATTAGATTATTTTTACAAAAATTTAATTAAATTTGACTCTCAGTTTCTAACTTGCTGGCTTAGCAGGGAATTGACTGTCAATCAAAACTGGGGTTCCTAGGGAGTTGAAGGAAAGTTCCCGGCATCTTAGGCAGTATAGAAAACATTCAAGGGCTAACCCTGGTGTGGGCCCTTGTAGAGGGGCTCTGCCGCTTCTCTGTCTGGGCATTGGCATCTTTGGAAAGATCAGGATTGCTAGTGTTCTGAGTGAAGCCTTCCTAGGTTGATCCATTCAGTCTACTGAGGCCTGGTCATTTTCTAGGAAGCTGAGAGGAAACAGGTTTGGGATCCCTACTAGTCATAGGACTCAAGGATCTCTGTAACATACCTGAGTTTGGGGAACTATACATTTTCCTATTTCTCTCTATTCCTAATATTTCATTTTCTTTAATACTTCTCTCACTTCTTTCACCCTATATGAAATACACTTACTATGATCTACTAAAAAAAAATTTGGGGTTTTGAAGACACAAGCCAAAAAATGAAGTTGTCTTCAGACAACTTCAGACTTCTGCCTTGCAACAGGAACACTGTCAGACAATAGAGCATGAAAGTTTGACTATTTCCTTGCAGGGAGAAATACAGATAAACAAAACACACACTTTTATCATTGCCAATAAACTTGCCACATGCCAATATTGAGGATGATCAAAAGGGGCATTTTGAAAATGTTGATTTCAATTTACTTTTTACAAATTTAAAATGAGTAGAGACATTCTTTACTTAAGATTGGTAGTGGGTAGTTGGAGAAGATAACTCAGAATGGATTTTTTAAGTAAACTTTTAAATTTTGGAATAGATTTAAATTTACAGAAAAATTGTGAAAGTAGTCCAGATGGTGCCCCTATGTCATGTGCTCAGTTTCCCCTATGATTAATATCATACATTTAGTATGGGACATTTGTCATAACTGATGAACCAATATGTTGATATATTAACTAAAGTCCATATGTTATTCAGATTTCCCTCATTTTAACCTAGTGATCCTTTTAGCATTCTATCTAGGATATCACATTATACTTATTCATGTCTCCTAGTGCCTCTCTTAGCCGTGACAGTTTCTCAGACTTTTCTTATTTTTTTAATAGCCTTAACAGTTTTTATTTATTTATTTATTTTAATTTTTAATTTTTTTATTTTTTTTTGAGTCAGAGTCTTGCTCTTGCTCTGTCATCCAGGCTATAGTGCAGCAGTGTGATCTCGGCTCACTGCAACCTCTGCCTACCAGATTCAAGCAATTCTCGTGCCTCAGCCTCCCGAGTACCTGGGATTACAGGTGTGCACCACCACGCCCGGCTAATTTTTGTATTTTTTAGTAGAGACAGAGTTTCACCATGTTGGCCAGGCTGGTCTCGAATTCCTAGTCTCAAGTGATCCACTTGCCTTGGCCCCCCAAAATGATGGGATCACAGGTGTGACCCATCACATCGGTCCAGCCTTAACAGTTTTGAGGAGTAGTAGTCAGTTTGTAGGGTGCATCCGTATGCAATTTTTATGATTTTTTTCAGTTATACAGGTGTTACAGATTTTGAGGAGGAAGAACACAGAGGTAAAGGGCTATTCTTATTAAATCATATCAAAGGTACATGGTATTAACATGACATCACTGTTGCTGCTAACCTTGATCACTTGGCTGAGATGAGGTTTATTAGGTTTCTCTACTATAAAGTTATGCTCTCCTTCTCTCCCCACCACAGCCAGCTTTCCTTTCTTTACTGTTTGGAAAGAAGTCAATATATGTAGCTTACACTTATGGGGTGGGGAGTTATGGTCTATCTCTTTGAGGGGAAAATTATATCTTATTCCTTATTTAGTGTGATATTATGATTTATAAAAAGAAATATATATTTGGTCTTCATCCCCATTTTCTGGCATATGGCACCTAAAACTCTTAAAATCCCCTAACTGATGTGTGTTTTTGCATGCTGATGAGATGGTTGATGGCTCGTGGCTCCTGAGGAGCCTCAGGATGGGGGCTAGTTACAGGGAAGGCCAAGCCTGTGATCAGAGGACTGAGGTTTTCTTTTCTTTTTTTTCTTTTCTTTTCTTTTTTTCTTTTGAGATGGAGTCTCGCTCTGTGGCCCAGGCTGGAGAGCAGTGGTGTGATCCTGGCTCACTCAACCTCTGCCTCCTGGCTTTAAGCGATCCTCTTGCCTCAGCCTCCTGAGTAGCTGGGATTACAGGAATGCACCACCACGCCCAGCTAATTTCTGTATTTTTAGTAGAGATGGTGTTTTGCCATGTTGGCCAGACTGGTCTTGAACTTCTGACTTCAGATGATGCACCCGCCTCGGCCTCTTAAAGTGCTGAGATTATAGGCGTGAGCCACCACACCCAACCAAGGAGGACTGAAATTTTCAACCCTATCTTCTGACCTCCAGATAGAGGTGAGAGGTTGAAGGTTCAGTTGACCACCAGTGGCCAATGATTTAATCAATCATGACTATATAATAAAGCCTCCATAGAAACCCACAAGGATAATTTTCAGAGAGCTTCCAAAATGGTGAGTATGTTAGTGACCAGGTTCAAGATGCCTGTGTGCAGCAAGCCAATTATTGAGATGACAGGTTTTGGAAAAAAGAAAAGATTTTATGCACAAGGCTGCCATGTGAGGAGAAGGGAGAGCAAATCTCATATCTGCTTCCCCAAAGATAGGGTTTTAAAGATATTTTTGGGATAAAAGTGCAAAGTGGTCCAAAACACGGGGAAAGGTGATTGGGGACAAGGAAAAGCAAGGTATGCTTTTCCAGCAGAACCAACCCTTTCTCTTCTTCCTCTTCTTCCTCAGTCTACTCAACATGAAGACTTTTTAAGGAGCCACTTCTACTTAATGAATAGTAAATATATTTTCTCTTCCTTACGATTTTCTACTGGTCTATTTTGCATTGCTATAAAAGAATACCTGAGACTGCATAATTTATGAAGAAAAGTGGTTTATTTGGCTCACAGTTCTGCAGGCAGTACAAGCATGGTAGTTGCATCTGCTTGGCTTCTCGTGAAGCCTCAGGAGTTTACAATAATGGTAGAAGTTGAAGGGGGAGTAGGCATGTCACATGGTAAGAGAGGAAGTGAGAGAGATACAAATCTTCTTTAAGCAACCAGCTCTTACTTGAACTAATAGAGTGAGAACTCACTCTTCACCAAGGGGATGGCACTAAGCCATTCATAAGGAATCCAGCCTCATGACCCAAACATCTCCCACTAGGCCCACTTGCAACATTGAGGATTACATTTCAGCATGAGATTCGGAGGGCATGAAACATCCAAACTACATCACGAGGTAATTGTTGATCTGCCATGTGTAGTCAAGCATCGTGGTTCTTAATAGAGCATGTGTTCAGAAAATGGTGGCATTAGCATGTTCCAAGGAAGCATGTTTTGGCCCTCTGATGTCAAAAAAAGTCACCTCTTGGGCATTTGAGCAGGCCCAGTCAGAGAGTTGGTGGTTTCAACTACCTTTAACCAGCCTACCCCCAACCCCCAATTCCTGAAAAACAACTCTAAGCAGCCATTACCATGGAGATGTATATGTCAGAGATGTTATCTATAAGAAAGCTAGTGGATTGCTTAGCTATGTAACTTTTAGCTGCATATGTTTTAAGATTAAGAAGTGGCTAAAGGCAAGCAAGGCAGATTAAGTTTGATGGGCTTAATCAGGTTAGCCCTTGGTTTCAAATAGGTGAAAGTGCTGGGAGGGTGGGATGGCTGGAGAGGGCAAAGAAGCTTCATGCCCCTTTCTCCATACCCTGTCTTATGCATCTCTTCCATCTAGCTGTTCCTGAGTTGTATCTCTTGTAATCAAACTGGTAATCCAGCAAGTAAACTGTCTTCCTGAGTTCTGTGAGCCATTCTAACAAATGCTTGAACCTGAGAAGGGGGTTGTGGGTACCTCTGATTTGTAGCCAGTTGGATAGAAGTAGTGAGTAACCAGGGGACCCACCACTTGTGATTGGTGTCTGAAGTGAGGGGCAGTCTTATGGGTCTGAGCTTTTAACCTGTGGGGTCTGAGCTAACTGCAGGTGAATAGCGTCAGAATTGAGTTGAATTGTAGGATACCTCGTTTGGGTCCACAGAGACCTGAAAAATTTCTTGTGGTGGAAAAAAACCCATACACATTTGGTGTTAGAAGTGTTGTGAGTGTAGAAAAGGAAACAATTTTGTTTTTTCCTTATATTTATGTGTTTATTTTTTATCCATTCATTCAATGATATTTATGTCAGTATGCACTCATAAGTATTTATTTTACATGTTAGGGAATAATTCAATACAGTAGACCTTGAACAACACAGGTTTAAACTGCATGGGCCCTTGTATGTGGATTTCCTCTTGCCTCTGCTCTGAGAGAGCAGAACCAACCCTTCCTTTTCTTCCTCTTCCTCCTCTTCCTCAGTCTTCCTCTTCTTCCTCTTCCTCCTCTTCCTCAGTCTACTCAACATGAAGACTTTTTAATGAGCCACTTCTACTTAATGAATAGTAAATACATTTTCTCTTCCTTACAATTTTCTTTTCTCTAACTTATTTTGTTGTAAGAATACTGTATCTATATCTATATCTAGAGATATATACACAAAATATGTGTTAATCTACTATCTATGTTATTGCTAAGGCTTCCAGTCAACAGTAGGCAATTAGTAGTTAAGATGTTAGGGAGTCAAATGTTATACTTGGATTTCCAACTGCATGGGTGGTCAGTGTCCCTAATCCCTGTGTTGTTCAAAGGTCAACAGTGTTATGTTATTTATCTTACTCAGATTGTTTCAGCTTTTATATTCAATGAAAATTTCCTATGCTTTTTCCTCAGTGCCCACCCAATCCCTTTCCTTTATAAAAAATGATATTTATTTAAGATTAGTGGGCTGGGCGCAGCGGCTCACGCCTGTAATCCCAGCACTTTGGGAGGCCGAGGCAGGTGGATCACCTGAGGTCAGGAGTTTGAGACCAGCCTGGTCAACATGGCGAAACTCCGTCTCTACTAAAAATACAAAAATTAGCTGGATGTGGTGGCAGGCGCCTGTAATCCCAGCTACTCGGGAGACTGAGGCAGGAGAATCACTTGAACCCAGGAGGCGGAGGTTGCAATGTGCCGAGATCGCGCCATTGCACTCCAGCATGGGGGGCAAGAGCGAGACTCCAAAAAAAAAAAAAATTAATGAATTCTAATTTCTGTAAAACATCTAATTCCAGGTGATTTTTAGGACTGAAGGAAGCAAATAAGTTAGTGTTGCCAAGTCAAGAGTGTGCCCATGAACCACGCATTTGAAGTTGTGAACTGAGCATGACCAACTTAAAATTTTCAAGTAAATTTACTTTTGCCAGATGACCACTTCCTGTTTTTATAAGAAAGAAAAAAACAACCTCTACTAAGGTCTGAAATATCAAATGGCTCTAAAAAGCAATATTTGATTGATGAAAGTTTAAGGGATTAGATATGGATGGATTTGATTTCCTTCAAAATACACACAAATTGTGAAATTAAGGTATAAGAGAGGATTAAGGCACAGCCTGTCTTAGGTTTTTTTTTTTTTTTTTTTTTTTTTCTTCTCAAAACCTTTTGAAAATGATTTAAGATACTTGAGCATTACCAAAATAATCTTGGGGAGTATCTTCTAGTATGTTCTTATATTGTCCTCTGTAACTTATATTTAATAACCAGGCTGTTAAAAGTTTTCAATAAAGTTGTAATCCAGGGTCATTACACTTTAGAAGTAGATTAATTAAGACCTATGATAACCTGATATTTCATGTGGGACCGTGTATATTAAGTTTTACTTATAGATTTCTCTGGCTTCTGGTGTTGTCCAAGATGAAATAATGTAAGCCTGTCTCCTCCACTGATGACAACTAAAAATGTTTGGATAAAACAAAACAATAAAATCAACTCTCTGAAGTTACTTAAAAGTCAACAAAACTAGAGTGTTGTGGAATACAGTAAAACACTGGAGAAGTGAACCTTAAGGGAATGTGTTTTTGCTGCTGTTGTTCTTCATTTTTTTTGTTTTTGAGATGAAGTCTCACTCTTGTCCCCCAGGCTGGAGTGCAAAGGCACAATCTCGGCTCACTGCAACCTCCGCCTCCTGAGTTCAAGTGATTCTCCTGCCTCAGCCTCCTGAAGAGTTAGGATTACAGGCACCTGCCACCATGCCTGGCTAATTTTTGTATTTTTAGTAGAGACGGGGTTTCGCCATGTTGGCCAGGCTGGTCTCCAACTCCTGACCTCAGGTGATCCGCCGCCCGCCTCGGCCTCCCAAAGTGCTGGGATTACAGGCATGAGACACCACGCCTGGCCTGTTCTTCACTCTTATAGTCCTGAACTATGCAATGGAGGTGCAATTGGAGGTGAAAACCCCAATAGCAACCTTATTTATTTACCTTAAGGGAGCAGAAAAAGCTGTCCCTGTAGTCTGAATAATGTGAGCAGATGCCTATTTTATTTCTTTTTTTTTCTCTTGTTTTGCTTTGAAGGCAGGCCTCAGTGACAGAGAAGCATGAAATTGTCAGTGCAGGCAGCTAACACTCAGAGAGAAGTCTTATCTTCCCAGCCAGAGCAACCAGGAAAAAAAACAGTCTATGAGTTCATGGGGGTGTGGGGGCATCACAGAGAGCAGATGGCTGAAGAAGACAATGCCTAATTCTGTGTCTGGACCCCCAAAGGTCCAAGGCTTATCTCTGAGCAGCACATCTGAGAGACAGACCAAACAACATAGCAAAGGCCTTGAGAACTGAATGAAGATTTAAACCATTGCCCAAGTTTCAGGCTAATCCCTGAGTGGTGCATCTACGGGACAGACCCAAAGCAGCACAGCACAGCCTTTGACAGCAGAGCTGAGTTTAAGACCACTGAACACAAAAAGTGAGACCCAACATGCATTATAAATCCAACTGCATTTATTGCTGGCTACAACAAATGAACATAACCCAATAGATTTTTATCAAAATCTAGAGCTTAAGCAACATAATTTTAAAAATGTCCAGGATATAATTCAAAATTAGTCCATAAAGAAAGCAGCAGAAAAAGGTGACTAATTCTCAAGAGAAAAGATAATTAATCGATTAAATTTCTAGCTTAAATAAATGTTGGAAGCATCAGACAAAGTATTGGTAAACACACTTGAAATGAACAGAAAGAAATTCTAATCTGAGAAATAGAAATGATTCCAAGGCAAATAAAGCAGTAGCCTGTGAGTGTAATGCCAGCACTTTGGGAGGCTGAGGTGAGAGAATTGCTTGAGCCCAGGAGTTCCAGACCAGCCTGGGCAACATGGTGAAACCTCATCTGTATAAAAAATACAAAAATTAGCCAGGCACGGTGGCAAGCACCTGTAGTCCCAGCTACTTAGGAGGCTGAGGTGGGAGGATCACTTGAGCTTGGGACGCAGAGGTTTCAGTGAGCTGAGATTGTGTCACTGAACTCCAGCCCAGGCAATGGAGCCCCTGTTAAAAAAAAAAAAAAGGCAATAAAAATTCCATAACTGTAAAAGACAATATCTAAAGTAAAACAGCCATCATATAGACCCAATTCCAGAATGGGCATGAGAAAAAATGTCAGTGAATTTGAAGCTAGATTAATAGAAATTATTCAATATGAAGAAAAGGGAGAATAATTTATTAGGATACTAATGAACAGAGTCTCTCACACCTATAGAATAATATAAAAAATTTTAATGTATCATTGGAGTTTCAGAATGATAGGAAAAAGGTTGATTGAGAGAATATGTCTAAGGTAATAATGGCTTAAAACTCCCCAAATATGGAGGAAGACAAACATTTACAGATTCAAGAAGTTCAGCAAACCCCAAACTGAATAAATGCAAAGGAATCCATGCCCAGACATATCATAGTCAAAATGCTGGGACAAAAATACAAACAAAGACAAAAATATCTCGAAAGAAGCTAGTGAAAAATGACATGTTGTATGCAAGAGAAAATGCAATCTGAATGAACAAAAATCATCGGGACCAGTAAGCCAGTGGCACATAACAAAAGGTAGAAAACAAAACACAAACCTATTAATCCAGAATTCCCAGAGAAACTTTCTTTTAAAAATGAAGGCAAAATAAAACACATTTGATGAAGTGAAACTAAGAAAATTCATCACTAATAAACCTGCTCTAAAATGAGTGCTAAATAAAGTTCTTTAGAATGAAGAGAAACAATAAAGAATAAACAGTAAAAGTGACAAATGTCTAGGTCAATATTAGAATGAGTTTTTCTCCTCTTGAGTTCTTTAAGGTCTGCATTACTCTTGAAAACAAAATCTACAACATTTTCTGATTTGCTTTTCAGTATATGTAGATATACATTTGACGAATGTAAGTGGGAGGGTAAAGGCATCTATATATTAGGAAGGCTTCTACATTTTACCTGAAATATTAAATTATTAACTCTAGATCTAACCATGAAAGGTTAGATGTATATAGTAAAACTTACAGTAGCCACTATACAAATTTATATAATGAGGTATAAACAAAAGCTTAGTAGATAAACTAAATGGAATATTAAAATACTCAAACAATTTTTTAAAAGGCAGAAAAGGGAAACTGAGGGGGAAAACAGCAGAGACAAGAGAAAACAATAAAATTATCGGCCTAAATTCAACCATATCAATAAATACATTAAATGTAAATGACCTGAACGAATTAATTAACAGATTGTCTAATTGAATTAAAAAAGAGATAATTCCCAACTTTATGATGCCCACACTTTAAATATCAAGACATAGATAGGTTAGAAACAAAAGGAAGAAAACATAAACAATCATTTTTTCCCTGGAATTGCTATAAGAAGTACACAGAAAACCAGTAAGACTATAGAATTCCAGAACAACACTATCAATCAACTTATCTAATGTTTATTGAATACTCCACCCAACAACAGCAGAAAACATGTTTTTTCCAAGCACATAGGAAACAGTTACCAAGATAGTTCAAGATGGACCATAAAACAAGTCTTAGCATATTTAAAATAATTGAAATTAATCAAACTGTGCTCTCTGATGGAATTAAACCTGAAATGAATTACAGAAAAGTATACGGAAATTTTTTAAATATTTGGGAATTTAAAAAGACTACCATGGTCAAAGAGGAATTTTCAGAGAAAATTAGAAAATATTAGGAATGAGATGAAATGAAAATACAACATATCAAAACTTGAGGACTGAGCTACAGCATTGCCCAGGGGGAAATTTATAAACTAAATACCTGTATTAGAAAAGAAGAAATAGCTGTAATCAATAACCTGAGCTTCTACTATAAGAAATTACAAGAGTAAATTAAAACCAAAGAAGCAGAAGAAAGGCAATAATGATTACACTGAAAATCAATAAAACAACAGTGAAAAACAGTGGAGAAAATCTATAAAAGCAAAGGTTGATTCTTTGAAGAGATCAACAAATTGATAAACGCTTAGCTAAAATGACTGATTAAAGAGCAAAGCCACATATTAGCAAAATCAGGGATGAAAAAGGAGACATCACTATGAACTCCGCAGAAAATAAAATGATTATCAAGAAATACTGTAAAAAATTCGTGCCAAAAACTTGGCAATATTTCATGGCCTTTAAAATAAAATTTATTTTGCATATTTAAGGTATATCACATGATGTTATTGGTTAAATGTGGATAGTAAAATGGTTACTATAGAAAAGCTAATTACCATATCCATCATCTCACATGGTTACCTTTGGTGTTTTTGTTTTTGTTTTTTGTGGCAAGAGAGCTAACATCTACTCATTTAGCAGATAGAGAAAGCGGCCATGACCTAAGAAAACCAGGCAGCCTCTGGAAGATGGAAAAAGCAAAGAAACGGATTCTTCCCTGGAGTCTCCAACATGCCCTGCTGACACTTTAATTTAATCCCAGTGAAACTCGTTGGGACTTCTGGCTTCCCGAACTGTAAAATTACAAAGTTGTCTTTGTTTTAAGCCACAAAGGTTGTGATAATTTGTTGTAGCAACAATAGGAAACTAATCCACCATCCAACAATGCATTTTGTTCAACATGTTTTCATTTTGGTGAAAAATATTTTTCACAGGAAAAAATACTGGGAGAATATACATTGAAGGATGTCCCATATTTATCAATGAGTAAGATCTTGATGGTATCATTTTCTAGGTTTTCTATAATAGACATATATTTCTTCCATAAAAATAAATTTTTAAAGAAGAAAATGTAGTTTCTGTGAATTTAGTCAAGATACTCAAATGTAATGATGAAATATATGTACTCTATATCTTTTCTTAAAAAAATTGAGAAAGAACATTATTGATTATTGTAATAGAGTAACCCTTTTTAGAAAAAAGAGCTTAAATAAATTAAATAGCAGCTTAGAACACACTAAATTTAAAAATTTGACAATTTAGATAAAATGGGCAAATTACTAGAAAGATACAAATTATTGTTATCAACTCAAGAAGAAAGAGAAAAATATGAAGGTACCTGTAACAAGTAAAGCAACTGAATTAGTAATTAAAAATCTTCTTATGAAGGAAACTCCTGGCTCAGATGTCTTTGCTTGTGAGTTACACCGAAGATTTAAGAAAAAAAAACAACAACAAAAAAAAACGAATTATACCCAAAGTCTTTCAGAAAATAAAGGGTGAAAGAATACTTCTCGGCTGGGCATGGTGGCTCACGCCTGTAATACCAGCACTTTGGGAGGCCGAGGCAGGCAGATCACGAGGTCAGGAGACCGAGACCATCCTGGCTAACACAGTGAAACCCTGTCTCTATTAAAAATACAAAAAATTTGCTGGCGTGGTGGCAGGCATCTGTAGTCCCAGCTACTCAGGAGGCTGAGGCAGAAGAATCGCTTGAACCTGGGAGGTAGAGGTTGCAGTGAGCCGAGATCGCACCGCTGCACTCCGGCCTGGGTGACAGAGTGAGACTCAGTCTCAAAAAAAAAAAAAAAAAAAGAAAAGAAAAGAATACTTCTCAGCTCATTTTATAAGGCCAACATTACCATGATACCAAAACCAGACATGGACATTTCAAAAAATGAACACTACAGACCAATATCACTCATAAACGTAGATGTAAAAATTCTGAAGAAAATACTAGCAAAGTGAATCCAGTGCTATATAAAAAGGATAATATATCATGACCTACCGGGGTTTATGCCAAATATATAAGCTGGTTCAATATGCAAAAATCAATCAATGAACTTCATCATATCAACAGCTTGGAGAAGGAAAACCATATGATCTTCTGGATAATACTTAACACCTGTTCATGATACAAACTCTATTTTTTTTTTTTTTTGAGACAGAGTCTCACTCTGTCGTCCAGGCTGGAGTGCAGTGCACGATCTCGGCTTACTGTAACCTCTGCCTCTAGCGATTCTTGTGCCTCAGCCTCCAGAGTAGCTGGGATTATAGGCACGCACCACCACTCCCAGCTAATTTTTTGTATTTTTAGTAGAGACAGGGTTTCATCATGTTGCCCAGGCTGGTCTTGAACTCCTGAGCTCAGGCAATCCACCCACCTTGGCCTCCCAAAGTGCTAGGATTACAGGCGTGAGCCACCCCGCCTTGCCCCATGATAAAAACTCTTTATGTAAACCAGGGGTAGGATGAAACTTTCTTATATAAGATAAAGAGCATATACTAAAAGGTGGCCTAGCGCTTACATCATACTTGATGATAGAATGTTCTCCCTCTGATAGTAAAAACAAGACAAGGATGTCTGCTCTCACCATTCCTAATCCACCTCATACTGGAGGTCCTTGCCAGTGCAATTATGTAAGCAAAATAAATAAAAAGCATGTAGCTTGGAAAGGAAGAACTAGCCATGTTTATATTTGCAGACAACATGATTGCCTGTGTAGAGAAGTCTAAAGAATCTTCAAAAGGGTACTAAAAGTAATAATGAGCCTGGCAAGTTGCAGGATACAAAGTCAATGTGCAAAAATCAACATATTTCAATATATTAGCATTGAAAAAATATAAATTTAAATTTAAAAAATAAAATTTATAAAGTACCAAAGCATTAAATACTTAGGTATTTCAGTTGCACATGATGATTTCTAACTTTAATTTGTTAATATATTTTTCCAGAAAATATTTATGAGCATATAACAGCCCAAGCTTGATAAATGGTTGAGTAGGCCTGAATAGGAATTGTTTGGATGGGAACTTTTACCCAATCCATGGAGTAAGATGGAACTGGAAGTGTAAACACGGGAGCTAATTTCATTAGTTGTTTTTCAAGAAGAGACATTTTATCCTTTGAAGGTGGATTTAAAGTCAGGAATTCAAGTCTGGGAAGGCAGTCCAATAAGACAATGGCGAAAAAATTGAATCCGTGACCCAGAGTAGAGATTTTCAGACTGTGTTCCATAGATCCACAAGGTTCTGCAGAACTGCCTCAGGGTCGTGTGTGTATGTGTGCGTGTAAATGTGAGCAAATAAGGTGTGTGCATATGAGTGTATTTGTATACATGAGGATGTACATGTGATTGTGTATGTGTAAGTGTGATTGAACAGGAGTGTGCAAATGCAAGTGTGCATAAATGTGAGCAAATAGTTGTGTGTGTGTAAATGGGTGAATGAGGATGTGACTGTGTGCATGCATATGTGCACTGGGGAGGGGGAAGAATGCCTACTTAGATTCTGCCTGCACTTTCCTTTCTCCCACGATCTCAGAGCAGTTTTGCTTGGTTGATATTTTACTGGAGTTCCATGTAAGATTTTTCTTGGAAAAGTTTTGTGGCTAAAAATAAATATGAAAACCTCTGATCAATTAAGCAAAGAAAAGATCACAACAATGAACAAGGATCCCCAATTGCAGGCAGCAGGTAGACAGCAAAGTTCTGCTCAAGAAGCTGGCATTGGACAGAGCCGGAAGAATTTTTCCATGACCTTATCAGGGGTAATTTGGGCTTTGAGGACGGGAACCTTAACTACTAAGGATCTAACGGACTGGTAGGGAGTTTAGTTGTTGATAGGAAAATTACAGGGAACTAGTTAGTAACGTCATTGAGGCAAGAACACATTTTGTGTTAAATTGGGCTGTAAAGGTCTGAACCATAACCATGGGAAATATGATCCAGTAGACTATGACTTGAGAGTGGCTTTGGTCCCAGACAACAGGATGGGGACAAGTTTGCAGTAGGGTAATACCCCTATGCAATGCCCTTCAGGGGGTGGTTTTTGGAATAGTTCGTTGAACATCACCTCGGCTATTTGTTTAAAATGCAGATCCTGTGCTCCTCCATCAGCCTACTGAATCAGGACCTCAGGCTGGGATCCAGAAACCTGATCTTTTTAACAGAGTGCATACTGGTGAATCTGATACCCTCTCAAGTGTGGAACAACTTGCCAAGTTTTTCAGAATTCCTTGTTGCTAAGAATCATGCTGGTGCTTGTTAAACATTCAGCCTTTTAGGCCCTTTTACTAAAGATGCTGAGTGGAGATGAAACCGGGTGATTTATATGCTGAGTTATTCTTATCATAGTTAATACCAGTGAGGAATATTGAGGTAAGAGGCAAATTTGCAAAATTTCTGGCTTTTATTGAAGAACTATTATAGGTAACTCACAAAGAATATTAAAAATTATTTTCAGGTTTTCTTCCTCTCACTAGGAACAGTTTCATGAAAGTGTCATCATGAACAGTTCCATGAGTATGAGACAAAAATCAGGTGTGACATAAAGTGTGGGTTTTGGTAGAGACGACTAGGGGCCTACTTGCCATTATTTGCATAAATATGCCGTATCATTTGCAAGTTAAATCAGCTCATATCAAATGCCATTGATTTCCATTTTTGCACAGAAAACCATTGATTAACCTCAAGGGATTCTTCACTTAGGTATAACCCACACATATTAGAATGTTTTTTGTGCATTTCCCTTGGAAATTTACTGGATAAAAGTAAGGGCTATTTCCAAAAGGAGTTTTGGATGTATGCTCCTTTGTTTCATATGTAAGTGGGATGCACTGAAGTAAACATTTTTTTTTGCCACACTTCATTTTATTTTATTTTAATTTCTGGGGTACGTGTGCAGGATGTGCAGGTTTGTTATATAGGTAAACGTGTGTCATGGTGGTTTGTTGTACCTATCAACCCATCACCTAGGTATTAAGCCCAGCATGCATTAGCTATTTTTCCTGATGCTCTCCCTCCTCCTACCTCCCCACAACAGGCCCCAGTATGTGTTGTTCCCCTCCCTGTGTCCACATGTTCTCATTGTTCAGCTCCCTCTTATAAATGAGAACATGTGGTGTTTGGTTTTCTGTTTCTGTTAGTTTGCTGAGGATAATGGCTTCCAGCTCCATCCATGTTCCTGCAAAGGACATGATCTTGTTCCTTTTTATGACTGCATAGTATTCCATGGTGTATATATACCACATTTTCTTTATCTAGTTTATCATTGATGGGCATTTGGATTGATTCCATGTCTTTGCTGTTGTGAATAGTGCTGCAGTGAACATAGCTGTGCATGTATCTTTATAATAGAATGATTTACATTTTTTGGGGTATATACCCAGTAATGGGATTGCTGGGTCAAATGGTATTTCTGGTTCTAGGTCTTTCAGGAATCGCCACACTGTCTTCCACAATGGTTGAACTAATTTACATTCCCAACAACAGTGTAAAAGTGTTCTTATTTCTCCACAGCCCCACCAGCATGCCATGCTTCTTAAACATTAAGGTGCATATGAATCACATTGAGTTCTTGATAAAATACAGATTCTGATTTAATGGGGCTGAGGTGGGGGACGAGATTCTGCATTTCTATTCAGCCCCCAGGTGATGCCAATGCTACTGGTCCTCAGACTACCCTTCCAACAGCAAGGGAGTATAATACAGCATTCTATCCTAGGAGAGGTGACTGATAAACTATATATTGCTGCTGTCTGTGAGGGCCATTAAGGAAACTCAAATTCTGTATGAATTTCACTCAACAGAAGTTGAATGAATACGTAAGGAAATTCAAATTTTGTATGACTTTCACTCAACAGAAGATGAATGAAAATGTACCTTACCTTAAAGAACCACAGACAGGAGCAGAAAGTGCAGTCAGAAAGTTAACACAATATTATGCAATTTCCCAGAGCTTTGAACAAGTGCTTTGAGCAAGCCTTGCCAATAGAAATCTCAGCAGGGAATTAGCAGGTGCTGCCTCTACAGATGGTCTGAGAAAGTGATGTTGGGTCACGCCACCACTGAGTGCCCTGGGAACTCTGAATGGGGAGAGCAACCACTGAGCACAATGATTGAGATCCAAATGCAGTATATCTACACCCTCCAATTGCCCAAGCAGTATAGTTTCCTGGGACAGAGGAGGAAGCCAATGCTTTTGTCTGGGGCAATGAACTGGGAGATTTGGGGCTTCTCACTATTCCTGAATAACTGTGAATTTGGAATGATACTTTCATCGCACCATGAAACCTGGCTACGTTGGAAACCTAGAAACACTTGTGTATAGTTACAGGGTGGGAATGGGTAGAGAAGAGAGGCCACATGGTGTCAACGTGGAGACCCCTAGTAAACTGAGCTTTTGATTTCCACCCTGGACAATGAGGGCCACATAAGCAATACTCTTCTAATACAATCAATGAACTTTCAGAGTTCCCTTAAAAATTGTTACCATTGTAAATTTGACTTGACCTTTTTTCTTCATGACTGCCACAATTAAGCCTCGATTGTCCATACTTCTTTCTGGGTTGGGGGGATTAGTTTCATGCAGCTAGTTTTTCACTGTATTCCTTCTAGTGAATATTGTAAAGTTTTATTTCTCTTCTACAGAATAGAATGTGCTTACCTCAATGTCCTTGGCTGCAAAACTTAGATGAGTTTTTATCTCAATAGATTATTAGCTTTTCCATAGAAAGTTTAAAATTCAAATTATGCAACATGACAGAGTACAAAAGCTGAGAAAATTTAATGGAGCAAAGTCTATCTTCAAATTTCCTATTATTTAGTAATTTTAAGTACATGTTAATTAAAGAATTTTAGATTTTGGAATTGTTATTTTCTAATGAAATTTGAATATTTGGAATAAAGGGACTGAAGATTAGGAGTCTGAAGTGAGATGTCACATTGCAGTTTCTTTAGTAAACATACAATTTCCATAACTCTATTTATGATTTTTATTGATAATTATTGAAAGAAAATACCTCTCTCTCTCTCTGTCTCTGTCTCTCGTTCTATCACTTATTCTTCTTAGTCCTTTGGCAGAAAAGAAAACCCAGAGGTCGGAAAATAGGAACTTCAGGTTTGGAGTTATACAGAGCCAAGTCTTTAACTGTGACTGGATGGTTTTTTAGGTTTACGTTTATTTCCTGCAAAGTGTTTCTATACCAATTTCACTGTCTTTGAGTAGTTAAATGGCTTTCTGCAAGTAGTCAATGTGGGTAAATTTCCTTGGAATTAGTCTGGGGAAGTTAAGATCAATTGTACTGCTGATGGCTTATCAGTGTCCTAGCAGGAAAATGTGTTCCTGATGAGTAAGCTTGTTCAAGGCATCCAAGTTGGCCCAGACAGATGGTTAGTGGCAGATAAGATACATTAAGAAGGTGCTGATTCTATTGCCTTGGAATTTTTTGAAACAAATTTTGTGTTCAAAGGAAAAACAAACAGGCAAATGAACAAACAGCAAAACCAGAAACAAGAACAAACTAGTCTCTTAATATACAAAATCAAAGGAAAATAAGTCAAAGAGATGAATATGTGCATTATTTCTTTTAGTCTAACTCTCCAGATGGCAATTTTGTATCAGTGTTATTGAGAGCATGAACTCACCAAACTGATATCCCACAAGGGGACATCACACTAGGACATCCTATTGAGACCTTCCCTTCCAGGAGACATTGGTTGACCTATTTGCTCAGACTTGAGGCTGAAGGTTAAACATCACATAGAGAGTTCTTACACATCAATTTAAAAGTTTGTTGGAAATAGAGTACAGACATGCAGGAAATGTGGAATTACTATTAAACATTTGAAAAAATGTTCACTCTGACAAGCAAGTAATTCTAATGAAAGTAATATGACAGCATTATTTTTGGGCCCATTAAAGTAAATAGCATAAACAGGAAGAATATATTCAATAATGGTACCCATTGAAATCAAGTGCCCAATTAATGAAGCAGGCATTCTTCTAAACTTCTTGTTGCCTTGGAAATTGGTGTAACTTTCTTTTTGTTTTCTTTCTTTCTTTCCTTCCTTCCTTCCTTTTTCTTTCTTTCTTTCCTTCCTTCCTTCCTTCCTTCCTTCTTTCTTTTTTTTTCTTGAGACAGAGTCTTGCTCTGTCACCCAGACTGGAGTGCAGTGGTGTGATCACAGCTCACTACAACCCCCGCCTCCCAGGCTCAAGCGATTCTCCTACCTCAACCTCAGGAATAGCTAGGATTACAGGCACACGCCACCACACCCAGTTAATTTTTATTTTTAGTAGAAATGGGGTTTCACCATGTTGGTCAGGCTGGTCTTGAACTCCTGACCTCAGGTGATCCGCCCCTCTCAGCCTTCCAAAGTGCTGGGATTACAGGCATGAGCCACCACACCTAGCCCAAATTGGTATAACTTTCTAAAGGCCAATTTGGTAATATACGCATTCAGAATTTCAACTCTTTATATTATTTTACCTATCCTAAAACATAAACATGATCATGGTTTTCTGCATTATAATCCTCTGTTGGTTCCCTCTTAATTAAAGCAGGGATCATCAAACTTTTTCTGTAAAGGGCAAGATAGAAAATATTTTAGGGCTTGCGGGCCACGTCGTCTCTATTTCAATTACTCAGCTCTGCTGTCATGCACAAAACAGCCATAGAACACAGGTAAACTGTGCTCAAAGAAAATTTATTTATAGACACTGAAATTTGGATTTCACATAATTCTCACATCTTACTAGATACTATTCTTATGTTTTTTCCAACCATTAAAGACTGTAAAAACCATTCTTAGCTTATGGTTCCCAAACAGGTGGCAGGCTGGATTTGGGCCTCTGGCTCCAGTTTGCTGACCTATAGCTTAAAGCATAAATCCCCCAACCACCAAATCCTTTACAACGTTCTCCCCAAACAAGTTATGCACTTGCATATCACCTGCAGCTGTGTGCTTATGTCTGCCTTTCGCTTTGCCTAGAATGTCATCTCCATTGCCACCTTCCTGAAATTATTTTTATTACCTATGTTGACTTAGAGATGAGCTTTGTCTCCACCACCTGGGACAGAGGGTGCCAGGCCTGAATAGATCTTTTCTGATCACCAAATCTCCCCTTAATAAAAGTAGAGAAGTGCTTTAGTGTATTCTTCTATAAAACAAACAAACAAAATCTTTAAAACGTAAATACCAGATTAAAGCAGGATTTTTGGTATGATTTAGTGTGAATCAAAGTATATCCAATTTGACTAGTGAAAACCACTTAGATCTCTTTTGATAGCGTAGGGACTGAAGATTGCAGGAGGGTGTTGGATGACTGAGTTTGTAAGAAAGATTATCAGGCAGGACAATGGGAAAACAGGTACAGAAAGGGGAAGTTGGGCATATAATCAAGCAACAATACATCAGGGCTTTGCATGGGGTAGACCTTGTTTATTTTCAGTTGGAGTGAGACAAATAGAGAAAGTGGTTATGCAACTGAACAACAAAACATGTCAATTTCTCATGATTTATTACTTTTTACAAAATAATTTACTACAGTAAAATTACAGTAAATTGCTGTTTATAAAGAGTAATTATCTCCTTATAAAGAGATAATAAAATTGGTCAATTACATTTCATTATAGTGTTTATTAAAATTTATGATGTTTCAATAAATGAATTCTAAAATATCTTTTTACAAAAGCCATTTTGTGAAGTGGGTTGCTAGTCTTGAACTCAATAACCCATACCTCTGAAGAGCCCAATGATATGGAACATGAGGTGATACTGATAATAATGGTTTATTGTGGTATACATATATATGTATTACTTACTGAATTGCTGTATGTTTTATACACATGTATATACCTTACTTAAAAATAAAATAAATATCTTTGGGAAAACTAACCTTGTGAACTCTCATCTATAAAGTAATAAAATAATATTAATAGTTAATTACCAATAACTAAATGAATATTCCCTTTTTTTTTTTTTTTGAGATGGAGTCTCGCTCTGTCGCCCAGGCTGGAGTGCAGTGGCGCAATCTCAGCTCACTGCAAGCTCCGCCTCCCGGGTTCATGCCATTCTCCTGCCTCATTCTCCCAAGTAGCTGGGACTACAGGCGCCTACCACCATGCCCGGCTAATTTTTTTTTTTTTTTTTTTTTAGTAGAGATGGGGTTTCACCGTGTTAGCCAGGGTGGTCTCGATCTCCTGACCTGGTGATCTGCCCACCTTGGCCTCCCAAAGTGCTGGGATTACAGGCGTGAGCCACTGCGCCCGGCCCTAAGTAATTGTTTCTTATGTGACAGGTACTGTCTAAATACTTCACATTCAAGATCTTTTTCCTTGCTTAAATATTAATCATAGAACATTCCAAACATACAAAAGAAAACAGACCGCTATTGTGATCTGGCTAGTACTCAACCCCCAGCTTCAACAACTAACAATTCATGGCCAAATTCATTTTATCTCTGCACTGATACCCTCCTCCCATGTTATTTTGAAAGCAATCCTAGACATCATATTATGTTATCCGTAATATTTCTGCTTGCATCTCTAAAAGACAAGGTCTCAAAAATATAAAACCACAGTGCCATTATCTCACTTCAAAATAATTAGCAGTAGTTTCTTAGTATCATCAAATATGTAGTCAGTGACTATTTGTATTTTAAATTTTTACAAATTCTTTGAATTCGGATCCAAATAATTTCCATGTTACAATAGGTTGATATTTGAAGTCTTTCAAATAACTTTTAATTTATAGGCTCTCTCTCTTGCTCTCTCTCTCTGTTTCTTTCTCTCTCTCTTTGCAATTTATTCATTTAATAAACTGGGCTATTCTGTCTGTAGTCTGGATTTTGCAGATAGTATTTCACACGGCTCTGTCCTCTGAGCTTCCTATAAATTGATAGTTATGTGTAAGGACTTCATCAAATAAATCTGAAAATTAATTGGTGGTATGGTTGTGGGCAGGGGGAGGCTTGTGGGTAGCTTTAGTTTCTTCTGGAGGGAGACTTATTTTCTTTTTATGATGTTTGTAGATGCTGTTGTTAGCAACCTACATCCTAGGTGAATTCATTGGGGTTTGAAAAATTCTTGTAGTCTAATTCTAACATTTTTTTCATGCATTAGCTAGGAACTTCTATAAAGAGAAATGCCTCATTTACAACTCTTCTTCCAAACGGTACAATTTCTATAGGAAAATAATAAATGCTGAATTTTTTTCTATGTATTTTTTAGTTTTCAAAATAATGAGGTAGTAAGCATCATCCAACTATGATCAATTAGTGTGATTATTTATTTTGGGGAGATTATTGTGTTCTCATATATTATACATACATATAAAAATGCAGGCATGCATACATGAAATACATCCTTGGGATGTGCCAATCTATTGCAGTTATTCTCCTTATTGATGTTCAAATTATCCCCCACTTTGACCAGTGAGAGCTTATTCAGGTGGCTCCTGAGTGCTTTTACAAGACATCTATTGTCTTCTAGAGAGTTCTTTTCATATGGTAGAATTCCAGTCTAATTTGTACATTTCCTGTTCTATATCTGTACACAACCATTTCTACAGGAAGCCCTGGTTCGTTTCAGTGGGAAAAAGTATTTGGACGCTACAGTCTAGTCTGTAGGGGTCATCATTGCTACTGGGTTGGCTTTCTTAGTCGGCAGTACTAAGAAATATATAGATATGTTTTAAAGATAAAAAATCATGAGTTTGTATCGATCTTCCAATTCAAATTCACAACTACTTGAGGTTTTCACTTAACCTATTTTGATATCACGTCTTTATCTTCTTTCTCCAATTCAGTAATCCTGTTCTCAATAATATAGGGGATTATAGAATTAGAGTATCACATAAATACTCATCTCTTTGTTCCTATAATGTACACACAACAGTCTGGAAATAACAATATCAATGCTAATACCAACAATATAATTATAGAAAAGAGTATACAACTTTATTTTTTGGAAGTTGTCTTTGTCCTCAGCATATTACAGCGTTAGAGTACCCCCTTCCAGAATGTGCAGACAAATTGTTGTGTTTTAGAGTCACATAGTTTAGTTTCTCTGCATGTGACTATGCCACCAACTATATTTGTACCTGTAATATATTTAAAACTATTTATTTATTTTTAAATTTCTTGACATTGCATTACAAATAACTGTATTTTATAATTATGTAAAACATTTACATGGTTTCAAAGGCAAATATCTAGAATGAGGTAGATTCATACAAAGCTAATTTCTTCTCTTGGTCTGTCCACTCCATTCTTTTTTTTCCTGTCATATATGCAGATTTTTTTAAAAATTAAGATTTATTATTTTATTGTTTGTTTTAAGCTATAAGCAGATAGTTTAATGTATTCCTATATCAACCTGTCTTATATGAGTGGTGATACACCAAAACAACTTTTCTTTATCTTGTTCTTTTTACTTCATACACATCAAAATCATGCCTTGGTATTATGTAGAGGGACTCCCTTTGCGTTTGTGGAACTGCAGAGTTTACATGTGTGAATGTGCTGTAGATTATTCAGTCAGACTCCTAGAGGACAGTTGGGTTGTTTCCTGTGTTTTGCTACTGTGAAAGTCTTGCAGTGTACAATCTGGTGCATGTACCCCTTGTGTATTGTGTAAATGTGGCTTTGTGGATAGCTTCCTAGAAGTGGGATTGCTGAGTGAAACAGTAGATGCATATATCATATTGGCATATGTTGCAAAATTATCCTTTGTTTTCTATTCTCACCAACAACATTGAGACTGTTTCCTCATGACTTCTACACAGAGTGTTTTCAAACTTTTGGCTTTTGACAAATAAATAATTGAGAAGAGGTAACTCAATGTAGCTTTGATTTCTTTTGTGTAGTTTTGTATTTCTGTTATGGTAGTCAAGAGTAACTTGCATTTCTCTTTCTGTGAACTTTCTTTTCGTTAATCTAGCCCATTTTTTTTTTTATTGGATTGCTAGTGTTTTGAATTTCCCTATGTTTAGAAGTGTTTCATGTTAAAATTTTATGATTAAAAATTTAAAATATTTTAATATTTTGTCATTTGTCTTTTAGTTTAATTCTGGTAATCTGCTGTGTAAAAGTTTTAATTTTTGTTTTATCAAATTTATCTTTCCAATTTCTTATGTCTTTAAGACTTCAGTCATAGAAAAGCTTCTCTTACTTTCAGATTGTAAAGGAATTCACTTCTAGTACCACAGATTTAAATTTTTACATTTAAATAGCTTATCCATCTGGAATTTGTCCTGGAGCATGATATGAGAAAAGGATCCAGTGCTATTTTGTTCAAATGGTTACCCAGTTAGCTCAACACAACTTATTAAATAGTCCATCTTTAACTCAATGATATGATATGCTGCTTTTACAGCATATTAAATTTGTACCTTTAATTGGGTATATTTCTGGATTTTCTAATAACTCCCATTAGTTTGTGACAATTTTTGTATTGTTAGTATACTGTTTTAATTCTAGAGAATTCATAGTACACCTTGATATTGGCAGGGCTCTCTTCTCTCACTACTACATATTCATCTTTATTCATGGTATTCTTTACTATTTTTGCTTATTTGTTTTTCCAAATAACCTGAATAATCAACTCATAAAGTCCGGCTTTAAAGCAAAATCTGATACTGTTTGTTGGAATTGCATAAATTTATAAACTAGTTTAGATTAAATAGACATCTATATTGATGCATAACAAAAAATTGTAGCAATATGATTTTTAAAAATCAGAGATGATATATAATCATAAAATATTTGTTTTAGCTCTAGTGTTAATCGTCAAGTTTAACATCTTAGCCTAAGGCTTTTAAAAATATAGGATATATATTAATATAAGTGATACGGTTTGATTTGTAGCATAATTTCATTTGTTTAACAATAAATAATTTATAATCCAGTTTTTCTATATTTGGTTCTATTCATAATTCGGAAGTCAAAGTGGTCCACTCAATAAAATGCAAAGATCGTGGGTACTTTTCTTTCATTTTTCTATTTGAAAGAAGTTTCTTGGTTTTATGATGGAGAATGGATGTCTAGGCACAGCTTTACAAAAAAAATCTGCTTTCTTGCTATTTATGCATCCTCAACAAGATAATTAGCTACAATGAAATTAAAATGCAATGAGCCTGTCTGAATTTTTGTCGTTGTTACTTGTGAACTTCATCTCATCAATGTCAAAGATTCACATTTTGGAACTTACTCATCACATTGAAATTGTATGGCTTGGCTGTGATGGATTGGATTTACCATGACTTTCATCCATGCCTAATTCGAGTATATGAATCTTGCATTTTTTTTTCATTCATGCGTCATTACACAAGCTATCCTTGAGATGTATTTAATGTGTCAGAATAAAATGAGTGCTTTCAAAGTCTAGAAAAAAATAGGTATATCAAAGTTCAAACTCAATGCAATAAATAATAATAGCAAATTTACTTTTTAAAGTATTTACAATTTGGCAGATTCTTCCCAAGTGTTTGTTGTATATTAACTCATGTAATCTTTGCAATAATGTAAAAATGTAGGACTATTTCCTAATTCTATAAATGGAGCCCAACTCACACAGTTGGTAAGTGAGATTTGAACTCTGGCAGTTTGGCACAGAGGCCTGTTTGTAATCATTATACTCTACAGCGTTTATGTGTTAGAAGACCTCCTCTTCATGTAAAAAGCATGCACAGTGTAAGACATTGGGGGTTAAAATGATGATAAAGACAAATGTAATCTCTTTCCTCTTGGAGGGAGCCTGGATGTAGACTGGAAAGAACAGTCTATCTATATATCTATCAAGCAAAGCAAGAGCTTGACCTTCTACCTGTCTGTTCATTTTCTATAAACTATAGATAGATATCTAGATATAGATATATAGAGATACAGATAGATATATAGATACAGATAGATAGATAGATATAGATGTATTTACTTCCTATATCCTGAAGACTTGCAACTCTATATCTTCAATTTGAACCTTTCTCCTGAGCCTGAGACTCATTTTTCAACAACATAATGAGCATCTCCACTTTTATGTTACATGAAATTCAGCATATCTAAATGTAAATATATATATATAGGATTCAGCAACACAGACAAAATTCATGTCCTTGAAGACAGTAGTATCAGAAGGCTGTTGGTACAGAAACTGGATCATAGTGGGATAAGGAGTAACTAGTGGGAGGGGAAATAGAAACAGTGAAGTGAATCTGTTTATTAAAGAGGCCTGGCAGTAATAGAAAGTATTAGGTTAGTGCGAAAAACACAAAATGTGCAATTATTTTTCACCAACCTAATAGGAAGGACAGTAGCAAGAGGGAGGGGGAGATAAGATAAATATTTTTTTAATTTGTTAGATAATTTTTATTTTAGGTTTGGAGTACATGCACAAGATTGTTATATAGATAAATTGCATGTCATGGGGGTTTGGTGTACAAATTATTTCGTCACCCAGGTAATGAGCCTAGTACCTGATGGGTGGTTTTTTAATCCTCTCTCTGCTTCCACTCTCCATCCTCAAGAAGGCCCCTGTGTCTGTTGTTTGTTTCTTTGTGTCCATATGTTCTCAATGTTTAGCTCCCACTTATAAGTGAGAACATTCACTATTTGTTTTTCTGTTCCTGTGTTAGTTTGCCTAGGATAATGGCCTTCAGGTCTATCCATGGTGCTGCAAAGAACATGATCTTATTCGTTTTTATGGCTGCATAGTATTTCATGGTGTATTTGTACCACATTTCTTTATCTAGTCTACTGTTGATGGGCATTTATGTTGATTCCATGTCTTCACTATTGTGAACAGTGGTGCCATGAACATACACATGCATGTGTATTAATGGCAAAAAATTGATATTCCTTTGGGTATATACCCAATAATGGGATTACTAGACAGGCAACCCACAAAATGGGACAAAATTTTTGCAACCTACTCATCTGACAAAGGGCTGATATCCAGAATCTACAATGAACTCAAACAAATTTACAAGAAAAAAACAACCCCATCAAAAAGTGGGCAAAGGACATGAACAGACACTTCTCAAAAGACGACATTTATGCAGCCAAAAAACACATGAAAAAATGCTCATCATCACTGGCCATCAGAGAAATGCAAATCAAAACCACAATGAGATATCATATCACACCAGTTAGAATGGCAATCATTAAAAAGTCAGGAAACAACAGGTGCTGGAGAGGATGTGGAGAAATAGGAACACTTTTATACTGTTGCTGGGACTGGAAACTAGTTCAACCATTGTGGAAGTCAGTGTGGCGATTCCTCAGGGTTCTAGAACTAGAAATACCATTTGACCCAGCCATCCCATTACTGGGTATATACCCAAAGGACTATAAATCATGCTGCTATAAAGACACATGCACACGTATGTTTATTGCGGCACTATTCACAATAGCAAAGACTTGGACCCAACCCAAATGTCCAACAATGATAGACTGGATTAAGAAAATGTGGCACATATACACCATGGAATACTATGCAGCCATAAAAAATGATGAGTTCATGTCCTTTGTAGGGACATGGATGAAATTGGAAATCATCATTCTCAGTAAACTATCGCAAGAACAAAAAGCCAAACACCGCATATTCTCACTCATAGGTGGGAATTGAACAATGAGATCACGTGGACACAGGAAGGGGAACATCACACTCTGGGGACTGTTGTGGGGTGGGGGGAGCGGGGAGGGGGGAGGGACGGCATTGGGAGATATACCTAATGCTAAATGACGAGTTAGTGGGTGCAGCACACCAGCATGTCACATGTATACATATGTAACTAACCTGCACATTGTGCACATGTACCCTAAAACTTAAAGTATAATAATAAAAAAAAGAAAAAAAATAGATTGAATAGTAATTCTGTTTTAAGGTCTTTGAGAAATCATCAAACTGGTTTTGAAAGTGGCTGAACCAACTTACAGTACCACCAGCAGTGTATAAGTGTTCCATTTTCTCAACAACCTTGCCAGCATCTATTATTTTTTGATTTTTCAATAGTAGCCATTCTGAGTGGTGTGAGATGGTATCTCATTGTGGTTTTTTTATTTCTCTAATGATTAATGGTGTTGAGCATTGCTTGTTGGCCATGCATATGTCTTTTTTGTTTTGTTTGAGACACAGTCTCATTCTGTTACCCAGGCTGGAGTGTAGTGGCATGATCAGGTGTCACTGCAGCCTCGACCTCCAAGGATCAGGTAATCCTCCCACCTCAGCCTCCATAGTAGTTGGGACTACAGGTGAACACCACCATGCCTGACTAATTTTGTATTTTTTGTAGCAATCAGGTTTCACCATGTTGCTCAGGCTGGTCTCAAACTCTTGGTCTCAAGGGGTCCACCTGCCTCAGCCTCTTGAAGTGCTGGGATTACAAGTGTGAGCCACCATGTCCAGCTTCTTCTTTTGAAAAGTGTCTGTTCATATCCTTTGCTCACTTTTTAATGGGGTTGTTTGCTTTTGTTTGTAAATTTGTTTAAGTTTCTTACAGTTTCTGGATGTTAGATCTTTGTTGGATGCAGAGTTTGCAAATATTTTCTCTCATTCTGTAGGTTGCCTGTTTACTGTATTGATAGCTGTGCAGAAGTTCTTAAATTTAATTAGATCCAATTTGTTGAGTTTTGTTTTTGCTGCAATTGCTTTTGGTGTCTTCATCTTGAAATCTTGGCCAAGTTCTGTGTCCAGAATGGTATTTCCTAGGTTATCTTCCAGAGTTTTTATAGTTTTAGGTTTTAATCTAAACATCTTGAATTGATTTTTGTATATAGGGTAAGGAAAGGGTGGTCCCATTTCAGTCTTCTCCATATGGACAGCCAATGATCCCAACACCATTTACTGAATAGGGGGTCTTTTCCCTATTGATTGCATTTGTCAGCTTTGTTGAAAATCAGATGATTGTAGGTGTGTGAAATTATTTCTGGGCTTTCTATTCTGTTTCCTTGGCTTATGTGTCTGCTTTTGTACCAGCACCATGGTGTTTTGGTTACTGTTGCCTTGTAGTATAGTTTGAAGTTGGGAAATGTCATGCCTCCAGCTTTGTTATTTCTGCTTAGTGTTACCTTGGCTATTTGTGCTCTTTTTTGGTTTCACTGGAATTTCAAAATAGTTTTTTCTAATTCTGTGAAGAATGTTATTGGCAATTTGATAGGAATAGCATTGAATCTGGACATTGCTTTAGGCACTATGGCCAGTTTAACAATATAGATTCTTCCTATCCATGAGGATGATGTATTTTTCCATTTGTTTGTGTCATCTCTGATTTCTTCAAGCAGTATTTTGTAACTTTCATTGTAGAGATCTTTTACCTCCTTGGTTACCTCTATTCCTAGGTATTTTATTCTTTTTGAGGCTATTGTAATAAAATTACATTCTTGATTTGGCTCTGAGCTTGGATGTTGTTGGTATACAGGAATGCTACTGATTTTTGTACATTAATTTTATATCCCAAAACTTGCCTGAAGTTGTTTATCAGATCAAGAAGCTTTTGGGCAGAGACTGTGTGGTTTTCTAGGAAGAGAACCATATCCTCTGCAAACAGGGATAGTTTGACTTCCTCTCTTTCTATTTGGATACTTTTTGTTTCTTTCTCTTGCCTGATTGTTCTGGCTAGGACTTCTAGTACTACGTTGAATAGGAATATTGAGGGCATCCTTATCTTGTTCTGTTTTTCAACGGGAATACTTCCAGCTTTTGCACATTCAGCATGTTGACTGTGGGTTTGTCATAGGTGGCTCATATTTTGAGATATGTTCCTTTGATGCCTAGTTTCTTGAGGGTTTTTATCATGAAGTGATATTGGATTTTGTGGAAAGCTTTTTCTACATCTATTGAGATGAACATATGGGTTTTGCTTTTAATTCTGTTAATTTGGTGAATCACATTTATTGATTTGTGTACGTTGAACCAACCTTGTCTCCCAGGAATGAAGCCTACTTGGTTATGAAGTCAGAGAGGAGTCCCTCCTCCTTAGTTTTTTTGGAATAGTTTCAGTAGGAATGGTACCAGATCTTCTTTATATATCTGGTAGAATTCAGCTATGTATCATCTGATCCTGAGCTTTTTCTGGTTGGTAGGCTTTTTACTTAATCCTGATTCAATTTTAGAACTCGTATTAATTGTTCTGAGATTTATTCTCTTCCTTGTTCAATCTTGGGAGACTGCATATTTCCAGGTATTTATCCATTTCTTCTAGGTTTTCTGGCTTACATGCATAGCGATGCTCATAATAGTCTCTGAAGGTTTTTGTATTTTGTGGGGTTAGTGGTAACATCTCCCTTGTCATTTTGGATTGTGTTTGTTTGGATTTTGGATCGTCTCTCTTTTTTTCTATTGGTCTAGCTTGAATCTATCTTATTAATTCTTTCAAAGAACAAGCTCTTGGATTCATTGATATTTTGCATACTTTTGTGCATTTCAATTTTCTTCAGTTCAGCTCTGAGATGAGTTCTTTCTTTTTTAATTTTTTTTTGTTTTTGGTAGAGACAGGGTCTCATCATGTTGCCCACACTGTTCTTAAACTCTTGGGCTCAAGCAATCCTCCTGCCTCAGGCTCCCAAAGTGCTGGGATTACAGGCATGAGTCACCATGCCTGGCCTGATTTTAATTATTTCTTGTCTTCTGCTAGCTTTAGGGTTTGTTTGCTCTTTTTTCTCTAATTACTCTAGTCTTTTTTTTTTTGAGATGGAATCTCTGTCACCCAGGCCAGAGTGCAGTGGTATGATCTCAGTTCACTGCAACCTCTGCCTCCCAGGTTCAAGCAATTCTCCTGCCTCACCTTCCTGAATAGCTGGGATTATGGGCATGTGCCACCACACCCAGCTAGTTTTTGTATTTTTAGTAGAGCTGGGGTTTTGTCATGTTGACCAGGCTGGTCTTGAACTCCAGACCTCAAGTGGTCTGCCCACCTCAGATTCCCAAAGTGTTGGGATTATAAGTGTGAGCCATTACAAGTGTGAGCCACCAAACCCGGCCCAAATTCCTCTAGTTGTGATGTTAGGTTGTTAATTTGAGATCTTTCTAACTTTTTGATGTGGGTGTTCAGTGTTATAAACTTCCCCGTTAATACTGCTTTGGCTGTGTTCCAGAGATTCTGGTATGTTGTACCTTTTTTCTCATTAGTATCAAATAATTTCTTGATTTCTGCCTTAATTTCATTTTTTATCCAGAAGTCATTCAGGAACAGGTTGTTTAATTCCCATGTAATTGTAAGGTTTTGAGTGATTTTCTTAGCATTGATTTCTATATTTTTATTGCACTATAGTTTGAGAGTGTGGTTGGTATGATTTCAGTTTTTAAAAAAATGTCCTGTATATTGTTTTATGCCCAATCGTGTGGTGAATTTTAGAGTATGTGCCATGTGCAGACGGGAAGAATGTATATTCTGTTGTTTTGGGTGGAGAGTTCTGTAGATGTCTATTAAGTCTACTTGGTCAAGTGTTGAGTTCAGGTCCCAGATATGTTTGTTAGTTTTCTGCCCTGATGATCTGTCCAATACTATCAGTGAGGTGTTGAAGTCTCCTATATTATTATGTGGTTATCTAAGTCTTTTCATAGGTCTGTAAGAACTTGCTTTATTAATCTGGGTGCTTCTGTGCCTATATATTTAGCACAGTTAGGTCTTCTTGTTGAATTGAGCCCTTTACCATTATGTAATGCCCTTCTTTGTCTTTTTTGATCTTTGTTGTTTTAAAGTCTGTTTTGTTTGAAATTAGAATGGCAATCCCTGTATTTTTTCTGTTTTCAATTTGCTTGATAGGTTTTTCTTCATCCTTTTACTTTGAGCTTATGAGTGTCGTTGCATGTGAGATGAGTCTCCTAAAGACAGCATGCCATTGGGTTTTGCTTCTTTATCCAGCTTGACACTCTGTGCCTTTTAATTGGGGGAATTTAGTCCATTTACATTAAAGGTTAGTATTGATATGTGTGGATTTGATCCTGTCATCGTGTTGTTATCTGGTTATTACACAGGCTTGTTTGGGTGGTTGCTTTATAGTATCACTGAGCTGTTTACTTAAATGTATGTTTTGTAGTGGCTGGTAATAGTCATTCCTTTCTGTTTAGCCGTCCCTTTCAGGGCCTCTTGTAAAGTAGGTCTGGTGGTAACTAATCCCTTATCTTTTGCTTGCCCAAAAGGGATCTTATTTTTCCTTAGCTTATGAAGCTTAGTTTGGCTGAATATGAAATTCCTGGTTGGAAATTTTTTTTAAGAATGCTGATTATAGGCCCTCAATTTCTTCTGGCTTATAGAGTTTCTGCTGACAGGTTTGCTGTTAGCCTGATGGGCTTCCATTTGTAGGTGACCTACGCCTTCTCTCTAGCTGTCTTTAGCATTTTTTGTTTCATTTTGACCTTGGAGCATCTGCTGACGATGTATGTTGGGGATGGTCTTCTTGTGTAGTATTTTGCAAGGATTCTTTGCATTTCTTGAATTTCAATGTTGCCCTTTCTAGCAAGGTTGGGGAAATTTTCATAGATAATACCCTGAAATATGTTTTCCAAATTGGCTGGTTTCTCTTCCTTTCTTTCAGGGATATCAAGGAGTCATACATTTGGTCTATTTACATAATCCCATATTTTATTGTTCATTCTTCTTTATTGTTTTTTCTTTATTTTTGTCTGACTGAGTTATTTTGGGGAGCCAGACTTTGAGCTCTGATATTCTTTTCTCAGCTTGGTTGATTCTGCTCTCAATAGTTGTGATTACATTATGAAATTCTTGCAGTATGTTTTCCAGCTCTATCAGATCTGTTTGTCTCTTTCTTATAATGGCCATTTCATCTATAAGCTTCTGTATCATTTTATTTTAATTCTTAGATTCCTTGGATTGGGTTTTGACTTTCTCCTGAATGTCAATGATATTCTTTTCTATCCATATTCTGAATTTTATTTCTGTCATTTTAGTCGTTTTGGCCTAGTTCCCCACCATTGCTGGGGAACTAGTGCAGTTGTCTGGAAGTAAGAAGACACTCAGGCTTTTCAAGTTGCCAGAGTTCTTACCCTGGTTCTTTCTCATCTTTGTGGGCTGGTGTTTTTTTAACCCTTGAAGTTGCTGTTTTTTTGGATGGTTTTTTTTTCTTTTATCCTCTTTGATATCCTTTGGGGTTTGATTATGGTATAAGATGAATTCCATCAACTGGCTTTATTTCTGGAAGACTTTAAGGGACCAAGGCTCAGCTCAGGATTCCTGGGCTGCATGCTGTAGCTCTGGAGGGCTGCTGTTGGACCCTGACTTTTTTCTTCAGCCCCTGGAGTTTACAAACCTGCTGCACTGCAGGGTCTGAGGTGGTCACAGACCACTGGTCACAACACTCTGATGGGTGGTGCCAGCCAAAGCTCTTCATCAGGCAGTGGCAGTGGAATCCATGCTCATTCACATGTGCCAGCAGTGGTAGCAGTGTGGTGGGATGCATTCTAGTTGGCTGCTGTGGAACGCTGGCAGGTGCAAAGGTTCCAGCCTCTGGGCAGTCACTCCAGCAGTGGCAGTGCTGCAGGGGGGTGTAGGTGCTTCAGGGGGGTGCCCACCAGTGTCTGTTCACATGTTCATACCAGTGACAATGTTGGCACCATGAATTTTTTTTAAAGATAAGAGAGTTTAAATGTTATTATGAAGTGGACAAAAATGGGAGTAAAAGGAGAGTGAAGATAATTGGTAATGAGAATAAAAATGAGTGAAAGAGAGTGAAGGTAATTGGTAATGAGAATAAAAATGAGGGAATTCAGTTTTCTACAGAAAAGATGTCAGATTGAATAAATGAAAATAAAAAACAATATTTATTCATGAAAAGCCTCTCACCACGCTAATTTCTTTACATTCATCATTTCACTCAATCTTGTAGCAATCCTATGAAGGAGGCATTATTATTACTAATTTACAAATAAAGAAGTATATTCAGAAAAATTATTTAACTTGCCTAAGGCCATGCAGATAGTTGGTATTAAAGCTGGGGTTCTAAAGTCTGTGCTTTTTTCTCTACACCACGTTGTTGTATTTAGGGATAAGTAGTTCACCAGATAGAAAAGGCAGACAGCTTGGCATTCCACAAAGATCTTCCAAGGCATGAAAGCATGTATGATGTAGATAAATGGAAAATCATGTTCTTCACTGTGGTTAGAGGAGAGAATAATGATGGTTGGGAGTGGGAGGTGATGGTAAAGTAGAACGAGGGGAAGGATCTTGGCTGCTATTCTAAAAAACAAGCAATAAAAAGTCACCTTCCAGTTTTCAGCTTGGGAGTAGCATGATCAGACCTGTGTTTGGAAATAGAAAACTGTTGGAGAAGGAAAGTCTAGAAGCAGGGAAATCCATGAGAGGGCTATCATAGCAGTATAGAGAAGAGATGGCAAATGTCTTGGTTGGAGCAGTGACAGCAGCATAAGGAGAAGAAAACAAATTCAAGAGACACTCCTGATGTATAATGAGACTGTGTGGCTGACTGCCTGGGAAAACGCAAAGTGACTTTGAGATTCCACAGCTAAACTGGAAGCTAGAAAATTATGGAATGGTGTTTTTAAATTTTTGAGAGAAAATGATTTTGCACCTAGAATTCTATATCCATGAATCAAGTGAAAATGTTAGACATTCAAATCTCAAAAAGTTTACCTCGTTTTTATTCATTGGTGCTACTAAAGAATGTACTCCCACAATTTAAAGTAGTAAACAAACACAAAGGGGGACACAGGGCTTGCAATACAAGGCGGTAAAAGGAATCTCCGGGAAGGTGGTGAAAGAAGAGTCCGGGATGAGAGCAAAATAGTGAATGTAGAGAGCAACTAGTCTCAGTTGCAACTACAGAACAAAGAATCCCAGGGATAGTCTTTAAGTGGCTGAAAATGGTAGAATACCTGAAATGTAATTGAGGAGAGAATATTTCTGATGGAGAATTTGGATATAAAATCGTGATTGATTGGTATAAAAATAAGCACCAACAATATAAACAAAACAAACCAAAACAAAATAAACATCAACTCCATGATGATCACATGTATGAGACAAAGATAATATGCTTGACCTATATGTCATGGCTTAGTTGTGAAAAATTTTTGCATAGTAATAATAATATCATGACTGAGTACTAATCTAACAAATTTTGATATAGCAATGTAGAGAGACTGCAGGGAGGGTGAGCATATGGAGAGTAGTTGTTGGGGGTAGAGGTAGTTTAGGAGTTAAAACCTCAGATTTTAGAGTGATAGTTATAAAATATAAAATTAAATATAAATATAAAATAAAATATAATATAGCTAAGATTTTATATCTCTTATAGCAAAAGCCAATAGGCAGATCTCTAAAACTGAAAATTAAGAAATAATATTATTTGTTGCTCAGATATTGGAAAGTAAATACCAAAAGAAACGTCTAAGAGAGTGTAAAGTAGTTGCTTCTGGGGAATGGGAATACAATACATGGATTTTCAAAATGAGTTCTGTAGACCCATTTAATTTTTTATACTACATGAATATACGACAATGATAAATTACATTTCTAAAAGAGAAGGCAGGATGAGAACCAAATGTGGGGAGACCAATATGATGAGACAGCCATTGTCAGCACGATAATTTGTTATTAATATCAACAATGTTAACAATTATTATTTTAAGAGGGTCTGGAGTGGAATAGTTAGGATTATAAATACAACCAAATTAAACTGAAAGTTTTGATTTCTCAGTTGAGCAAATATTGATGGGATGATAAAACCCAGAAAATACATGTTATTTTCAAATGGAATTTCTATTTAAATAAAATGGACTTGATATGTCAACTGATAATTAAGTTAGAATCATAGGGAGAGCAAGAAAAGCTACTAATTGTGAATACATTGTAAAGTAAAAATATTGTGCTCTAGTTTAATACATTAACATCTTTAGTTTGCCAAGGAATTAGTAATAATAATGTCCAATTTACTACTGAAAAATCATATGACTGCTGCAGTGTGTAAAGAAAGGCATCTGGAATTACAAAATCCACTGTTTCCTTTGGAAAGAGAAGGGAAATGATTGGCTGAAGCTGTCAATTATCTTTAAATAAATATTACCCCCTTGGAATCAGCAATGTGGGATTTTCTTTTGTTGGGGAGATGGTGGAAAGGAAAAAAGCATAAACCAGTATAAACCTCATTCAAACCACTAATTTTGAAGCATTTTATAATATCTAAAATTTCACAGCTTGGATAAGTTCATTTCTTTCTCCTTTTTTCTTCTCCCATTTATTGAAAATCATAAAATTGAGAATAAACTGGACATGGAAAAGCTGTGCATGCATAAAAGAGTTTCCAGGTTTTTAAATGTATATATCAAGTTTCTACCTACTAACAAGTGCAGTAGGAACTGGGCTGAGTTCCCAGGGGCTGAATTTATCACTGGCCATTCCTGATATTTGGATATAGAAGATGGAGCTGAACATTGAGTTTCATGCTAGCCACGAGGTCATTTTCATCTTCCTTCTCTCCCTCAAACTCTTTTGTCTCCTTCTTCCATATTCTTAGGCTTTCATTTTCCATTTCCTTTTCATTTTAATATAACTAGGAATATTAAAATGAAAGTCCTGGAAATGAATATTTATTTTTAGGGCCGCTGCTAGGTTTAAGGATGTTAGAAAAAAAGTCTAATAGGTGATCATCTTTTAGATTTACTTTTAACTAATGCGATAAATGTCAATGATGAACCTTTGGGCCCCATAAGATTTATTATTATAGTTTATTCATTAGGGTATTTTATCTTTTTAAAAACATTTTTATTATGTTTACTTTTTTGAGTCATCATAGCTATAGAGAGAATATTAATTGGTATTTGACAAAAAACATTTTAGAAATTAGAATATAACAGGAGTGATAGATGAACTAATTATCTGCACTAGGGTTGCTACCATACATAAGCAGAGTCAAAATATCAGCCACAGTTCAGCATTTGCAGAAAGTTAACATCTTTAATTTGCCAAAGAATTAGTAATCATAGTGTCCAATTTACTACTCACTGAGAAATTATCCAAAGTATGATTTTTGGAAATTATTCAAAGTATAATTTTTACACAAAGTTTAGCATGGTAAGAAACAAGCAAATGGGGCAGGATACCCTTATATAGAATTCTTCCTTTATAGTATCAACCTCAGTGTAGCTCTTAAGTGACAAATGTCATGAGCAAATGCTTTGTGTCTTATGGTTTGAGATACACTAAGTTCTATGATCCCATGCAATTTAACTACATTTAAAGTACCTCATTGACACAACTTTATTTATACTGAAAACAACATAATCATATTATGTTAACCTTGCCTGGTTATTGTGAGGATTAAATGAGATGATGTTTGTTAAAGACTTGGCATAATGCACATATCATTTAGCCTTTTTGGTATAACAAACCACTCCAAAACTTAGTAGATTAAAACAACAAACATGTATTATTTCTTAAGAATCTCTGGATTGTCTGGGTGGGTCTTTTGATTGGAATGTTTTGGTGTAGGATGGCCTCACTCACATATCTGGTGACTGGTTTGTTTTCAGTTGGGGTAACAGGGAAGACTTGACCATTAATTTTTTTACCAACCAGCAGTGTTTCCAAGAACAGTAGGATATGCTAGTACCCAATGAGTAAGTACCTTTCAAGTCTGCTAGTATCCCATTTGCTACTGCTATGATTTCACTGGCCATGGAAGGTCACATCACCAAGCCCAGAGTGAGGGTGAGAGATGACTAACTGAGAGCATTGATGCAGGGACACCAGTTATTTGGACCATGTTTGTAGACTGCCATCCATACTGCCTGACAAGTGGTATGTGTTTTATAAATGAGTTATCTTATGAATACTTTCATCCAAAAATATGTCAATAACAGAAGAAAAGACATGTTTACTAGGGATCAATGGGCTTCTGAGATAAGCTTGGAGAGCTATACATTATACTGTCTACTTTCTGAATAAACACAAACATCTCCTCCAAATATGAATGGTATAGAAACATTGGTATTTAAATGTATGCATTCAGAATAAACTGTGTTGCTGAAATATATTCAATATTTACTGCTTTAATCTAGTTCCCCTTCACTTACTGGGGACATTAAATGTAGATTAAGGACACAGACTTGGGAATGAAATTTTCTGGATTTAGATATTGGCTAACTTTATAGCAATATGAGACATAAGCAGGTACTCAATTCTTTGTGTCTCAGCATCATCATCTGTACAATGAGAGATATTAATAGAATGTAACTCATGATTTGGATGAGAATTAATGAGTGTATGTGTGTCAAGCATTTAGGACAA